>NC_142082.1:6884799-7184799 GCF_054644295.1 Miniopterus natalensis | reverse complement strand
GGGAACAGCTATGTAAAATCATCTACTTTTTTTTAAGTTTTCAATTACAGTTGACATTCAACATTATATTACTTTCAGGTGTACAGCATAATGCTTAGACATTTATATAACTTACAAAGTGATCCCACCGATAAGTCTAATGCTAAAATGGTCTGAGTTTTAAATCCCCAACAATAACATGCATTCCTTGGAAAATGTTCCTCCTGACTTTGGACAGAGGTGAAAAATATCACTAAGTTCTATTCAGAAATAAGTGACCAAAAACACTGGAGCAGAAGTTAGGAAACCGGGGTGCAGGTCCTGGTTGGGTCATTTACTGGTTTTGTGACCTTGAACAAGTCTCTTGACCTCTGTGGGCTTCGCTGCTTCATTTCTAAAACAAATGGGCCAGGCCAGAAGTTTTCCAAGATCTCTTCCAGCCATAAGATTCTATGAAATATGAAGCCTACCTAACAATTAGCAGCAAAGTATGTCAGACGAGCAGTTTAATGTGCAATCCCGGCATAGTAAATCCTAACAGCTGCTACAACCCTGCAGTCCATTTGTTCAACTACCAAAATTAAGCATTCAACCTAAATGTTGGGAGAAAGATATTTTTCTGACATCGACCAAAGTCTTGGCTTTGTTCCTCTTCCTGTAGCCAGAGGCAGGCTCCAGAACTGGGGTAGCGAAGGGATAGAATTTAATTGCAATGGGTTTCACAGAACTCTTGCTCTATCCCAGGATTAACTGACCCTCTGGGAAATGAGAGTTTTATGTCTGGGAAATGCCCTGTTTTCTCTTTTATAATTGCTTTAAAAACTGGGAACCCAACACTCAGGAACCCATAAAGATCAGTGTGTATGCAGAGGAAAGGGCCAATGAACAGAAAACTCTACAGACAGAAACACAAAAAAGGGTCTAACTGGGACGAAGGGAATGGCATTTCATCCCAGAGATGCTGGTGCCCAAATTCCATGTCGGGAGTCCTCGTAAAGAGAGACCAGGCTGGATGGAATCCGTTTTAGCACAAACATTCTCACTGTGATTTCTCATAACAGTGAGCTGGGTATTTCTGTACATTAGACATGAAGTCCGAATACCGGTCTCTTGCCCATACCTCTCGCACTGCTCCATCGGTCATAAAGCACATTACTGAATGGCACTTCAGCAAGAGCCCTCGTTACATGTAATTAACTCAGTTCTAGGTCAGTTCAAGCTCAAACCAGTTAAAATTAGTTATTTTAAAAGTTGTTTGTTCAAATTAAGTTCCACCTCCACAAGGAAGGTTGCCAAAACTGTCTCAATCTATAATAATTCTGGTCATTATAGGTCAGTCGTACAAAGCTACCTGTTTGATGGCTCACATGCCACACAGAGCATGAAATCAGATGGAAAATTTAAATTCTGTTATGAAATAGGCTTGAGTGGGGACCAGAATAACATAATGAAATATAAAAATTATTCTTTCTGCGCATGTCTGCCTAAAAATCATCTTACACAGGGATTTCAATATTTTTATTAGCCCTAGCCAGTTTGCTCAGTGGTTAGAGCATTGGCCTGTGGACTGAAAGATCCCAGTTTTGATTCTGGTCAAGGGCACATACCTCGGTTGCAGGCTCAATCCCCAGCCCCACGTCTCTCTGTTTCTCTCTCTCTGTCTCTCTCTTTGTCTCTCTCCTTCCCTTCTACTGCTCTCTAAAAACATCAACGGAAAAAATATCCTCAGGTGAGGATTAACCAAATATATATTTTTTTAAATTAGGTTTTTCTATACACTCCAGGAAATAATTTATGTTGAATTCTAGTTTTCTAAAAAAACAATTTTATTTAGTTATTTAACAAATACTTAGCCAAAAATGTGCCACAGTGACGTCCTTTCAGTTCACGGACCAAGCCTTTCCTTGCTGTCCATGATGTGCCCTAAGATTTTCTCTCCCTCTTGATGCCCAAGGTTGTACTTCTCTCCTGGACAATTTCTGAGCTCATGAGTAACTTAAGCAGCCCTTGGAGTGCAGATAAGACAATTTACTTTAGTGCCACCAAAGGCAGAAAGGATCTTAAAGAGGTCTGCACCCCTCCCACAGTATCATTTGTTATGTTTAGAGAAGTTTTTCACCCTCGCTCTTCCACTTAGTATCTGAGGCACGAATAATCCAGCCGATGAGACAAAGGTAACTATTACTCGAGTGGCCAACATCCAACAATAACATGTATCCCTTGGGGAGATTTCTTCCTAAGAGTCTGTACACAGGTGAAAAAAAATCACTAAATTCTACTTAGAAATAAGTTACCAAATAGTCAAAATTCTTACCCTACGGTGTTCCTATCGGTTGGGGTTAAGACGCTAACATTTTCTTTTGAAGGTTCTCGCAGTATCACGCTGGCAGGTGCGGCTCAGCTGGCTGAGCTTCGTCCCCAGCGCGAGAGGCCACGGGCTGGATTCCCGGGTCTGAGCCCCTTCCATCGCCAGCTCCACTCCCAGGCAGGGTTTCGGGCTCACTCCCCAGTAGGGGGCACGCAGGAGGCACTGATGGTTCTCTCTCTCCCTCTCCCTTCCCCTCTCTCTAAAACACCAATTTAAAAAGACTTATTTAAAATTCTCACAGTACCTTTCAATTCTTCTGCGAAACGAGCATAGTGATTGACCCTCCACATCAAGACTTTTGGTTGCCTTGGTTGGTTGGTTGGTTGGTCGGTCGGTTGGCTGGTTGGTTGGCTGGTTGGTTGGCTGACTGGTCTATGCCTGGATTCATTAGTTCAGAATCTAATAGTCTCACAGCCGGGAGAGAAACTGGTAAAGCTCTGCTCCTACACATACACTATGTGGGTGAAGAAACGAGGCACAGAATGACTCCGCCAAGGCCATGCAGCCAGTTGGCAGCACAGAGTGGACTAGACGGTGGGTCTCTGACTTGGGCTCGGTGCCGTCTGCACCATGTTGTGCCACCACTTTCCCAGCCTCCTTCCCATGCCCCTCCCCGCTTCTCCAGAACAACTGGTCCCTGCGCTCCCGATCATCCTGCCCGTCCCCTGAGCTCCCTGTGAAGCCGGCCATACCCCTGAAGCAGTGCCCACTGACCTCTCCACCAGCTCAGCAGCGGTGCCACCTGCTACTCCTCCAGCTGCCCAGATTTCTCCAAGAAGGCAGCGCACGCAGCTGGCCATGGGAAACGCGGGAGGGCTTCACAAATGCGAGGGATGGAGGGGGTCGCGGGGCCCACGGAGGTGTAAAGGGCGCAGAGGCCACGCAGCCGGCTTTGACTCGTGGCTACACAAGCCCTGCTGACATTCCCCCGTCAGGACACTGCAAAGTGCATCCCGCTGTCCCGCCGCACTCCCAACTCACTGACGTTGCACAAGAGCTTGTGAAACCACCCACTGAGGGGGTCTGTGGTTTCCCCATGGCCTGCTCCTGGGAGTTTTTACTCTGTGGGGACATCGTGTTCGACGTCTTGACTGACAGTAGGAAAGTGTGGGAGTGGTGTGTGCAGGGTCCATGGAGGAGGAGACGGATGGGATGGACAGGGGATGGGGACCAATGGGATGGACAGGGACTGGGGACAGCAGCTGCTACCCGCGGGTCTCTTGGGCAAAGCATCGGCAGAGGCTGGACTGAGGCTGCTTGAGGCACCACAGCTAATTGACACCAACCCCTCCCCTGTCACCCCCTTCAGACACTGAAATAATGCCTCGTGTAAGATAATTTGAAGGATTTCTGGCCCTTTATCTTTTATGCACAAGCACACATGGCACAGTTGATCTGTGAGTGTCCTCTGATTGCTCCAGCTATTATTTTAATGACAGACACCATTGTGCAGATTTCATCTTAGTTTAGTGCTTAAAAAAAAACAAAAACTATCAATATGTACAGAACAGTTCCAAAGAGTGGAGCTTTCTCTGTAAGTCTTTGGAGAAAAGAAACACAAAGAAAAAAAAAAAAGAGAAAAATTGGGCTTACCCTTATGGGCTATCCTTTCTGTTCTTAATCTCAACACAAAGGTTAGGATTAAAGGCATTGGCATAAAAATTGCCTGCAGTTTGGGCTTTGAAGTCTAATGATGACAATAGCTGAAACCTTTGGCAACTTTTGAGAAGGCAGAGCCCCTCGCAACCCTTTGAAATGTTAAATATAAACTGAAGAGGTCGTTATGGAGGAAAATTTCTCATAAAAGGTGCACAGTGAGCATGCTTTTTAAATTCACACTCGTTCAATTTTCTTTCAACACCAGGACTGCATGTATGTTCCCAATTTACTATTGTCTGCAATTCTAATCCCAGCTCAGAATCAGGACCCAACTTCCTGGATGAAGCGCAGGAAACCACTGCTAAAACATAGTAATTGGTCCTTATGAACTGACAAATACTTCCCATTTGGGAGCCGCTCTCGTTTTTTATTGGGCAAACCCGCCCGTGAAGATCTAAGAAACAGTCTTTCCCACAAAGGAAGAAAAATTAAAATAAAATGAATAAATTGGAAGCAATATTATAAGGCCTGCATTTTAGTCGTTCCTGGAAATTCTACACGTGGCACCTCGGGAGGCAGGGTCACTGAATGTGAAGGTGTCCCCAGCAAGGCCAGGCCGTGGCAAAGGTACATAAAAGAAGCTTAACCTGTACCAGTCCTTGGGGATTCAGCTCTCCCGGGTACAAATCACAGCGCTTCCTCCTGCGAGCAAGTGGCTTCGCGTGGTTGCCAAGCTTCTGCAACCCAGTTTCCTCATCCCCAACCCGGGCAGGGATGGAAACTGCAACCCAGGTACATGCCCCTGAGCAGGAATCAAACCCAAGACCCTTCAGTGTGCTAGCTGACACTCTAACCACTGAGCCACACTGGCCAGGGCAGAATTTTGTAAAACTAAAAAAGAAAACACACACACACACATATATTTATCTTCAACCAGAGGCTCTGAGCTTCCATGTAGCCAATAAATCGCCCAGAGAACGCAGAACAACATGGCAACCTCAGTCACAGGCCTACTTTTCTCCTTTCGTCAATGCAAATCTTCAAATATTTTGACCTAGGTCTTCTTTCACTCAGCGAATTAGTCTGAAGACTGGAGCCACGCGTCATGCGAACACAGTGGTAAGTGTCCACATTGTCCCCCACTTCCCAACGTTTGAGCAGGACCTTCGCTAAAAGGATGGAGCCTGGTGCTTCTCCAGCTACTGCCTGGGATCTTGTTAAAAATGCAGATCCCACAGGTCTGGGGAGGGGTCTGAGAGTCTTCATTTCTCTCGAGTAGCAACATTCTAGTTCAGGGGCAACAAAAATCAAAGACCCATAGAACTTGGAGCTAAATGAGAACTTAGAGATTGTTTTGTATCGCAAAGATGGAAAACAGGTCAAAACCAACTCATACATTGTTTTAATTTTTTGAGTCTCATAGTGTTTTTAGAAATTGGGGAATTTTTGCATATTCACAGCACCAAAAAACGAAAATCTGAAGATCTCATAGCATAGGGCCTTTATTCCTGAATAGCAATGAACGCTGGAGCTGCGGGGTAGTCCTGTGGATGGGCCACGTCTCTCCTGGACCCCACAGCTCCATGGTCCTCCCACCACAAGGCCAAGGTCACTGGCTGAATATCATGATACCTGCACTGTTGTAAGCTTTCCTCACACTAGAGAGATACTTCTCAATTCCCAAGTCACAACATTACTCAGAGGGCCACGTGTTTTGAGAAACGATAGGTGAAAATGTCCATTTGGGCACTTTACTTGTTTGTATTACCTACCTGGCAACCCCTGATCTGCCCCCCTCACTCTGAAGGCAAGAAAGTGGGGGGCACAGCAGTTCAGGTTGGCTCAGGCCGCAGCTGGCCCGCAGAGAGAAGGGGAGGTCCCGGGGCCCCACTGGATGCTGACAATGACTAACAGCTGGGCAGGCGGCCCGAGGGGTGCCGGTGTGCAGGTGGGGCCTCTTAGCACCTCTCAAATCACTTTGCGTTGGCAACCTCTCCTCCTCCAGGCTCAGCGTGACTAACTACTTTCATTTTTAAAAACCGCCTCTCTGGTGGAGCTCCATTTCTGGTTATTAACACTATAAACAAGGAACAGCAAGAAGCCTGTGTGTCATCCACGCACTGGTCAGAGCCAACCAGGTGGGCTGCTGAGCCAGCGCTGGCATCTCCCCGAAAGGACACGCGGCTCAGGCTCCCCAAGCGGCCGCGCGCCCTCCCCTCCGGAGGGCCGGCCCTGCGGCTCGGCTGGGAGGCTGCCAGGAGCTTGGGGCCCGGCCAAGCTGGGGGTGATGACTGGGACTGCTTGGAGTCTCCCCTTCATGTTCCAGTTACAGACAAGGTCTCTGTCAAAGACACGTGTGGGTTGGGGACAGGGCTCTTGTGTCGCCAAGAAGAAGAACTTGGGCCAACAGGAGGTGTCTGCTTCTTGGGCAGTGCTTGGGGTTCAAGGTGAGCGTCTGCAAAATGTGACTTTGAAAATTCTAGCCGACTTGGGGTCTCTGGGTCCACACTGTCTCGAGTATTGACGTTACACTCAAATAAGCAAAACTCCCTCCGACTCAAAAGCCAGATTTTGTTGTTGTTGTTGTCAATCCACACCCAAGAATACTTTTTCCACTCATTTTTAGAGAGAGTGGGAGGGAGGAAGGGAGAAAAAGAGAGAGAAACATCAGCATGAGAGACACACGTGGATTGGCTGCCTCCTGCACACCCCTGACCGTGGCCGGGGATCGAACCTGCAACCCAGACATGTGCCCTGACCAGGAATCATACCACGACCTACTGGTTCATGGGTCAACGCTCAACCACTGAGCCATGCTGGCCGGCTGTGACTCTACTCTTGAGTATGCACAGAAACCAAAGATAGCCCACAACATGCCGATTTAATTACACTGTAAAACTGCAAGATATATGTGTAGTCTCTGCATCTGCATGTGTGCAGTTCTACAGATCAAGAAAAAAATGCCATTAGAAAGAGCTCCATACAATTGCTGAAAATAAGTACATTTTAAAACACTCAACAAAGTGATAAAAGCTCTAAGATTAATAATCTTCAGTCCTCCTCAGACTCTGAGCTTTCCAGGAGTCAATCCGAGATTGCAGCTGCTTAGAGAGAATTCTGGAAATCTAAGCTGGGGCCACACGGCTCTCCCCTGCTCTAAGAGCCGGTAAATACAAGACAACTTTCTCATTCAGTGCCCACTGCCGGGAGGGCCGGGGTTGAAGAGGAGAACACGCAGGCGCGCACAAAGAAAAATGACTTAGACAGGGTCCCTCTGCCCACGGGATGAAGACTTTCCCACAGCGTCACTGATGAGGAAATATCCCAACTGGAGTTGCAGCTCCAAACGGGGATGGGTGCACTGATGCCAGTTTTCTTTTTTCCTTCTGCAACTCTCTGCAGTCTGTCTCCTGCCATCTGCTACGATACTGGTACAGCCACGTCTGAATCGGAACACCCTTGTCTAAGGAAGATGGATGGGCATCCACTCACCGTTCCCCTAACAGGAGCCACAAACAAACCAACTCAGATCTCCAGCCGACATGGGAGGAAGGGTGGGCCCGAGGGCCCCTGGGCCCCTGGGCCCCTGGGTCCCTGGGTCCCTGGACAACAAAAGGCAAAAGGCTGGACCTTAGTGGAAAGGGACAGCCAATTTGGAGAAGGGAGGGCATCCACATGCTCCAGTCTGAGATGTCACTGCAAACCCACAGCGAGCACTGGAGCTACAACCCAGGGAAATGAAGCCGTTTCCACGCAGGGCAGGACAGTCGCTGCCTCACGGTGCAGCGTCCCTGGGAATTTCTAGGGGAAGCACAAATCATAATGGGGGTGGAACTAATTACATGCCTGATCTAAGTAGCGCTTCCGGGGAGCTCCCAGGCTATTCACATACACGGTCTTGCCGACCCTTCCAGGTACCTGTGCAACAGTGAAGGGGTACGTTATGCCCGGTCCCTGTGAAAAGAGTCCCCAAATCGCAGCATCTCAGAAGGAAGGCTGCCTGCCGTATGTGCGCCTAGGACAGTCACTGCTTAGAAGTTGTCAGGCCACCTTCAACACCCTCCTGGAAACCCAGAACAGAGCACCCCAAAAATAAACCAGCCCTCCGAGTTCTCCTATGTGCACAATGCAAAATGCTCACAGACAGATCTGAACGCGCCAACAGGATGGAACATGTCGAGAAAAGACATACGACTCCCTTTCTATTAAAAATAAAAAAGGCAGCGTCTGAAAAACTAAGTAACACCTTAAAAGCCTGAGAAGTAACATTCACAGCTGATACACAAATCCGGGAACGCGGCTTTCTAGATGTGTGTGCCTCCTGCCTGGTTCCCGGGCTTGGGTGCCTCTCCAGACTTTCGCGGAGAAGCAAACGGCAGATCCGCACGAGGTGACTGACTGATCGCGTTTTCGCAGCTCTGAATTCCTTAGTGTCCGATACACAGATACGGCAGGGTGAGAAAACACAGGATTAGAAAAAATAAACAGATGGTCAATGAGTTGTGAGGGCCGGAGCCATCGTGTGTGTGGGTTCATCTTGCTTGTTGACTGAGCGTCTGGCAGGCGCAGTGCCCTTGCCCAGCACCGGCTTTATCACCTGCTTCTTAGGCTACGATACACCCGGCTTCTCATTTTAAAAACCGCCACTTCGAAATCTGCAAGAAACCCCTTTGTGATGAACGTGAAACATGCTATTTCAAGCCTCGCACACAGAGCCTTTGTATTTCTCCCTTGTACTGAAATTCTTTAACGCACCCGAGTGTGGTTTTTTAAAGTACATATAATGTTTACACATATTCTGGAATCCGACTCTAACTCTCCCTGTAGCGTCTATGCTTCAGTATCAGCCTGGACTGGAGATATTTCTAACAAATAAGTCACCTTGAAGGAGATCCAAATGGCTCCCCCTTGATGCCATGAGGTCTCGGTACAAGTTAGAGTTTATCCGAATGACGGGGGTGGGGTTTTTTACCCTGCGACACTTCATAATACATTATTACACTAATATACGAGGTACAAATTTCCATCCTTACAAAAGTAACCAACTCGGGTCCGTAAGATCTGCTATCTTTCCATTATAAACCCATATTTCTAGAGTGAATTACAGCTGCACTTTTTTTCCTATTGAATGTTTCGTAAGAAGAGCTCACGGTCTGTCGGAGAAATTTTCCAAACGATAACTTATTACATAAGGAACTCATTTCCCCCCCCTAAAAAGAACTGGGCCTGAGGTGGTAGTTACAAGGCAGAATAATCACAAGCAGATGTAAAAATACTTGCACACGGTAAAAAAATAAAATAAAATAATAAAATAAACTTTGTGTGTTTTGCTCCTTTAAAGAAACGTCAGATACGGCAGGCGGGACGTTGGCCCCTGATTGTCATTAATTGCCATTATTATGTGCTGCTGATGGCTCCTAATGGCACCATTTTTCCGAGCAATGGTTTTATATTATTTTTCTGGCACAAAAGCCTGTTCACAGACATCACAGGGTTCTCAGACCAAAACTAAAGTGACTGCGAGATTAAAAGCGGCTCGTGTAATTTCACTCACTGGCATTAGTACTGAAAAGGATCAGGATACACGTTTCTCGAGGTTCAGAAACTTTTTCAAGTTTAGCGAGATTTGAAAACAGAACAGGAAACGCATATCAGAGGCACTAAAATAAGACATGGCCTGTGAAAGGCAGCCGAGAGGAGAGCAAAGCATTCTCACTCCCTGAAGAGATTTCACAGTTGTTAAAAGAAGAAAGACAGCTGAAAAATAAAAACCGAACCCAAAAATCCACGGGCACAGCTGGCAGGCCAGGTCTGACTCCAAGGTTTAGCGACTGTAGCTGCCCCGTAAGGACGACCCCTCTGACACCCAGCCGGGCGTGGTGCCCGCTGGCCAGAACAGTAGTCATGGTGACCCCACGTCAGTGATGCAGATAAGGGAACCGAAGAACAAAAAGCTCATAAATAATTAGGCAACCATCGGTAAGCCACATATAGCCAATATCTGCATGATTTCTAGGTTTCTTAAGTTTTTCAGAACAAAATCATATAAGGTTTCAAGTAATAACATGTTTACATTTAGTAAACTCTGCGAATGTGGGCTTGCGAGGGGAAGTACAGCTGGAACTCACAGAGACCGTGAAATTAAGGATAAAGCTCTGTCCACAAACAAGAGTCTAGTAACCAGCACTTTCCCCCTCAAAATAGTGATAAATGAAACTCTTACTACCCTGCTCGGGGTAACAACTGGAATTCATAATTATGATATAGAAAAACCCTCTAACAATAGAAATGCTATGAGAATCGCTGAGTTTTTAATCTGGGGCTTTTTATTATTAAGTGGAGCGAAGTCTCATTCTCATAATTCAAATATGTACACAGGTGTCCCTTGACTTAAAAAATGTATAAACCACAATCCACTGCAGAATGCACCGTCGCAAGAAACAATATTATAAACGGTAATTCACATCACAGTCCAGAGGACCAGAAGCCAACATAATCCCTAATGCAGGCGAAATAACTACTAAAAGCTATTGCATTCACACTGGTTCTAGTTCTAGCAGACAGTCGGAGAGCATTCTAGCTCAGAGCTATTAGCACTAAAACATCCCAGCTCCACACAAAATGAAACAGGCACTGGTCAACTAGTCTAAAAACTTACTATTTTAAATGTTTTTTTTTTCCTTTGCAAATACCAGTTCTGAAAAGATCCAAGTCAACTCATGAACAAATTTTGGGGAAGATCCACGTGCCACCTTGTGACCTGCCTGTTCATCGGAAGCCCATTCTCTGGCTTTGCCATGATAAGGCCTGGAATTAAGACATCAGGAGAAGAGTAGCAAGGGAAAGCAAAGAGTCTCCTGGACTGCCTTAGACAGGCAGGAATGATTTTTAAACAGCTTCCCGGTGGTTTCGAGTACAGGTGACCTTCCAGAGAATGTTCTCTGCAGTAGCTTTCGATAGTCACCAATTGTTCCTGTTTACACAATTATATCACCTAACAAGCCGTTCACAAAACCCGTAAAGGTAAGCCTCGTCCCACTTTTATCCAAATAACCACAAAATTTTAAATTAGACCAAAGCTAATGAAGGTAAATTCTGAGTCACTAAGTTAATAGTGTGATAAATGACTATTCTGCGCATTCTGACAGTTCTGCCCAATTCACCTTTACTGAGAAATAAAACCGTTTCCTATTTTCAAACTGTGTGATCACACGGTTGATATATTAATACACATTACTTCCAACGATGAAAATGTAACTGAGCCAGTTGAAAAGGTGATACATTAACGTTTTTAACCTTTCCGTGGAATTCCTCTGGCTGCGGTAAAAACGAGCCTCGAAAACCCCCGAGAACATCTGTTTCCACCCATCCATCCCCACGCACCACTGACAACAGACATGGATCCCGAACAGTTTCCAGTGACGGTGGGTTTCCAGCTGCGTTTGGTGACGCGGCGGTGGTTTCTGCTTTCTTTATTGTCTGTTTTCTTTCCTTTGGTGGCCAAACGGTGGTGTCAGATCGCAGAGCTTGCTTCTTACGTCTGTCATGGATACTAAAAACAGTCTGCCTTGTATCCGACTGGCAGACTTTAATGTCACTAACCAGAACCTCCACATAGCAAATGAACAAACAATCAGGGTTTCTTTCACGGATTAAAGTTTACAGAAGATCATCCGAATTTACAAGGCCTACATTCTCATGTCGTACCCCGAGGAGGGTACCAAAGTCAAATGAACCTAGAGAAATCCTCAACGCACCAAAACACCGAACGAGAGTCTCGGGTGTTCACTGCACTGTATTAAAGTCATATTTTCACGGACAAGGGCAGAGAAGGGGGGAAAAAAGGTTTATTTTTAATATAAGGACTTGCTCGTTCTTAAAATACAAGGGTTTACTCTTAATAAACCAGAAACTTCAGCGAAGCCAGGCCCCTTTTCTCCGCTCACTTGAGGATTTGCAACATTTCGCGTGTATTGGATGAAAAGACAGCATTGCTGCACTCGGGACACAGCCTGAGCCCGGGTCCTCGGCGGCGGGGGTCTCGGCACAGCTGCCACGGCCCCCGCCCGCTGGATGATCGGCTCCTGGTGTCCCTAGGCCTCCTGCGCCCCTGGGCGCCCTTCGCCCAGCGACGACGCTGACCTTTGCAGGAGCTTCTGCCGCCTCACCGGCGTCCCCAGATGACCTCGGGGGTTCAGACGACCCAGGAAGATTCGAGATTCAGCGAGGTCTTTCCTTAACCTACCTGGAGGTGTGGGAAGGACTTAAAGAAAGTCGTCCATGGCTCTCTGGGCCTCCAGTGTCTTCTTTAAAAATGTCACTACACTGTATTAGCAAAACCGTCTCTGTGATGTATTGGTCCGATGTCCAGACGTTTTCCTAACATTTCACCTGACGCCACCGAGAGGCTGTCGTCATGGTGACCGTGCTGCAGAGAGACATTTAGGTAAATACAGACCCGCTGAACAAACCTCAATGCCCGGACCTCGGACACGCTCCAAAGACCCGAAGACGTCGGCGGGCGCAGCGCAGTAACCCGACCCCGCACCATCCGGACGCCAAGCTCCGCCAGCGCGACGCTGGAGTGCTGGCTCCCACGGGGTCCTCCTTCCTCGGCGCCCGACTCGCACCTGGCTCATCGCCTCCCTGCCTGCTTCCCGCCACGGGGCTGGGAGGGGTCCTGGGGGGAAGCGACTGCCTCTCCGGAGCCCAGCGCAGAGCCTGCGGCAGCCACGGGGCCCAGTGAGCAATGACAGGCGGAGAGCAATTACACGCGCCGAGAACCAACCGGATGGGGCAGGAGCCTGGATGGGACACATTCCCTGAGTTACCCAAGGGAGATCGTGGCTGGATGGGCCACTGCTCTGAGCGACAGTGACATTTTTATACGCGCTTAACGATAACCTGACCGAGGCAAACTGAGACGCAGCATTCCCCGGGAGCTCCTCTGGCGATGCTGCTCTCAGCCACCCTGGCCAGAAAGGGACACGTGGACCCTTCACCCTCTCGGCCATTGCTCCTGGGGCTCTTGGGCTTATTAACAAGTTCTATCCTTTCACTTACTCTTTCTATTCATACTTTTTTAGATCTCTCTTTAAACCCTCAGTAAATAGTCCCAGTAAGTTTTAAAGGCAATCCAGGAGTTTCAAGATTTTGGTGAAGTTTCGTAAAGCGCAACTGGTAAGTGAGAATGGACATTTAGAGGAAGACTGTTGTCTAAACACTCGGGACCAGGCACGTGGGATATGCGTGGATAGTGAACACACCTGGCTCGATCCACCCAAATCTATCCAGTTGTTTAGAGGCGGCTCTAGGGCTAAAACACGGTGGCAGATCATTTGGCCACCAATTCCCTGACACACAAAAGAGCCCCTATTCATGGAAAAAAGAGCTATGAACCAAAACCCGCCCTTTTTTCTCTGCTCTAATTTGTGCACAGATATCAAATGCGAGGGTGAGTTGCTTCAACTCTAGTCATGTGGATCCACAAAACAAAATCCACCGATCATTCCTATACCACATTTAGGCCTATATGTACTCCCGCCTCGCCTCCCCCAGCTGTCTGTAGCTAATGTTTATACCCCTGAAAGAGAGTGCCCAGTCGAGTCCATCAACTCAGCAAAGGGAAAAGTTTAATTTACAACCAAATAGGCAGTCCGAATGTATTAGTCATAGACAGCAAACTTCAAAGGCTTCTACTGACAATGCTTAGGCCCAGGTGATACCATGTTTACCTGTGTCTAAATTTTACTCTATTCCCAGATTTTGTTTCAAGTAATATTAGAGAAAAGTTAAATTTAGAGCAATAAGAAGGGGTCCCAAAGAGGGTGTGAAATGCCATACAACGAAATGTGTCCTTTTTGGTGCCATAATATATCAAATTCTCATATCTTTTTTGTACAGGAACATGTTTCAATCAGCAATACTATAAGAAGCCAGAAAGAACTCTTACTGATCAAATGTTAAATTCGGAATGGGAATAACCAAGGGCTATTCTCATGTCATCGCCACTGAGCACAACGGTCACCAGTTAAACCTGACGTGTTGACAAGATGTCCGGCTCAAGTTTAATCTGATCCATAAACAAAACCAACAGTGGAAAAAAAATTCAAACTCCTTTTACCTTTGTTCTTCCTGCGAGGGATCACTATGCGTGCGCTAACAGGACCCAGAGACAGAACTCTAGATAGTAGTGATTCATAATCTTAAAAAAACAACATAATTCTATGAAAATGACAAATAGCATGTCAGAAAAATATCACACATTAGTACACAATGAATCTTAGCTAAAGGTTATGTTTCTTTGGGAGACCCCCTCAGCCCTGCTCTGCCTCATTCCACACCTTCCAGCGAAGGTCTGGGAGGTCTATTCACCCTGACAGGACACAGCCCTGATTCTGAGCCTTTCCTGGAGGCAGCTAAGGCCTTTCCCTCCACTCTCCGCCCACCTGAAGCTTTAACACTGAAGTCCTTTTACGCGAAGGGCACAGGCTCTGGAAATGTAAGCACCCTGCACAAGGTCCCACGGCAAAGCCAAGTTGACGCTAATACTGAAGCTCATGTCTTTTGACGTTCAAGTCGCCCCTCTGATTCTATCGCATCCTAAAAACCAAGTCCGCCTGGCGACTTTTTATGTTATTTGTATTTTCCACGAGAATTTCTGGGAAGGAAAGAGATAAACTTAGTGGCAAAGGTGTTGTTCCTCTTGGGAACATTAGATAATAGATATGGATTTCTTTTAACATCTTTCTACACAGCAGCAGGTGTGACCATTACTGTGACCATTACCTGAGGAAAGGTACCACGATGGAGGGTTACGTGCACAGACTCGGATCCCAGACGGCGGACCTGGATGGCCCGGGTCCAGATCTCAGCGGTACCACTCCTGTTACCATGACCTCCCTCTCTTCCAGGTCCCTGACTATGGACCTGGCAATGGTGATAAGAACACGGACATCTAGTTCAGTGAGTCACTAGGAGAATTAGGTGAGTTTGTGTATTTCTGCATGGAAAACAAGTCCTTGACGGTGGTCAAATGCTATAAAACAGTCAACTCTTTTTATCTTGTAGGGAGGTGGTATATGCATAAAATAAACACTGTAAGGAAAACTCAGTAATTTTATGCAACAACAACAAAAAAGGTCTGAGAGTTCCCAAGATACAAATAGTTGCAGTTTTAGAAACATTAACAAAGGGCTTTGAAACTTTAGCTAAAGAGCAATTAAAAGAAAAACAACAGTGACATCAAACAATACAAACACATCTTTGCCTGGGCCTCTGGCACTTACACGATAATTCTGCTCTAATTAGGAGAATGTAATATATTTGCGTTCCCTCCCCCCACACCCTCCTCTTTCCCAGAAATCACACAAAATGCTAATTCAAGCACATGGCTCTCAACTTGTGCCCTGAAGCCCCGAAGCCCAAACCATCCTACTCAGAGCACCAGGAGGGACAGGATCTTGCGAGTGTCAGAACAGGTTCCCCACAGAGGACATTCTCTCCCCGCTTGTTGTGATGTGATATCTTGGAGGCTGCCAGTTAGGAAAACCTGGAGGGGGACCAGGAGGGGAACCAGCAATCAGGCTTTCAGGCAAGGGAAGAACATGCTCAGGTGGCGTGTCTTCTTGACTAGGCTGAGCACTTGTCAGAGAGCGTGCGAAGGTGTGGCCCCTGGACGGGACAGCAAGAGCTTACGGCACCTGCACCCAAGGAACCGAAATCCCCTTTGAAAGGACACAAGTGCTTCCTTCTCTCCCCCGGCTAGGCTGGAAGTTTTCTCTACTCCTTACGCCCAGGTTTGCTGGGTGCACGGAGACCGTTGGATCCACGCCATCGCAGTTGGGCCCTCGCGTTTCTCATCTGTGGCCAACTCCCTCTTCTACAGGGTGACCCAATGAATGTAGACACACTTCAAATGATTATAAAGTCAATGTTTACTAACATACAGTTCATTTTCAAAATCTCAAAGAATCCACAGAAATGAGTACCTTTTTGTGGTCAACGCCTGTTTTCAAACTGATGACCGTTCCGGTCCAGGCGCTGCTGATAACGCGAAGCAGTGGAATCGCAAACATCAAGAATCATTTCGTTCGGTGCTTGTGCGCCCTCAGTTCATCCACCGTTGCTGGTTTTGTACCATAAAATTTATTGAGCATCAGCTGTTGAAGTGTGTGTGCATTTGGGGGGGGACACCCTGTATTATTCCTAAAGTGGACATTTGATCACAGCACTTACTGGCTTAAAATTTGCTTTAGTGGCCACTCCCCTGCCCGGGTGGTTAAAAGCTTTCCAGAATCTGACCCCCCGAACTCCTTTGTCTCCCCAGCGCTTCCCCATGCGGCCCACTGCGAGGTTCTCTTGTCTTCATGCTGCTTGTCCCCTGCCCGGGACCCCCTTCCCTCCTCCCGGCCTCCGGTTCCTCTTCGCCCATCAGCCTAAATCACCATCTCCTCCGTAAACCTCTCACCTGACACGCCTGACATTCCTGGCACTTGCCTTGCAGCCCTCCTTGCCCGACACGAACGCTCCCCGGGTCTGTATTCCTATAATGGCAGCATTTTTATTAAGTTGTGTATCTCCCCCAACAGCCTGTAAGTGCATTTAGGGGAAATAACGGTGCTTTTTTTTTTCCAGAGCCTGGCACCCTCTCTGCACTTAATGTGTTCGTTTGTTGCGATTTCTACAGCAATCATTCATTCCTTGTCTATAGCGTCCGTCCACCTCCTGGACCAAGAGGTAGGTCAACCAACCACCCCACCCCACCCCACCCCACCCCGAGTATCTAGGGAGAGAGAAGGAATCATCAGTCTTAGCAACAAAATATAAGCTGTCCTTTCCATTCAGTGGAGTTTCCGCCGTGTGTAGAGCTCCACTAGAGATTAAACACACGTGCACACATGCATGCACACGCACACACACACACACACGCGTAAGTTTGAGCCTCCCGGAATGGAAAGAGCAGGTATGTGAGGAGGCAGCAGGCAGCAAATGTTCATACTACAGTGCTCACTAAAGGTGTGGTACAGATGGAACAGCTCCGAGAGAGCGTCTCGGTGGATTGGCGGTCAGGAAAGCCTTCCCAAAGGGCCTGGGGTTGAAGCACTGGCATCTCTCGCACACGTCGGGGAGGAAGACAAGCCTTCCAGACTCGCGAGGAAGCATCACTGCGTCATGAAGCAGCCGGGAAGGTCACGGAAAGGGACTAGAAGCGGGAAATGCAAAGTGTCTCAGGAGATTCTAAAACATTTCGTTTTGCTGGGACATAATCAAAGCAGTAACGGACATAGTGCTGGAGGGGTGGTTAAGGAAAATGCAGGTCAAGGTTTGAGTCTGATGGCACAACTGTGTTCTCCAAAACAGGATTCACAGAATAATTTTCCTACACATTGCTATTAAATGGGGTTGGTAGAGGTTGGGCAGTTAAATAAATTTGGAAAATACTCTTCTATCTCCCTTCTGGAGATTAGCAGTGCATATTAGAAAAATAAAGGCACTGAGAAGTCCTGCAGTAAAGAGCCCCATTTTACCTCTGTGTTTCCTCATTATTTCAAAAATTTTGAGGACCTAATTTAAGAAATGCTGAACTCCGGGCAATGCAGAGTATTAAAATAAAGTAGCATTCACATTTTTTAAAATTGTAGAGCACAGAGTTAACAGAATGGAGAAGACAACAGGGATGGAGCTGGAGCTAGGACATGGTATTAAAGATGTGAAAATCTGCGAGGAATTATAGAGCTGCAGTTAGACGCGAACCAGGCACTTTTCCACAAACTTTTCCAGAGTCCAGGGGGTGTCTGTGAGCATCTATCAGGAACATTTCCTGCAAGTTCAGATACGGTTGTGTGAATTCCTAGGTAGGAGCCGGAAAAGAGGGAGAGGGAGAGGGATCTGTACAGACACAGGTACAGAAGATTGCAAGCGATCTATAAATGGACTCTTTTCTATGTAAATATATCTCCCTGTGGATAATCATCTAAAATCAAAGCCGTGCATGGTTTAGCGAATTTATCTTTTAAACCAGACAGAACTGGTTCCTGCGCTGACATCTAGAATCCAGGAACATACGCCAATCGTGGCACAAAACGATGGAAATGCTGGGAGTTCAAAGGGCAGAGTAATTAGCATCAGTGTTCAAAACAGGAGTGGATTTATGATTTTCAACACTTGGAATCTCCATTCATCCGGGCTCTTCATGCAGAGCATATGGAAGTGCTTACAAATGTGGTTTCTAAGCCTTGCACAGAGAGAGGAGTTTCAGGCTCAGATAATAATTTAATTCTTTCAAGAGACCATTTAATAAACACCAAACAGCAACTCTCTGGGCGGGTATTTTCCTAATGGCATTTCCAGAATTTGCGTTCTTTGAGGTGTCAATGGATGTCGCCTAGGGAAGGAGCTCTCTGGGCAGGCATGGGGCGTGACAAGATTCATATATTTTGTTCTGCAGAGCTTCTCAGAGACTTGACCACATTTTACAGGGGGAATCTGAGCATCATTCCACATCCACTCAACGGGACCCTTCAGCATGAGGGAGAGAGGTGACCGATCTCCCACAAATAACCTTTTGGAAAACACAAGACTACCTGTCCCCTGCAGGGTTAATTAGTTTTAGGGCAGGAGGATTCTGAGCCATTAGGACACGAGTATTCCGAGTGTGAGAGGGGTGCACTCCCTGGCATGCTGAAAAGAGTTCTGCAACAAGCCTGAAGCCCTCATGGTTTCGACCGCCTCGCCTCGGACAGGAAATAACCAGGCCTTCCTCGTGGACCTCACGGGTCTCACGGATCGGGGGGACCCCACGTGGAAGCGCGCTTCATACAAGGAAAGCACACTCTCCAGGGTTCAGCGGACACTGTTAGAAAGAAGAGGCACGAACACGGCCTCTGCCCCTTCTAATTTCCGCAGGGCTTGCTTTCTCTTGGGCACTGATGCCAGGTGATCTTAAAACCCACTCCAGTTAGAACAAAACCCACTTTTTCCCCATAGTTTATCAGGCCCTCATGATGAGGATCTGCCTCCTCAGGGCCCACTTTCTCATGCCATTCAGCCTTTTCCTGCTGTTCAAACACATCCCCAATTCATTCCCACCCCAAGACCTCCTGCTCCTCACGGCTGCTCCTCCCAGGTCTTCCCAATCGTCACTTCTGCAGCAGGACCTTCCCCAACACCCTTTTAATTTTTTTTTAAAAAAACTTATTTTAAAATACATGTTTTTATTGACTTGAGAGAGAGAGGAAGGGAGACAGAAACATCGACGAGAAACATCAATCAGTTGCCTCCTGCACGCCCCAGGCATGTGCCCTGACCAGGACTCAAACTGTAACCTCTTGGTGAATGGGATGATTCACCACTGAGCCTCACTGGCAGGGCCCTGCCCACCCTTTTAGAAGGACACTCTGATGGCCATTCCCCAGCCCACAGACCTTACTTTCTTCATAACACAGCATTATCTCAAATCATCTTATTAATTTACTCACGCATATTTTGTTATCCAGCTCCTGCCTCTAGACTGGAACCCCGGCTGCCCTGTACCCTGTGCTCTAGTTCCCAGAACCCAGGGGACCGTCCCCTCACTGAGTGTCTGCCCAGCGCCGGGAGTTTGGGGAAATGGCTACGTGGCGGGAGGAGGGGGAGCCCCGCGGCTGGGGAGGCCTGAGGAGTTTCTGTGATACTGCTAATGTCCTTGTTTTCACCCCACAGTGGTCACGAGGCTATGTTCATGTTGTGATCATTAATAGAGCTGTAACTTTGTGTTCTGGCTCTGTTTGGGGGTCTTGATTCAAACTACAATGGTTTGGGTGTGTTAGTGTTTGTAGAATCACGAACAGAGGAATGATGATCATTGTTCCTGCTTCTGAGGCCCCGTGATGAGCCTTACACCCCGCGAGGCCATCGCACGAAATCCTCAAAAACACCCTCTAAGTAACCAGCACAACCCATTTCACAGATGAAGACACTGAGGTGCAGAGAGAACAAGTAAATTCTTTGTGGTCACACAGCTAGTAAGCGAAACTGGGATCCCAAACCGGCTTAATCTAACTCTAAACCTCACTTGTGTAAACACTCCTTAAAAGTCACTTCTAAACTCAGGACTGTCCTTACGTTTCCCTAGGACCTTTTCGACCTAGAAACTGTCGCAGACCAAGAGTGGCTGAATCCCCCCCTTACTCAAACCTTCCCAGGTGCCTACGATCGCCGCAGATGGACAAACTCCACCTTTGCAGCCAACACGCCAGAACTGGTCTAGGCTGGTGCAAATGCAGACAGCGGGCAGGAAGGACACTGACCGCCCCAGAGCAGCAGTGGGGAGGACCTGCCAAGGTCATGGGACGGCCCACTCTCCCCTGGAGTTCTCTGGACTCCCAGGAGTGGGCGACTTCTCCTCTGACCTGGGGGCCTCCTGTCTGCTCCTGAATTTGAAGTCTGACCAAGTTCTGGTGTTTCTTCTCCCCATGTCACTTGGGACTCCTTTGGGAGAAATAGCACTTCTGCTTAGGAGAGATCTGGGGGGACGAGCCGGAGTGGGGAGAAAACACGCGTTGCTGCTCTTCCCCCGATCGATGACTCGCAGCGTGGGATTAGTGGACCGTAACAGCACCTGAAAGGGATCTGCTTCTCCAAATAGAGGGTCACCTTGCAGGGACTAGCGTGGCTGCCAACACACAATCCCCCTGCCAACCACTAAGGGTGGCACTCACAGGAAGGAGCTTGGCAGGCGAGGCTGCGGGAGGCCCGGCTCGCCGAGGAAACCCGCATGGAAACGGGACTGCTCGCTTTTCTTTCCGCGTGTCTGACAGGCTCCCCCAGTTTCCATGGGGTTTATTAGGAAGGTGTCAGGCTCGATCAGAAATGTGATGGCAGCCACGCATTATCAAATAAATAAAGAGAACCCTCTTTTGTCCCCCCTTTGAAGTTTTCTTAAGTTACTCTGAAGAGCGTCTCCCTCTGCCAAGCTCCTGGCGTCTCGCATAATGAGATGCCTTCTAATTAGCATATCACAAATATTCCCCATCTCCCTTACAAGTCCGAATACATTTTTAAACGTTTCTTTTAAAGCCCATCAGGATTTTTCGCACTCTATAAAGAGACGGGAGAATTAAAGCAACGTGTCGGCTGGATTCTCCCATATCTTTTCCTTTCTCTCTTCTTTGTTTCCTAACGGGGATGGTGGCGGGGGTGCTGGAGAGGCTGTGGGACTGGCAGCCGTGAGTCCTGGATTCGGGTTCGGCGGGGCTGCTAATTAGCTGTGTCGCTTTAGGCGAATGTTGCGCGGCTTGGATATTTCTTTTCTCCTTATTAAAAACATGGGAGCAAGTTGTTCTTTGATTTAAAAATTCACAGTGAACTAAGCACAAAGACGGTGTAGACGTCAGCAAAAGGGATGTGATCTGAAAGGGACATAGGGCCTTTGTTGCGGAATTCTATATATTTTCTTTGAAGAGCAAAGAGGTTTGCTTCCTCCCGAGACAGGTGGTTCTATTTTTGCCACCTTTAACATGTTGACAAACAGGTAAACACACACACACACACACACACTAATAGGCCTTTATAACGGTGAATGTAACTGACGTGAATGAATTCTAACAGAAGGAATATTGGAACCAGGAAAGTAACGTCCCAGGTGTCAAAGCGGCTTTCTCGTCTTTTGGTGGGCCAGAGAAAAATCCAATCAGGTCAATAAAATCATTTGAACTGCCCCGTAACATCTGGGTTTCAGGATTTAACTTGTGATACCAAAATCATAAAGACACAGAACTTTATCTTGGTTTCGATTACAAGCCCCCGGGAAGCAAGGACCACACACTGGCGTTACCGGCTTCAGCGTTTCATTTGCCTAATCAAACTGTCTGCCCCTAATCAAACTGCCAGTGGGGTGGATGGAGACTTCCCCATCCAGGCCCTCACCCTGGACCTGCCATCTCTTTTCTGTCACGGCCACACCAACACCCTCCATCTGGCCCCCACCTTCCCCCAAAGGTGGCCCGTCGCACCCTGTTCTGTGGACTTGCCACCGTGTCCTCTTTGATCACTGCCAGCTTAACTCAGTAAGTGCCTGTCAGACCTCAAGACTAGCTCTGTTGTCGCCCATCGGAGCCCTTTGCTCCCAAAGCACCATGGTCGTCTTGTATCTGATGTTTACACAGCTGTCTCCCGGCTCCACTGTCACCGGAGCCAGAGCTCGGAGGGGCCTGGTCATATCTGCCACCCAGGACACCGGACAGCAAGGAGAGAGAGAGAAAATGACAGAGGGAGGCAAGGTGCTGTGGCCATCCCAAGACTGTCCCTCCATCATCCCAAGGTCCCACCTCCTGAGAGCAGCAAGAGTGACGGTAGTTCCAAGAAGACTACCAAGCACAGTGTATAAATACACTGAAATGGCCTGAAGATTAAAGTACAAATTATTCCAATTTATTGTGCGGTCATGAAAATTATTACAAATACTTATATGTATAGATGTGGAAAAGCAATCATATAGGTTAAGTACAAAAAAGTGGCTACAAAACAATATAGATAATAAAAGTCACAATTTGTAAGATATTTTCCTATGTGAGAATATTTAGATATATATATATGTAGCTGTATAGAGAAAAGTTTAGGGGGATAAATATAAGAATGCTAACAGCGACTTTATGAGTTGAAATATGTGATTTTCCCTTCTTACTTTCTCTTTAACTGTATTTCTAATTTTTCCACCATGCACATGAACCACTTGGGTAATTTTTAAACATCTCCTCTGAATAAGTAAACAGCCCCTTTATAAATATTAACTAGTGCAGCGAGGAGGTGGTGAGGATTTGGCCGCAGGCGGTGGCAATGGGAACAGAAAGCAGGAAGCTGCGTTGAGAGCAATTAGGAGCCGGAGCTGTCAGAGGCGGGCGGCTGCCTGGTGAGGAATTTACGGGGAATCGGAAATCCAGTGCGATTCCCAGGTTTCCATCACCTGTCCATGAGGGAAACGCTGGCTAAGCTGCCGGCCATGGGGCAGCCGGGAGGGCAGCTGGCCCGGAGGAGATCATTTCCTCTTAGCCACGGCCTGTCTGAGGGGCTGGCGGCTCATCCAAGGGAGACAGAAGTTCAGAGGGGAGGGCTCGGGGTGGCTGTGGGTTTAGAAGTCACCCCAACCCAGGTCAGGTGAGGTCCTTCCAGGGGCCCCCATGGGAGCCCTAGTCGTCCTTGGCGGCTGCAGAGGTGACCTGCTTACTTGTCCCTCTCCCTCCCTAGACGACAGACCCCAGAAGGCAGGGACCCACCGTCTGTCATCATTCCACCTCCACACCTGGATCGATGCCTGGTGCGAGCGGGTGCTCAGTGACCAGCTGGGAAGTGGGTTACTGAGTCCTAGATGGGGCACTGACATAGAAAGAGGGACAGACTAAGGAGCGGGCAAGACTGACACCTGGGAAATGCAGACGCCCAGAAGGAGCAATACAGGCAGCAGAACAGGACAATGCAACTTAGAAGCCAAGGAGAGGAGGCCAAGAGCTGGACGGGACAGAGCTGAAACAAGGTCCTCAGTTACAAGGACACTGATGATTCAGGGGAGAGCAACTTCAGGAGGAAAACAGGAATGAAAGCAGGACAATCTTTCCATTGTGTGCACGTAAAATAGCAGCTCCAGGAGGAGCCCAGTCAGGCACAGCTTCAGTCAGAGAGGGGGCCTGCGTGTGCAGAGAGGGGGCCTGCGTGTGCAGAGGGGGGGCCTACGTGTGCAGAGAGGGGGCCTGCGTGTGCAGAGAAGGGACCTGCATGTGCAGAGGGGACCTGCATGTGCTCGCAAGCAGGAGGTAGAGGCTGGACGCAGCTGGCGGTGCTCAGAGGGGACAGCCAGGGGGATGAGAGGATCACCCTTGAGGAGGAAGAGGGAGGCTGTGGGACCTCCCAGTCCCTTAGCCCTGCAAGGCGCCCGGCCGGCAGCTCCCCATTCCACTCTCATTATACACTCACATCATTCACTGTGGCTTCGCCTGTCTTCTCCCCTCATTCAGATGGCACACACCACACCTCCAGGACCTTCCACAGTAAACTCACCATGAGAGTTGGTAGCTGTTTAAATCCCACAGGATAAGTGCCACAGAGAACACAGCTACAGACATGAATGCACATGCAACCACTTTTACACAGAAACTACTGCCAGATAGACTGTTTTTAAAGCAGCACTTTGACATCTCCCTTCTCTCTTTCCCTAACAGCAAAATGCCCCATTATGCTTGGGCAAGGGTGCTAACAGCCCCCAGCGCCCAGGCCAGCTCACTGGGAGGTCAGGTCACAGGGACCACCCTGCCATCAGCCACGAGTCAGCTAGGGACAGGGGTGAGAACAGTGGCTGTCAGTCAGGCATGTCCAGGCAGGGCCCCGGGCTGCCCTTCCATTCGGATGGAGACTGAGCTGTGACCGGCCTGGTCCGGATCCCAGGGTGCATACTTGGGACATTTCTGTGGGAGGTACCTCCCTCCAGCAAGACACCCCCCAGAACTCTCAGGGAGCCCCCAGAGAGGCCAGGAATGAACCCAGACTGGAAGCTGACTCAGAGCAGACCTGCCCGGGCAGCTGCGGACCTCGGGGAAGATGCCCGGCGCCTGACCCACACTGGCAGCGAGACCAGAGCATTCCCAGAGCATTCCGTAGGTGATGCACTCAAGATCCCTAGCACACGGGCACCTCCAGGCAGCCACAGTGCCAAGTGTCACTTCAAAAGGCAGGAGGGATGGAGGTGAAGGGCCTGCATTTGCCCTCCGTTTGCACACTTGCAGGCAGCCCTTTAACACTCCTCCGCCCGCCACCCAGCCGTACCTTCCACGGAATAAAACCTGCTCACTGGCTCGCATCTATCTGGCAATAGGAGAGATCAACTGTGACCTATTTAGCACTTTTTTTCTTACTCTTTAAGATACTTACGCAAACATAAAAAAGGAAATTATAAACACGTTCATAATAAACTTTACCTAGGATTTTCCCACACAGATATTTTCCAAATGTATGGTAAACATCTGACCATTTATTTTTGTTCAATAATGTGCTCAGATGTCCAAGCTACTCCCGCCACAAGTTACACTTTCCAGCCTGAAAGAAGTGAACATGTGGCGATTACATGAACAGTTTTAGGACACTGGGGTCCATTTAATATTCTGAAGCAATAATTTACCAAATAGGACCCAAGTGTCCAGAAAGCCTCATGGCCCCTTTCCCATGTGCTAAATGACTCCCCCAAGACTGGTCTAAGAGCTAAGGCGGAAGGGGCTATAAACCTGAGAGAGCACCCTGCAGTAGGAGAGACTCGAATCCAGGCTTTAATTGCAAAGAGAACAGTTGGGGTGAGTGGTTTTCAGAATTAAACACTTAAACTAGTGTGTGTGATTCAAATTCCTTGCTAACCTGGTGTTTGACAGGTATGGGAATTCATCCGGGTTATTTCTACCCTCCCTCATTTTAATTAGGCCAAATGCTCCATGTTGGGTGATTCTGAGAATTTTAGGTTACCAAAGAAAAAAACTGGGGCAGAAAGTTTCTTGTTAAACATTTAAAATTTTAGGGCTTGCAAGGAAAGAACAAATCTATCCATGAAACATTCCACATCCAGGAGAGGAGCCTAAAGTTTCAAAGATCGAAGATTTTAATGTTGCCAAACCAGCCAAGATTTGCCAAGATTGATACTAAATTCATATGCACATTTAAAAAATACTCCCTGTTTATAAACAATCGTCCATATGCGTTGGATAGAAAAGCAGTAAGTGACAATTAACTGGCTGACTTCTGCAATCTGTCATCAGTTGCTATTTTCAAGTTAAAAGCACCCAAATACATTTTATCTTCTGTGTTCTACACCAAACCCATCTATAAGAAAGTTTCTATTTCTCAATGAGAATTCAAATACTGTACCTAATGGTCCCATTTACTCTTTTTATGTAAACATTTTAGATAAATGGGCTCTCCTTCACTATTTGTTATTTTAAAACATACATTCACATTTTATTTTATTTTTAACTCTTGTCCCCCCAACACCTCAGCTCCCCAGTAAATTCAGTTTTTTAAGGGCCAGAATTAATAATTTTAGGTGCAAGATCTCTGATCAAATATAAGTCCCTGATTAAAGTATACATACATGTGCGCACATGCAAACTTTAAAGGCTTAAAAAAATTAAAGATATGCAATGTGGGCCCATGTGAAAGTGCCTCATTTTGGACAATAAGTAGAGAAGTCCAAGCTAAGTCATCCATGACAGTGATGGAACAATCCATTATTTGAAACACCTAACTGTGTTTTAGGATGGCCCTTCTACAAGTTTCAGGGAAGAACACAAAAACACACTGTCTAAGAACAATCTGAAATTGGAGAGCAATTTACAAATAATTCTACATTTACAGAGACATCGCGCAAGTAGGAAGGCCTGGTCCAGCGAGGGTTCACAGTCAAGGTATTTCCCACGTGAGGCACACACATAACTCCTCCGGATGTTCCAGATTTTAGACAAATGAACTATCAGGACCGCTGTCGCCAGGAAAAGCTGTCAGGTTTTATGAAGTATTGCACTTAAAAATTCAGACCAGTTCTTTCTGTCTAACAACATACCCCAGAGTTCAATATACTTACTCTCCAGTCTGGGTCCCGGCTCTGGTTTTGCGAGCGGTCTGGAAAGCGTACAGATGGTAGTAATCTGCGGCTCACTTCAGGTCCTGGCGACTCCTGCTTCCACTTTCCTGATTCCCTTCGGTGCCAGAGATGTGGCTCTCGCCCAGAGTTACCGCACGTTAAGTGAAACTGCTGTCAACGTTTTATTACAGTCGGCATTTCAGGTTTCCTGAGAGCTAACTCCAAAATTAAAGATAGCCAGGCTCTGCGTATTTCTCACTCCCCTCTTCCTTTCTCCCTCCATGGAGTGGTGCTGGGCTGCCCTCACCCAGCACGGAGACTGAAAGCTGTACGTCTCCAGACGGCGTTAAAATAAACACGAATGCGGTTCTCTCCTTCCTTCAGACACGGCTTTCCTCCCTGCTTGCTCTGGCCGAGGCAATTTTCCCACGCTCTCCTGTAATGGCAAAGGGCTTGTCTGGGCAAGTAAGATAACACTTGGGCAAGAGATTAAAACCCACACTGAAGTCATTAAATACCTACAGGGCCGGGCCCCGGATCCAGCCAGCACAGTCTCCAAACACCTTCACCTGACTCGAAAAGCAACCGGGAGAGCCTAACAACCAAGACAATCTCCTTTTGGCACTGCCAGTCCCTGGAGCCACCTGTATTTTATAGATCGAAGCAGTGCTTCGACTGAGCGACCAGGGCCGGGAGGAAATGCCTCACCCTCATTTCATCTCACCTGAGATGATGTGAACCAAGAACTGAGGTCTAGACTTAGGGCGACATCACTTCTATCTCGCCCAGAGCGGTCACAAGGTGTAATTATTCTGAACACTGCCTTTCACTCTCCCAAGTGTCCTGGTCTCACCAATACTTGGTTACCTTATCTATAGCTCTGACCTCAGTCCCGGAAACTTCTTTTCATGTGCCGTGTATGTCTGAAAAACTAGCTGACACCTCTACCCCCCAAATCACAGGTTCCAATAACTATTTCTCCATTCTGTTAAGATCTTAACACCTATGTGTTACTTACACTTAAATACTCTTACACCAGCTTAGAAAACCGTTTTATGACACAGGTTTTAGTGGTTTTTCTTTTTCCATAATATAAATCTTTTAAAAATGCACCTGTAATTTAATACAGAAAAGAAGACTCCTTCTTGGCGGAAAGGAATGCTCCTTCCCAGGCACGGGGCGTGGTCAGCTAGCTCAACCCAGAACAGTTTCGAGGTGAGCGTGATAGGCAGCCTCGGCCTTTATCTCATTTGCTGCCTGATTACGGAACCAAGGAGAAAGTTGCAACATCTTCTTTTGGCATTAAAAAAAAACCTCACTGAAGAATACTGTGGCTTATCCATAAATAACAATTACTACAAATGGAAATCATATGGAATAAGAAACATGAAGACATATCTGGGGCACGGGGAAGATGAAACTCTTCCTTTTATGTCTGTCTGTCTGTTTTTGACCTTGAATAATCTAAATAGGCTTTTTAGGCATAAGAAAATGCAGATATTTGGGGAAACTGGGTGTAAGGGAAAGCATCAGGGAAGAAGAATCCACCAGAACTAGGAGGGATCTGAAAAAAGAACTCGCGGGGAAATTTCAATGGATAGGAAACCAGCACAACCAGAGGAGGCAACGCTTCTCCTTGCGGCAGAGAAACAGCGCGCCAAGCTCTTCCTCCAGGCCTCTTCCTGCGCATCTCAGCCCCTGCTATCCCGATGGGGACGCCCCAGCCCTGATTTCTAGCTGCGCTCCCTCCCGAGCCCCATCTCATCATCAGTTACTGCCACCCCTACCCACAGGTCACACTCGAGGGGTTCAGCTTCAAACGTGACGGCTGCTTCGACCTCCCATGCTTTTGATAGGGCCCGGCACCGGCTCAAACCCCAACCTTGCTTTCCTCTTGCCAAGTCCTGTGCATGCTGTCTCCAAAATATTTCTTCTATCCGTCCCCTAGGAGGCCACATCCTTTCTTCTCCGTCCCCAACCGGGACCACCTGATCCCCAGCTGTAGCAGGCTCAGCCTAATCTAATCTTTAACTCCCAAAACCGATCCCACCCTGAGACGGGAGATCTTTCATTTAACCCGAGCCCGCTCCACATGGGGGTGTTGCGTCTGACAGCACTGACCGCTAGCCTCTCCCTAAAGTCCCAATTTTAATCAAAGAGCTCCTAGTTCCGGATCCCCACTTGCCTCCCACCCTCAAAGAACAGGGCTTCACCTCTGTACCTTGTTCCCAAGCTCCTGTTTTGGTAACTGCCCAGTAAATTGGGCTCCTCCCAGGTCTGAGACTCTTGCCAGCTTCCCAACTTGCCCATCTCCAGCTCAATGCTTGGCCCTGTGGCCCCCCACGCCGCGTTCACACCCAGAGGTACCGGTCTAAGGGCCTGGAGATGGCCACGCCTGTCAGGAACCAGCTCTTAAATGCAGCATAAACTCCCACCAGGCAAACACCAGAGCCAGAAACCCAGCGCTCGGCAAAATTCTACTTGCTCCCTCCGGGCCACGGCGTGAGCTCGGGGCTCCTGGTCCAGCTTGGGACAGGCTGCAGGCTTCTGCCTACTTTAGCGCCGAGTTGACACTTCTGGTTTCACCCGTATTATAGGACTGGATGGGCATTTTGTACTTCTGACCCTTATTTCTAACCCCCCCTTCCCCAATAACATTGGCAGCTCAACTCCAACTTGGGCTTGGCTTGGGACAAAGCAGCCGGCTGCTGCACTTCTAAGTAGTCACATCCTCCCTTATCTGCCACCTCTCCTGGTTTCTGCCTGTGGCCACCACTGCCCATTGCCGACCTAATAGCTGTCCCCCTCCCTTTTCCCTGGCTTACAGAACCGCGATCCTTTCATCTCTTGAAGGACAGGCCCATCCTCAGCCAAAGAAAAGAATCACAACTTGTGGTGGTAATCTTATTTTCTTTCGGTCAGTGACTGATATAAGTGGGCATGTGACCTCTTCATGGCTCATTAAGTATAAGAAATCTTCTGAGAAGCATTTTATGTCCCAACTTAAAAAATAAAATAAACGCTATGAAAAATGCCTTGTGCTAATTCTCTGCCTGGAATGCACAGGAGATATCTGGAGCTGCAGCAGCCACCTTGAGACCAAAAGGCAACAACAGAGGATGTGGGAGCTACTACTATAATGATAGTGAAAGAAAAAGACAGACAGGGATCGAGTTCTTGGCAGCATCATTAGGCTACTTCTCTAGCCCTTGCCAATCCATCCCAGGTTTCTCATTGAGTCAAGTAAATTCCTATCTGTTTAGGCCAGTGTTAGTCATTTTATGTTACAGGCAACCAAGCACTGTTCCCCTCATGGAAAAGACACATGAACTGTCTATAACTTTCTGGGAAGGCTGTACTGTATTCCGGTGCCTAAAGTTGGGTAAATCAATATCCCTCCACTCCCTACTCCCTTCTTATGCACCCTCTCTCTTGTCGGATTTGCTTTATACCAGAAGTACTAAGGTAGCATTTTGCACATAGCTCACACATATTTTCTTTTACATATACAATATTTTTTTTAAATATATCTTTATTGATTTCAGAGAGAGGAAGGGACAGAAACATCAATGATGAGAGTCATTGATCGGCTGCCTCCTGCACACCCCCGACTGGGGGTCAAGCCCACAACCCGGGCATGTGCCCTGCCCAGGAATCGAACCTTGATCACCTGGATCCTAGGTCAATGCTCAACCGCCGAGCCACGCCAGCCGGCATAAAGTTGAATAATTTAAAACAATTTACAAGTATTTTTATTAACGATCTTAGCATCTTACCCACAATCTCAACCAGAGGTAAGCAATACAATTTAATGGATGCATTTAAATGACTCACCTTTAGTTTTAACACAATAAGCAATGACTTATTTCACTACCAGTGTCTTTTTGGGTACCCCTCAACGTAAACATTCTTTAAACTCAGGGTTATTTTTCACAGCTCCATAATCAAATTTCAAACAAAAGTGAGAAGAGGAAAACCGACTGCATCAGGCATAGCACAAGTATACCCAGTTGTTGTTTTTAAAGATTTTTAATACAAAAAGATTGTCTGAGTAAAACTGCTGATTTTATAGCAAAATAAAGCAATTGCTCGCCTTGGTTTCACTCACCTACAAATGTCAGACAACCTAAGGAGGGAAATGAGTTCACAGATTTGTTTTTCTGGAAATCAGCTCCTGCCTTCCTGGAGACATTTCTCAGCACAAAAGCATTCAGCTGAACCGTGGGGACTCTATGACAGTGTGGAGAGTCAGAGAGAAAACATGACTGTCATCCTAACAACTACTTGTGATGGGGTGTGTGTTTCTTTTCCAGAGATTGATATTTCAGAATACCAACAAATACTGGCTTACCAAGTGAAATCATGATTATGTTTTTATTTTAAAAATCTATTAGGCTTTTTAGATTAGAAATTGGACCCGAGTATATAAATGAGATTAAAGAACTAAACAATTCTTAAAATTTTATACCTACACTATGTACAATTGATTATATACAAAGGCATTCACTGAGCAAAAACAAAAGTACAGAACTATGGGTCAAGTATAATTACAATTATTAGAAAATGCATTGACATATGAAATCAATAGATTATGGAATTATGGGTGAGTTTTTTCCTTTTGACATTTTCTCTCATGTTATCACCATTATGGTAACAAAAACTCAAAGGCGAAACGAAAATCTAGGGTTTTTTGTTTTGTTTTATTAAAACCAGAAGAAAAAAGAAACTTCAAGCATTCAAGGTAGTGCATTCTGTCCTCACTTTTTAATACAATAATATTTGTAGGAGACCTTTAGGAAAATTACTTTTATTCTGCGAACATTATAAACAGTTCTGACCTTTTATCTGCACTGTTCTTCTGTAAGTTGTTTCTAAAATTTAAATCTAAGACATGAAAATAACTGAAAGATCATGTTCTGTATTTTTTAATTTGGAACAGAAAAATTCCTTAGCCCCAACTTTGGAAACAACCAAGAATTCTTGGGTTTGAAGTAAAACTCCAAATAAAACACTGGGTAATTAATCTTCCCTTTTCTTTCTAATACTGGTGTTTTTCTTTTTAAGGAAAGGATTATAAATTTGTTCCTTTTAAATAACCCTCTCTTAGCAGCATTTGTTTTTTGCAAATAAGAGAGAAACGTGTGGGCTGATTAGTTTAACAATGTTTATTTGAGTTTCTGGTTGACAATCCTGACACTACACTCACTAAACATCTTTCCTCTCATTTTCTATGTGTCCCTCACTACCCTCAAGAAATCAGAAAAGTACATTAATGCCCTGCAATATTTCTATGTCACTTATGTTTAGTCATTTCAGATACATCTTTACTCAAATAGCTAAACATTAAAAAATGGCTAAAATAATACTCACAGATTTACATTTTAAATTTGAAAGCCATCCAAGACCTTCATAGTCTATGAATTATACACTTCTCATCATTGCTATTTATATACTTTTTCCATTTATGTACTTGGCTTTGACTGTTGGCTGTCAAATTCTATTCATTTTTCCACATGAAATTTGATCGTTTAAAAATCTGTTAATAATTCTGAAAGAATTCTCTTGGAACATTAAGACAGAGAGAGAAAGTTCTATAATGCTACTAAATAGTAAACATTGATATGTTGAGTTGGAATTCACTTTATATCTTTTTTTTTCTTAAAATCTTTACATTCCCCACATTTAAATTTTTAAAACTCCACCCAAGACTTGGGCCAAATGAGTTGCTTGCGCTCCCGTAAGTCTGTGGGACAACACTGGAATGTTCCACGAGGGCAAGAATTTCTTCAATTCTGTTCCCTGTTGTATCTTCATCTCACAGCACAGTGCATGGTATACAGTTGGCACTCAATAAATGCTTGTCACATATTTGTTGAATTTGTGGAACTGAATCACATAAAGTTTCAACTTAGTAGACAAAGAGTTGCAAATAGAAATGTTATCGATTTTGCTGCCAACAACAGAGAAATTATTTCTCATGATCGCTTTCTAAAGCTGCATTGCTTAAATGCCGAGGCTCTCCTACAAAGAGCCCAAGGGCGCATCGTTTAATCCGGTGGGAGAGGGCGCCTGGCGGGCCTCCGGCGCTCACTGACAGTGCCCCTCGCTTAGGTGGCGGGGCCCATTTAGCAAACTGTTCACACCAATGACAACCCATTCGCCTGTGGGCGCGGACGCCCCTCCAGGGCGCGAACTGCAGCTCTCCCTGCCTTGGTGGAACCAGTCTGTACATTTGAGCCTTTTAACAGCCTTCCTATTCATAATCAAAATTAAGAGTTCTGCCAGTGCTCACACCGCACGTGTCATTAGATTCTATAAATATAAACGCATCTCCTCCGCCTTTCTTCTGTCTCTGCTCTCGGTCTTTGCAGCTCCCATTTGAACAGTCCTGACCCGTTTGCCAGGAGTCCTAAAGCTTTCCAGTGGCTCAGGAAACGGTATCGGGGGTACCACAGACCCCCGCCCCGGCCCCGTGGCCACCGACGCTCCCCCCCTTCCGTTCCCTTAAGTCACTTGCCAGGGCTGGGCTGGCTATCGAAGGAAAAATAGCCGAAGTCTCTCTGGAGTCAAACTTACATGAAATGCAGGAGGAAATCTAAGGTAACGTTGAGTGAGGAATAACGCTCTCTTCCTGGGGACCCCCCTTCACAGCACTGTCCCAGGTGTCCTGCATCCTCGCTAGGCCCCTGCCCAGCCCACGCCCTGGGCCCGGACCTCTCCTGCAACCACGATGCAAGCGGAACACAGGCTCCTTTCCTTGTGCTTCTGGCCCGGGCTGGACGCCCACTTTCCTGCCCTCCAGCTACCCTCGCCTTCCACCCCTGGGAATGCACCGCTCATCGCCAGTCTCGGGGTCACCCCAGCTGCTCCGGCACAGGGACGTTTTCCGGCTATGACTCTTGTGGCATTTACCTGGTGGCTGCCATCACACCCCTCCTGGGTGGGGTGGGGCCCCTGCTCCAACTTCAACCAAAACACTCCCATGCTTGTTTGTTTTATATATTAGGCTCCGGGGAAGACTCAATGTGAAGAAAGAATTCTGTCATTCAAAAACAGAAACCATCAGTCTACAGAGCCAATTTTGGTAAATCACTGGTTACTAGATTATTTTACGTTTAGTTCTGGCTTGCAAACCAAATCAGAAGGTTCTTGGAGGCAGAACGTATCTTATTTTTTGTAGGTAGCTCCCTCGGTATGTAACGTAACGCTATCTGTGTACATAAGTGTTCTAGAAACCATAGCTGAGTAGATTTAATGTTGAAATTAGAATATATAATACAGACACGCCCTCTGAAAATGAACCTTACGGGGTGCCAGGAGCCCCGCCGCCGCTCTGGTTGGCGGTCGCACGGGCGGGCGTGGACCGGTGGGTATACGTTCCACACGTGCACGAGGCCCTCGGCTGCACACTCAGCGCACTACGTGCCTCACCGCGTGATGTTAGCCCTCGATTTCTAAACCAATGAACACAACTGAAAGGGGAGAAAAGGAGTCTTCCCCCAGGGGGCACTGAGTCCGTGTTATGCCCCGGCCCGGGCAAGGCCCCGGGTTCAGCTCTCACTCCTGCCGGCCGATCCTGTGACGATACACAAGCCACTGCGCAGCCACGACATCAACAAGGTCCTTCTTCTCGCAGAGCTGACAGTCACGTGAGGCGCATAAACGACCACGTAAGCAACTGTCGTCAAGCAACTGTACTAAACCTATAAAGTGATACAAGCCTCTACTATCGATATTTAAACACCGGTGTTCACAGGTAAACGGAAGCGCCCAGACTCCCACACGGGCAGACATTTACTCCTGTGGCAGGTGTCCTGCCCACGGGTGACTCCGTCCGGGTCCAGCACGAATCCAGCCCCCCTCAGGAGGCAGGACAGGCAGCTATGGACTCGGCTGCCCCGGGACCCCTGATCCCACGCTCCTGGCTCACTGGTCAGCTCCGAGGCCTTTGGGCCACCTTTGCCCCCAAGGGTCACTCATCCTGGTACCACAGGGCAGGAGGTGATGAAGAAGAGGAGCTGCCTTTTATCGAACAGCTACTGTGTGCCAGTCGCCGCACACGTGACACTAGAGGCGTGCAAACTGTTCTCATTAACCCTCAGCCTTGTGTCTGATTCCGTGGCCCTTGTTTCACGCACAAGGAGACTTAAGATTACAGAGGATAAGGCGCTGGGAGGGACAGGGCTGAGACGAAATCCAGGTTGGGGACCAGGACCGGAGCTGCCCCAGGAGTCCCTTCTTCAGGAAGCAAAGGCAAGTCTTGGGGACCCATGGCAATCCTTTTGATGGACCTGAACCTCTAGACGAACGGAAAGCCAGGCAGCTCCCCAGCTGATGGAAACCAAGGAGACGGGCACCTCCGGGTCCTTCCCCATCGCGACCCGAGATAAACACGGGACCGACGCAAGTTCAGTTTCCTACAGACGCGGCCCCCAAGCTCCACGCCCGCACCGAGCCTCGGCGTCCAGCTGCTCCGCGTCACAAAGGTGGACGTGCTGAGATGCGCGCCCCCAGAGAGCAGCAAATGCGCATCCTGACTATTTACCGTTCATTTCCTGCTTTCTAAAAAATTGCTCTTCTACCGGCCACTCTGGTTTTTCTCTCCTACACAGGTTTCTGTCTCTCGCCACATTTCAAGAAAGCAACATTTTTAAACCCTTTATTTTAAACAAGTCTGTCCAGTGTGCCAAGGAATCATCTTAATTTCCTGACCAATATAAGCTCGTCCCTAATGTCCCAGGCGACTTCGTGTTAAATGACTGCGACAGGACAGTGACACTTAAAAGAAGAAAGATCTACTCCCCCAAATTTCCCCAACACTTAAATTGAGCCACAACATAGCAAGAAGGTCAGTATGACAGAGCCGGCAGGACGCGGGAGCTGAAACAGGAAACTGCTATCCCGCCCCAAAGATAAGGTTCAGACACATGCTTTCCACTGCCCGGGAGACTGTAGGCAGTAGCTGAGGTGACAGTCACACAGGACGTGAGTTTCAGGCCCCCGGTTCAATCTCAGCCCTGTCACTAACTTGTGAAGTGATCTCGGGCAAGTCTGCCCAACTCCCCACGCTTCGGGTCCTGACCTCTACCGGGGGGCCTCACAGGAACAACACTGGCCAAGTGACTTGACAGGGTGGTTGTGAACAGCAAATAACATCGATTCACACTCAAACACACACACACACACACACACATGCTCTATAACTGCCAAAGTCATTGCCATTACACAGCATTGGGTTTGGGACGGCCGGGTAGGAGGAATACATGGCAGGTCCTAAGATGCAAAATTCTGCGCGGGCCCTTACTGACGGGGGTAACTTCAGCCCGCACGTCAATCAGTCAAGCTCTTCTTCCTGCTCTGTGTCTCCTTCTAACCCCTCTTCCAGTCTTTAAAACCTGCTGTTCAGCTCAGAGACACACAAACTGGGGTTTGACTCTGTGGTGACAGATAATGTCAAGTGTTGTCAAGGACGAATGCAGGGACTCACTGGCCCTCCGAGAGCACTAATTTCAGTCCTGCTCTTCTTATAAAAATGGCAATAAGGAAACTGGAGAGTGTCATGGACTGAGTGTTTCACACACACACCCCAAAATGTACATGTTGAAGCCCTAACCTTCTGTGTGACTGATGGTATCTGGAGATGGGGACTTTGGGAGATAATTAGGTTTAGGTGAGGTCATGAGGGTGGGGCCCCTATGATGGGATTAGTGTCCTTCGGAGGAGAGACCGGAGCTCACTCCCTCCTGCCATGCGAGGTCACAGCGAGATAGGACGAGGGGTCTCACCAGGAGCTGAATGTGCCAGCACCTTGTCTTGGACTTCCAGCCTCCAGAACAGAATCCATTTCTGTTGTTTACGCCGCCCAGTCTATGGTACTGAGACACAGGGCAGCCTGAGCAGACTAATGCAGAGATGATGCAGAAAGTAGGAAGAAAAGTGCTGTTTTTCAAGCTTTAAAGTGGCCATCGTTAACGGGGCGATTCGAAGGAGAGGAGCGTGGCTCTGGTCGGTAGCCTACGCCACACCATGTGCTTTTCCTGGTCTCCCCCTGCCGGCCAGTGAGCACTCACCGCGGGCATTGTGCATATTGTCCCAGGTAGCCCTCACAGCTCTTCCACTAAGCAGCGTTATTTTCTCCACTGGACAGTGGGAGAAACTGAGGGAGCTGGGTGCAGGGGAGTTTTCGGAGTCCTGCCAGTGTCAGGATGCAGCGATCTGAGCCCGCCTCTGCCCAGGGGAGGGCAGGGTGACATGGCTACCCTAGGCTGGCATCTTTGCACACCTCATGCAGCTCACAGGTGGTACCTGCACTGTGTCCACTTTATACACAGAGATGGTGGGTGGCAGGGCTGGATGTGACCTCGGAGCCTCTGACTTCAAGGACATGCTCCCTCCAGACAGCCAAGCTGCCTTCACCTGGAGAAGAGACAGCCACGCAGCCTCCGGACCGGCTCTTCGTCCTCCCTCTTCACATTCAACCTGTCCCCCAATTCTCCCATATCCCTCAAAACCCTCTCATCCATTTACGCCCTCTTTCTACCCACAGCCATCTCCCGAAGGCAGATCTGCGTCGGGGAAACAGCCTCCTGGCTTCCCTGCCTCCTGTCTTTGTAACCCAACCTCTAATAATGAGAATTCGCCTCCTGAATGATCTACTTTCTCAAGTCACTCCCATGCTCAAGAGCCTGCAGTGGCTCCCATTTGTCCATCCCTCCCGCTCCAAAGTCCAAGGCCACCAGCCACCAGCCTTGTCCCCTTAGTCTGATGCTGTCCATCGGTCCAGGCTCTGGCAGCAACAGCCTGTGCCCCATCTGGGGGACACCCGGGGTCACCGAGGGAGTCCTCCTCAGTATACACCTGCTTGCTCTGCAGACTGCTCCCCAGGGAAGCCTGTGAGAGGGAGGGCAGAGGGCGAGGGAAATGCAGGAGGCCGGGTCATGCACAGATGGGGTCCTCTGAGCTCTGACCTCCTGCCTCAGGCTCTCAACCAGGGCCAAGGAGAGGCAGGGAGGAGAGGCCTGGCAGCGCCCCCGGGGACATGCCACCTGCCCGCCTGACTCACTGCTGTCTCCTTCTCTTGCACGTCACTGTTAACAGTATCTCCCCCTCTTCTCACGCCTCTTACACACTCTGGTTGTGACGGGAGAGGGTGTGGCCAGGGAGATAAACCTACGAGACCAGAAGACCCTCGTTTCTCTAGTCTGGGTTTCGACATCTACTCCTGAGAAAAAGTCTATTAGGAAGGAAACAGAAGGCACTGGGAAGAAATCAAACATTACACGGGAAGTAATGGCTTTTTAACTGTACACATAGCAGCTTAGCGACGCTGTGACCCAGGTCTGTCGCCTGGATCTATATTTAACCGTCTCTTAGCACAGTGCACTCCAGAGAGCGCTGATACCAGGAATTAGCAGCCTCTGAGACACGAAGCAGACAGGTCCGGTCGGCGGCGAAGGGAGAAACGGGTTTCAGAGACGCAGAAATTAAACCCCAAGGGCCGGATCTGAGCTTCAGCTGAGCACGTATCGTTTCCTTCTGTGAAGACCCAGGAGAAGTAACAGCCACGCAAGGACTAAAGCAGGAATCAGCCAACTGGCCCCCAGACAAAGCCACCTCACAGTGCCATAGCCCAGGAGCTAAGAACTGTTTGTCCATTTTTAAATGGTTGGGGGAAAAATCAAAACAGTAAGCTCTCATCACATGTGAAAATCACATGGAGCTCCAGCTTCGGTGTCCATAAATAGCATTTGCACACGTCTAGGCTGTCGGTGCGCCAGAGACCCTGTGACCCATAAAGCTGAAAATATTTACTCTCCTGCCCTTTATAGGGAAAGCCGGCCAATCGCAACCTAAAGTTCAGCTCCCAGGGAGGCACACAGACGCTTCTGTACACGTGTGCGGCTGAACAAGCACTGGAAGCGAGTGGAAAACACATAGAACTTTAATCCAGACACAACCTCATCTTCTGTTTCAGTGTTTCCACCCTGAATTCTGCGGGGCCCTGCAGGCCAGGGTGGCGTCCTTTTAGGGGACATCTGGGCAAGGCTCTCAGATTCCTACTCCTCCCAGAGAGAGTAGTTTTGCTTTCGTCCTAATACATTGGGATGTCGTGTGCAATTTTATTTTTAAAAGGGTTTTGTTTCCCAAAAAAAAGGAGAGGAACTTGAAACTCATGGTGATCTATTTTATCTATTAGCGACGCCTGCAAACTTGAGCCCCTTTCAAAGGCCATGAACGGAAAGGAACCACTATGTGTATCTGAAACCCACAGGCCAGGAGCAGAAGCCAGTCAGCCCTATTTGCTGAGCACACGTCCAACAGAATGGAGGCCCACGTGGTCTAAGGAGACACGATTCTCCAGGCCCATGTGCACACAGCCCTGCAGTACATTTTATTAAATATATAAAATTACAAAGCAATTTGATTCACATGCCCGTATTATTGCCACACACCCATCTTCCTGGGGGTAGCCCAATCAGAAACTTTAAGGAAACTACAAGCAGGGTTGCTGAGTACCTATAATTTATTTTTATAAGTAATAAATCATTAACAGGTACTTCAGGAGGTAATTAAAGGAAAACTGATAGGAGCTGAGAAGGCTCGGAATTCTCGTGTTTGCTTTCTTTAGGAAAGCAATAGTCTTCTGAACTCCACTCAGAGCGTCTGAGAAATTAGTTCAGTCCTGCGGTGTGGAAGGGGAAGGCGGGTCCAGGCCGGGGTCCATCTGCTGGTGCACTCCCGGGAGGACGGAGTCCTGCAGAACGCCCGGGGGGCCCAGGGACACTGGCTCCCACACACTCACGTCCATAAGGGCTGTGGGAACCACTAGGGAAAGAGGGAATTACCTATGCCCCCCATTTAATGAATATATGTTGTGATGAGTGTGAAAAGCCCGCCTCATTTTTATACAGCAATGAGATGTGAAAACTGACCGCCTAAGCCACACACTGGCGAGGACCAGCATGTCTGAGAGCAAGGCTGGAATTCCCAATTCCACAGTCGAACTGTTTTTCCATAGGAATGACTCTGAAACCCTATGACTCCACGGGAAAATAAAATCCCCAGTATAAGTATTTTTTCTTATCCATTATTTTTCAACATCTTGGTTAACGCAAAATCAACGCTGTGTTTGTTTTCACGGCTCATCCGGTAACAAACTCTTAAACTAGATAGTGCTCTACAGTCATCTGGTGTATGTTTTGAAATGCCTTGCCTCATTATTTATTTTTTCCTGCCCCTATTAGTCTAAACTCCTGACCTGCTCTAAAAAGATGTCCTATTTTTCGCACTCTAAGTAGGTCAAGTCATTACGCTGCACACCTTAAACTTGTACAGTGTGGTATGTCGATTATATCTCCGTAAAACTGAAAATAAACAAATAAATAAATGACTAAAGATGCTCCAAATGTTCTAAGATAGTGGGCGAGGCAACTACCAAAAGATCCTCCCTTTCCGATACAAAGCTGGTTAGCCAATAAGAGACCGAAGAGGGACCGCACGCTAGCGAGGGTCCTGATTATTTCACAATATTACGCTGAAGCCTGTCCACGGGTCCCCAGGGTGCAACGTGTCTGGGCACACAGTCGTCACATCTCTGCAGTCGGTAAACAGATTGAGACCAAACCTCAGGTCTCGGAAGAGGGGCTCTGGCAAGTCCGAAACAGGCACCGGAGACAACCCCACGGTGTTAGAATTCTCATCGAAACTGCTATCTGTGTTGTCATCGTCTTTAAAGGAGCTCTGAGCGGCTGAGCGGGGAATGTGGCGATTTCACGCAACCAAAATACAGCAACCAGCGCCGCCTGCCGCCCGCTCCACACGCGCTCATGCGCGGGGAAGCCTCACCGCAGTCTCCAGAGCGGGTCACATCAGAGGCTGGAGTCCTTCGCTTGCCCCCTGGTGGGGAGACTAAACCTGAGCAGCCAGTTCAAGGGGAGACGGAACAGCTAAGAGAATTCATTCTTCAGACAAGAGTTGGGTGTAAACCACACAAAGACAGAGATGTTTGAAACAAATCACAGAATTTTCCAAACAGGTATTATTTTAAATCACCCATCCATTCTCAAAATATTCAGCCTGACATACACATTGCCTACTTCTAATGATAAGGTATTAGAATATTCCAATCTAGGAATATTCTAAAAAGGACAACTATTTTTTGACATTCCCCTTTCCTCAACCACTCCCACCCCCAACACACACCACAGAGAAGGCAGGAATCTTTACCCCGAGTCTCCATGTGCCACAAGCCTCCCCTGTGTTCCTCAAAGGCAATAGTTTACAAAAAAAAAAAAACACACAGAAAAAACAGTACCCTTACAGTGTTCATCAAAACTAGCTATGGACCCAATGCAAATACAACTTGGGTAGCCTGAAAGTTTATCATTTCATAATTCACACTTCAAAGTTATATGTATTCTTAACTCATGCAATCAGCATAATATATAGATGCCACTTGAGCATATGCATCTATGAGAACCAAAATAACTCATATATATTTCAAATCATTAATATTTAACTTACATTAATTACTATATAAGCCATATAACTGTTACATAAGTATTAATTAAAATTATTATTAATTAATAGAAATTGTTAGAATGCCCTAAAATGGAAAGAACATGAAGTGCAAGGTCAAAAAGCCACGGTTTTGTCTCTAGCCCTGTCGTTCATTTGGTGTGTAACCTTGCAATGTAAACTTGCTCACAGTGGAAGTAACCTTCTCAACTGCAAAATGAAGGACTTGAACAGAGAATCAGTCCTAGGGATCCTTGCAGCATTGACGCTGGTTGTTCTCAAAGGAAACCACAGATAAGCCACGTCTTCCACTTTCCTTGTTCGTAGTGCCCTCTAGTGGCTCCCAGAAAACACCAAGTAACTTTTTTAATACTCACCGGAGGATATTTTTCCATTGCTTTTCAGAAAGAGTGGACGGGAGAGACGGAGGCAGAAACACCGATGTGAGAGACACATGGAATGATTGCCTCCCGAACACACCTCAACCAGGGCCGGGATCGAACCCACAACGTAGGTCCATGCCCTTCAGAGGTACATGCCCTTCAATCCAAGGGCCAACACTCTAACCACTGAGCCACACCGGCTAGGGAAACACTAAGTAACTTTTCATTTTATTTCTGCATACAGAATAGGAGAATGTTAAACTCAGTGGTACCCAAGCTTTTTAGATCATTGTGATGGTTTACATTACGCGTCTACTTGGCTAAGCCATGGTACCCAGATATTTGGTCAAATACCAGTCTACATGTCGCTGTGAAGCTGTTTTTTAGATGAGATTAACATTTCGTCAATAGACTTTGAGTAGAGCCCATTAACCTCCATAATGTGGGTGGGCCTGATCCAATCAGTTGAAGGCTTAAAGAGAAAAAGACGAAGGTCCCCCAGGAAGAAGGAATTCTGCCTCCAGACTGCCTTGGGACTCAAGGCTGCAACATCAACTCTTCCGTGGGTCTCCAGCCTGCTGGCCTCCCCTGCAAAATTCCAACTTGCCGGCCCCCGCAATAATGCGAGCCAATTTCTAAGATTAAACATATATATATCTTTCTATATACATGTATACATACATATATGTGTATATACACATATGTACATGTATATACATATATATGCACACACCTATATGTACACATACATACCCACACATCCTATTGGTTCTGACTCTCTGGAGAACCCTAATACAATCAGTGATTCCCAAGTGCTTCCCAGAAACACTCATGTAGCTCTGTCTCCAAAATGAAGCTTGTGCATGGAGACATGTGGATGGTGAGGGCGTGTAACTCACGTGACGAGGTGGAGGCAGAATGAAGGTTGAGAGCCACTCTCGCAGACAAGTAAACAGGAGTCTGCCCCCCTCCCATTATCTGCCGATCCTCACCTGTCACAATAGGCTGTCCCAAGTGGGGGCAGCACATAACAGAGGCCAAAACTTCTGAAACCTTTTGCACAGTTTTGAGCAAGAGCACGACCGTGCTGGCCTTGAAGAGAGAGGGCCTCTTCATACCCTTCCGCGGCCGTGCAGAGCTCCCTACAAAGCAGCCTGGCCACTTAGATGCTCCTTGAAATGTCCGCATCTTTGATGCAATAATTTCACTTCTAAGTAAATAACAGACTTATCAGCAAAGGTTTACACAGATATATCCATCTCAATATAATTTATATTAAATCTCAAAGTGATCTAAAATAATGAAATAAGTTGGCACACCCACAAAACTATCTTGTATAGTCATTAAAATATTTTAAATAATTCTAATGATCACAAAATAATGCTCAAAGAAAAAGCAATACAAATTTTATCATTCTTAATGTAAAAATATCACTAACTATAAAAAAAAGTTACCAAGTGCATTTCTGAGTAATGCCATTATGAAGGATTTTAATTCTAATTGTCTTCATCTTCTAAATGATCCACAGTGAATATGTTATCTCATAATTTAAAATAAAATGTTTTAAAAAGAAAATCCCATTCAAACATATATCTGCGCACCCACATTCACAGCAGCATTAGTCACAACAGCCAAAACGTGGAAACAACTCGTATCCCTCAACGGATGAATGGATTGATAAGATTTAGTGTAGACATAAAATGGAATATTGCTCAGCCAATAAAAAGAATGAAATTCTTACACTTGCTACCACGTGGATGAACCTTAAAAACACTACTCAGTGAAATAAGACAGACACAGAAGGATAAATGTTATATGATCCCTTTATGTGAGGTACCCAGAAGAGGCAAAGTCATGGACAAAAAGGAGAAAGGGGTTCCCAGGGGCTTGGGGAGGGAGAGTGGGGAGTTAGCGTTCAAGAAATACAAGTTTCTGTAGAGGGTTATGAAAAAAAAACAACAAAAACAAACACACAAAAACACAAAGCAAAACAAAGAACGGGATTAACAAAATGTATTAAAAGTTTTGTTCTTTTTACAACACAGTCGAGTTTTCACGTGACGGTCGGTTAATGCTTCACTGCACCACAAAATTCCAGCACCTAACAAAATATTTCTAGACCATTCTTTTGCCCAGAATTTAAATCTGATATTCACAAAACATTGTAAATTTCTAAATTTTCCATCGGGGTCGTTAAAACCTAATTTTCATGAGCCACACAATTATTTGTGTTTTCCGAAACTGTGAAACCACCTGTTTCCTGAGAGGAGCTGCCATCTGGCAGCAGCAGGACAGGCAGGTTCCAGTCCAAGGCAGAGGCGGGGGCCAAGCCGCTTTCCTGCCAAGCTTCTCCCCGCACTCGGGCACGTTCCGCGGGCGTGCTCTTTACAGGACAACCTTTTAAACCTCTGCATCCTGCCCCGCAGGTCCTCCGCTCCTGTCGACCTCCAGCAGCAGACAACACCCACTGAAACCCGGGGTCCCTCCGCTGCCCACCCCCACCATCAGGGGAAAAAGCCAACGCCCTGGGGGCCGAGCCGCTGCTCAGGCCTGACGCCAGCCCGAGCCCCTGGGCATCTCCGCCGAGACGGCCCAACCCGGAGCCCCTGTCCTCAGGCCGGCCCAGGAATGACCTCGACACCAGAGGGCCCGCTTCAGAGCCCAGACAAGTTAATTACACGCAGCCAACAACGAGAAAATGATTTCCTAAAAATGCAGACCTGCCTGTTACAACCACCTATTAAAACGTGTCACAGCATTCTTACCCCATAGCCCCTATTACTGTGACTTTCCCAGATGTGCTGATGGTGGACCACGTGACGCTGAAACCGTAACCCATTTCCTATTCTTGGAGAAGGGCTCTAAATTATTGCGTCTCAGGTGTGAGCGAAGCACGTGACTAATTCTTCTCAATGAGCTGCTGGCTAATTTTAAGCCAAAGATTAACCCCGTCTCCCTCAAATCCCCTCTTCTAACCTCTGCTTGAGGAATGACCAACGACCAGGCCAGAGCAGCCCTTCACGCGGGGAGAGAGTGGGGTCCAAGGTGAAGCCAGCGCCCAGCTCAGAGCACAGGGACGGTCATAACCGGCTCTCCCAACCCTGGCACCGAGGCTTCTTCCTCTCTGCCCAAGGAGGAAGCACATGACAACGGCTACCTTCCCTGGCCCTGTGGAATTCAGGACACAATGTTGTCACCCATAGTGGTGACCTCTCAGTGGATCTAGAACGTACCTCGGCCAACTGAGAATTTAATAAACCGCATCTGCTTGCATTTGGCCAATGCTGGACACACAGTAGGCACTCAATGATCGTTCACTTGTCTTCATGTCTCTTTGGTACTATAAGTTCCTTGGTCCAGAGAGCAGAATTAATCTGTTTCAATAAGAAACACAAGAAGCTGAGTTTACGGCTCATCACCATTAGGACTAATTTGGCGCTTTTGATGGCAAGGAACAGAAACCCCAGTGGAACAGCAGACACAGAGGCGGGCTGGAATCAGGATGGGCGTGGCCTGCGGCTCAGGCCTCGTGACCAGAGACCAATTTCCAAATGAAATTTAAGACGTGTACTGCGACTCACCCTAATGATTTACACTTTAACACAAAAAGACAAGAAAATGAGGAGCAACAACTTCTTCCTTGGAGAAATTTTCTAGTTGTATACAATTTTCTAGTTATACAGTATTGGTGAGTTCTAGAGGCTGGAAAGACCCATCACAGCGAGAAACGCAGGCGAGAGAATGACAATGGACTAAAAGTTCAAATAGAAATGCAATGGAAACAGACTTCTGCGAAGTTTTCTCTTCTCTCTGCTGCTAGTATTCTTCACAGTCCCACAGCAGTGTTTTTATTTATTGTTATTTACAGCTGACATACAGTATTATATTGGTTTCAGGTGCACAGTGAAGTGATCCGACATTTATATCGTGATCACCACAGTAAGTCTCGGAACCATCTGCTGCCTTTAAGGCCGCGGCTGTCTTAAAGAACACTGAATGCAGAGGTTAATATTTTTAATATTCCAAAAATAAGAACCTGTATGCCTAAAGTTAACATCAAAGCACAGCAGATTAACTATACAACTCACCAAAAAAAAACAACTAATAGTTTCACAATTCAGTTTTGAAAATACCTTTTAATGAGTATAAAAAGTGACTCAGACGTAAATCAAATATAATTCTACAACCAAAGAAAAAGATGACAGATTTTAAAAACCTGAAAACTACCCCCTTTTGAATAGGAAAAGAGTGAAAGTTTATTTCTAAAATCCCTTTCTTAATGCTGGTTGGCAAAATATCTGTGGGAGAAATCAGCCAACTTTATAAATGCTGCTAATAAAACAGCTGAAATAGGCAAATTGCTATTCTAACCTCCTGGTTGGCACCCACGCCAGAAGGCCTGCTTCCTTGTGCCTGTTACAGCGCCCGCCCACCTGATGGAACTCATGTCTGCAGCAGGTCTCGGCAGTAATTTTACAGCACGCACATGATCGTCCGTCTTGTTGTAAAGCGTGATCTTGGTTAAATACAGAAAAAAGTCCATCAAACACAAGGTGAATCGCAACACTTTACTTTGAAGTCAGCAAAGTTCCCCAAACAAAGGGATGGATCATTTCAGAGCAAACAGAACTATTCCACCCAAGTTCCCGTTTCCAGGCCTCTGGATGCTTACTCATTTGACAGGACATTTTCCAGTACATTAGAGCCAGGCTGAACAATAAGAGCATGTATCTTCAAATTCACGTCTGTCACCACTGGGATTATGCCGCTAAAATGCATGGATTTACCCCAACACACTTATTTACTTTAAAGACTCATCACTAAGAACATCCAAATTTCTATCGTTTTTTTTAGGGAGAAAAAAGCAAACATAATGACATTCCAGTTGCCACTGAAAGGATTGAGCAGAAAGGCAGAGACGAAGAACGGAATTCAGAAAACAGACACACAGGACAGAATGTGATTTTAGATTCTAAATACAAACCCAGGCCACAGCCTTCATATCTTCCTGGGTGGGGCTCCTTCTTCCTCTCCCCTTCCCTGTCTCGGTCAGGAGCTCTGCCCCGTCACTCAGCCAAGGTTATAGCCTTGGAGACAAAATGAGCCGCGTTTTCTAAACCCAGTCAGTCACCACGGCCGGCTGGCAACTCCTTGGAAATGTCTTTCATCATCCTCGGACTGCGCCTCGCAAAACGCAGACGTGCGATAAATATTTACCGAGTGAGTTAAGTATACCATGTTCAGGTACTTTGCTTTAATAACCACTATTAAAAATGGGCAATCTTTTGTTTGGATCCTGGTTTGAACAAAGGAACGGTAAGCGATGTCTGTGTGACCATCAGGGAAATTTAAACACAAACTGGATAGCTGATATTAAGAAACAACCTATAACATTTTTAAGTGGGAGAAGTGCACTGCGATCATATTTTTTTCAAAGCCATCCCGTAGAGGTGTGTACTTAAGTATTCACACTGAAATCACATGATGTCTGGGACTTGCTTCAAAACCATCCAAAGTGGAGGTGGAGATGCAGGAGGTGGTCCAAGTGAAACGAGACGGACCTCGTGGCGATTATCAGGGAAGCTGCCCAAACAGCAATTCATCACAGCACTCGATCTATTTCAGGGCACGATCGACATGGTTCATAGTAATAAAATGGACTTTTGTCCTATTTAAGGCCCATCGGAGTTCAGAGGTTGCAGCCGGGCTTTCCGAGTTTAAATGCTTGACCCTGGACAAGTTACTCGACCGCCCTGTGCCTCGTCTCCTCCTGTGGTAACAACAGCCCCTCCCTCAAAGCTCTGGTGAGAAGACCGAATGAGTGACGTCATAGGCAATGCCTGGCATGTGTCAAGCGCCTAATAAATTTGCCATTGCTGTTACGACCGCTTCCACTGCCACTGTTCTACTTTGTGTGTTATTATTACTTATTGGCAGTAAGCTCTACGCTGAGAAGAGAGAGACAGAAAGCACAGTCTTTCTCTTTCAAGGGTCTTTTGGTCCAGCTGGGGATTCAGGACGCAAAGCTAAAAAAAGAGAAAGGGCATTTACCTGCACACCTTCTGTGCGCCAGGCACGGGGAAGTCCCCTCATGCGCATCCCCCCACAGGGCGGGCTTTATAGGGGGCTGGGGGTGGGGCTTGAGGCAGATAAAGTGACCTGCCCAGGGTGACGGGGCTGCCTGGGTCGAAGCTCTCGCTCTGTCCACAAGCCGGCAGCTTCACCGCATCACAGCTAAGTCGTGTAGATAACAGAGGCCACAGAAATGGAAGGGAGGCCGCCACCTAGCCAGCTGGGAGGCCAGGGCAGGAGGGGGGTCAGGAGGAGGCGCAGGACCGAGCCTCCAAGGCCAGTGACAGAGGAGTGGGATGGACACCCTCGGTGTGCCCTGGGGTAAAGGGGCAGCCGGGGCTCGCTGGGGAGCCTAGTGAGGGTCAGGAAGCAGCTGAGGGTCGGGATAACCAGTAACAACAACAAAAACAAAAAAAAGAACAAAAAACTGATCAAACCTCACATAGAGAACTGGGTAAGTTTTCTCAAAGGCAGTAGGTCCTTAGATCCACTCCAGAATTACCTGCGATGCAAATGAAAAATGCAGATTCCTGGCCCCGCCCAGGCCCCACCTGGCCCCACCTGGCCCACCTGGCCCACCTGGCCCCACCTGGCCCCACCTGGCCCCACCTGGCCGGCTGCATCAGTCCCCAGGCACTCAGCCCAGGAATCTGTGTTTCCACTGTGCTCCGTGGTGGGTGTGCTGTGCACTAAAGCTCGGAGCTTCCAGGTTAGAGAAACGGGGGACAGAGAAGTCAAATTTACCCAAAGGGTCCAGTATCTTAAATGACCGCAATCTTAGCTCACACCCAAACGATGCGCCACTTCTCCTGCCCTCTCACCATTTGTCACCCTGTTGAAAGACTAGGCTTCCCCAACACCGTTTGCCTCATACCCCACCTCTGCTTGGTGCCCAGAGCAGCTTCCCACTGCTCCGGCATCACACCCGAGCTCCTCTGCCCCCCCCTCCCCTCCCCCCCTCCCCTCCCCTCTCCTCCCCTCCCCTCCCCTCCCCTCCCCTCCCCTCCGAAGTGAGCCCCTGACGGACCTGCAGTTTCCAGCTCCTGAGTGTGCAGCTCGGTTTAGGCCCCGAGCTCTCCTCTGAGACCAGCAGTGGAGGCAGGTGTTTGGGCTTTAAGGGAGGCCTGGGCACAGAGGGGGACACGGAGGAGGAGGGTGGCACCCTCCAACCCACGTTAGCAGGGCAGAGGCATTCTAATCCCCCTATTCGCACAATGGAGGAATGTGGCCCAGCCCCAGCACCCCCCGGAGGCGGCATACAGCCCAGGGTGAAGCTTCGTCTCCCTTCTGTCTTCTCGATGCCCAGTGCAATCCTAAGTCACTGAGACAGGGATGCCAGCAGGTGCTGGAGGTGACCTCTGCCATCCCCAACACAACCGTCACACGGGCCGAGGGAGGTGACAGCCCCCAGGGCCAGCCTCGCTTGCACAAGCCACTGCCCCTCCTTAGAATAAGTGCCGCTTCCTTTTCGCCCACGGCCTCTCCACCTCCTCCACGAGTAATAACAACCGCTCAAGATCCTCAGAGCGTACGAAGGTGGCAAAGACTGTCCCAGCGACCTGGGGCTATCCACCCGGGACCCCGACACTGGACAGTGATCCCAGACCCCAAGTTCAACCCCTGCCTTTCTTTAGCAAGTTTTTTTTTGCTGTGCAGCCTCCTTGGTCTCTAAGAGCTAAGGTTTGTCCACCACAGTTCTCCCCCTGTCCCCAAGCCCACAGCCGTGTGAGGAGAAAAGGGCCACGGAGGGCATTCTGGGGGTGCAGGCCAGGAAGGAAGCCAACTGGGGGTCCCCCAATTAAAGTCCAGGCTAAGAAGCCTGATCCAGCTGTACTGAGCTGTCCCCTTCCAGGGACCCGCGGGGCTCACCCAGCAAAGCCTGCTTAGTCCCTTCACCCCCAGCCGGTCCTTTCCTAGTGAGGCCATGAGCCCCCCCAGGAGCTGGGACCAAAAGCCCCCCCAGAAGCTGGGACCGAACGCCTGACGCCTGTGTTTCTCCTTGGGCCGAGCATCTGTGCATTGCACATGTGCACGAAAGAAGTGCTCAGGCGGTTAAAGAAGTTATTTTCACAAAAGGTACATTTTTTTTCTCTTTGCTTCCCTCTGAAGTTTATCTCACAAGTCAAATAAATGGGAGATTTTATCAACCAGTTTGTCAAGAAGTAAGAAATTTTTTTTTTTACAATCACAGTCATACTTTTGTGATCGTTTATTTGAGAAGCTGTTGAAGTTTATCAAGATGGTTGGCTGTTCATTTAAGTCTCTCCAGTATGTTTTTGCACCAAATGTCACTGAAATTTAGCTAAGGGAATTACAAGGCCCATGGCCTAGGAAAATAAAATACGCTTAAATGAAAGTAGGAGGTAGGTGAGAAATTATTTACATTAAAATATGGGGAACAATGGGAGGTGGCAAGATTATTTTATTCGTTTTATGACCCAGAAAAAAAAGGAAAGTTTTATACGAGAGTATCCCTGCTTAAATTTTCTTGTTCAGGCCAGTTTGAATTTATTATGTGATTCTTTTAATCCAAAATAACTTTCAAGTAGGTGTCAATTTATGGGATGAAGCTCAACAAAACCGTAACATAAAACTGTCAAATTACCACGTTGCTACTCGAGGCTGCCTCAGGTTTGCGAGGACACAGCGAAACCCGCCTTGTTCAAATCACTTCTCGTGGGAAGCGTGGTAGAGATTTTACAAGGTACATGGCCCTACACGCCTGCATATCTGGCGAGAAGATCGGGACCCGAGGCTGCGTTTGAAGGACAAGGCTGTATTGTTGTCCCCTTTTTAATGTGCGGCGAACCCCACCTTTTACAATCGCTAGAATGTGCCAGAGAACAAAACCTTGGCCCCAGAGCATTTCCAGTCTAGAGACACAGAGGAAGGAGCCAAGGACCCGGGAACGCTGCAGTCACTGGGACTGAAGGGCCTGCCCATGGGCGGGCTGTCCAGCCGGCTGGACTTGGGGACACCCACTCCAGTCCCAGGCCCTGCTGTCTCTCTGGCCGGGGAGCTGTGACTACGTGCTTTGTCGCAACCTCTTGTGGACAAAGGTGTGGAGAAGAGATGAGGGAGGACAGTCCAGGGCCTCCCAACTCCACGTCCGCTTGTGTCCAGGTCCCCGAGGCTAAGGAAGGCGACAGGCTGGGGAAGGAAGCCTTCTATCGTACAACTTGCCTTCGACAATCCCCTTCTAGAAAGCTCTGGCCTCCAGATTTAAAAGGAAAGAGGCTTTTATGAGATGATTGTAGTTAAACGTATACTGAAGGGAGAAACTGACCGGAGAAGCTCTGAAGAGCGCCTGGCGGTCCCAGCGGAAGCAGAGGGTCCCGGCCAGGAGAGCGGGAGGGTGCGGGCCCGGCGGAGGCCGCGCGGGGAACCGGGGACCGCTCGGCGCAGAGACGGCAGCTTGGGGCTGATGTCTCAGCGCTGATGTCTCAGCGCCCACTCTACCCGTCTGACGTCAGACAAGACGCTCCACGACTGAAATTCTTGTCAAATGGAGATAAGAACTGAGTTTCTGTGAAGATCGTGTCTACAAATGGGCGACTTGGGAATCTAACAGGGATCCCCTGGGACTCACAGTGTGTGGGGCTGGCCCACCCAGGCCGGGGCTGGAAGAGCCATTTCACTCCCAGCGCAGAGTGACAGACACCCCGGTCCAAGGCCTGCAAGGGCACGGGGACAGGGAGGGAAGGGAGTCCGCGGAGGGTCCTCCCTTGAGGGCAGAGCTGAGAGTCCAGCTGCCCCTGGGCCCCAGCACGCTGGCTGTGGGACCCTACACAAATCTATACTTCAGTGCCCTGCTGGTGAAGGTGGAGCGGGGACGGGGAGACACTGAGCCCTAAGCTCCGTCTGGATGGAATGTCCTAGGCTCCCAGTCTGTGAACTAGACCCCCGCTGACTCGCTCACAGACCCCTGAGGCAAGGGTGGGGTCAACAGGACAGGGACAGGGGTGGGGTGCTCTGCCCCTTGTGAGGGCAAAGTGGCCCCCTTCCCTCCAGCCAGGGTCTGGAGGGGGGATGGGCGACTGGTGCCTGGACGATGCGGGGAGGCACTGCCAACTTCACCACCAACACCTCCCAGCCTCCCAGCCTCTCTAAAAGGCTCAGGGCCCAACACCTGTGACATCAAAGCTGAGGACACAGAAATGCGTGAAGCTGTGACCCTTGCCCTTTAAGGCTAGGGTCCATCACCCCCAGTTCTCTTTAGAGTCGGGGTGGAGATTTCCAGAAGGTAGAAGGGAGAGAATGACCATTTTCTGCACAGATGAACAGCCGGCCGTGCTCCGGCATGAATAATGCAGGTCTAACGCTTTCGTGTGTACTTCATCTACCTGCTGGTACAGGTCTCCAGCTATTAGAACAGACAGGAAAATGAAGGCATTACCTGCATTCCGCGAAGGACCGTATGGGTACTCACAGGCACCCAGCCAGGGGGCCCTAACCAAGCCTGTGGGCACGATTCGAAAGCAAGATAAAGTCGTTACACCACATTGGATTAGCATCAGGAAAGGAGGGCCAGGGAGCCAACAGGGCCGGGAACAGAAAAATGCTTTAGCTTAGTTATTTTATCTTCCAGGCTCAGGGCTTCCTTGAGAATCATCAAAACCACACTTGGACTTGGCCAAATTGTACTCTACCCACAGCTTGTTACTCAATCAGCATACCTGGAAGGCCAGGATGAAAAATTCAGTCCTTTGCAAGATATGTAATAACCTAACAACATACTGCTCTGTGTAAATAGGGAGACCAAATAAGCAAACACAAAATGATGAAGAATAAATTCATACATTTGTATTTTTCACTTACTTTAATTTCCCAATAGAACAAGCAAGTCACTGTGAGCACTACACCTGGCTGGAGGTCTTGACAGGGCACCCAGGTCTATCATGAGACAGAGGCTTGTCTCAGCTGGCCCAAGGAGCTCCAGGGACCTCTCCCGGCACCCAGAGCCCTTCCACATGGGACAGCAAAGGCTGCTAAGATAAGGGACAGCTCCTTACTAGATAATACCCTAATAGAAGGGATGAGCAGTTCAAAACAAAGTGAGAGGCGTAAGCACAAGCTGGTTATCAGCCTCAAGGACAGAGAACATCATTTTAGGAATGAAATTAAAATAACCTGGAGTTTTCAGATCTTATTAACTGTGCAGCTAGAACACACCTCGAAATAGAGTAACGGGGGAACTATGCAAAATCACTTCCTAACCACTAATATCAATCGGGGTTTCCCTTTTTTTTTTCTTACATCCTCACACAAGGATATTTTTTCCTATTGCTTTTCAGAGAGAGTGGGAGGGAGAGAGAAACACTGATGTGTCTTGAGCCTGACCTGGGGCCAGGGATCGAACCTGCAACCAAGGTACATGTCCTTGACCAGGAATCGAACCCACACCCTTCAGTCTGCAGGCCAACACTCTAACCACTGAGCCAAACCGGCCAGGGCTGGGGTTTTGCCTTAAATTCTGATACAGTTCATGCATTTTTTAAGTACTTCAGAGCTCGACTGCATTGCATTGCGAAGCTATTTTCCAGAACATTTAATACCCTACTTAAGAGCATAACCCTGCCACCTTCGCTTCCAGGGACAGTTCAAATGGGAAAACATAAACCCACAGCGCTGAAGTCAGCAAGTCGAATGAAGGAACTTTCTTTTCTTATTTATGATTTACTCTGGTATTATTTTTCAAGCTATCTCAACTCACCCCTCCTTTCAGTAAACATAGAAGTCTCACGCTCTCCATTAATTTTACTTGAACTTTCAAAATTAATTCTATCAATAAAAAATATCAACACAATATTTTCAACATATATTTATTTATAGTAACCTTGAAATTGACATATTTTCTTCATCATACAGTATTTTTAAAGAATGCTGAGGACGCTTGCTCACCAACAGCACAGTGAGAGTCACTGTGAGACGGGGATCTGCTGCTTTTTGCACAGTTAGACGTGAAGGGGAAAGAGCAGGCGAGCTAATGTACGTAATGGAAGAAATCAGGTAACACCTGGAAAAGCATGCCTGCTTGTTTCAATGCAAATAAGGAGATCGTCATCGTGACCTGCAAAGTATGTCTGAGGCCTGAATCAGATCCCTTTTCCAAACCCCTCTTGGAGTTCTCTTTTCACAAATATCGGTGAGGAAGATCTCTCCTCAAAAGCCCACAGATGCGACTCTCCACCAGTGTCAGAGCAGATTGTCTGACTGCATCCGACAGACTGATGCGATGAAACTTCTGAAAAATCACTTATGGGAGCCTTGAGAGTGTCATCAAATCAAAAAAATGAAGCAGTGGTTTTAACATTTTTAAACTGGCTATAAATGTGTGGATTATAACAGTGGTTTTGTAATCCCTTGAGCTATCCATTTCAGTGTACTCGGAGTTTCAAGTTTTTCACCAAATATTCCATGCTCCAACTAAAAACTGTTCCTAAGTGCAAAGGAGTTGGTCTTTCCCCTGGCATTCCCCGAAGAGGGCCGCTCTGTCTTCTCACTCACAGACCTGGCAGATGTATTCACCTCTGATGACCCACCCAAGGATGAGCCCCGGAATCAGCATTCACTGGCTGACAGAGCAAGGAGCATCCCGATGCTGGCCACACCCTTTTGATGCAACGAACCACCTCACTGGTAAGGACTGAGGTCTTCTGGATGTAATTCCATTTTCCCCACTTAGCACCCTCAGACTGGTCATCAGTCTTCAACTTCTGCGACTTGAGGAGGCAGCGTCTTAATTGAAATGCCTGGGCAATCTTATTGGCACAAGGACAAAGTGGCACAATGACCTACCTCCTTGGAAAATTAAATACATTAGCCATTCACAAAGGGCCACATTCACACGCTTAAAAGTCTCAGAACTTGTGAGTGCATGGGGTCAGGGCTCAGGGAAAATTGCTCACATTCTCTCTCTTGCCACAACTGCACATACTCTAATTCCCTCCCCCTGAAAGTAAAAGCACTTTTTTTGAACAGCTCATACTCTTGACCTTCAGATTGGCCAGTATAGATTCACCTTCTAAAGAGGAGTCATGCCCAGCTGGTGTTGCTCAGTGGTTGAGTGTCAACCCATGAACTAAGAGGTCTCTGGTTCAATTCCCAGTCAAGGCACAAACCTTTGTTGCAGGTTCGATGCCTGGCCCAGGTCATAACACGTGTGGGAGGCGACCAATTGATGTGTCTCTCTCACATTGATGTTTCTTTCTCTCTCTCTCTCTCTCTCTCTCTCTCTCCCCCCCTCCCCCCACTCTCTCTGAAAAAGCAATGGAGGATTTCAAATCCTGTAAGAACTGGGTAAGTCGAAGATGTGAGATGGCGGCGGACTGAGTGGGAGCTGCACTGACACTCTCCCGGGACCAATCTGGAATTACAACTAAAACATGGAAAAACTATCCTGAAAACCAACTGAAGACGAGCTGGAGGGCACCCTCATAACCAAGGAGGAAAAGTGGAGCCCACACAGAGGCTGCTAGGAAGTGCAGACCCGAGGGGCCTGGCTGGGCTCCCACAGGCAGCAGCTGAAGGTCCCGAGGGAGATCTCAGCTGTAGGGATTCCCACTGAGGATTCTGGGGCCTAACCCCAGCTGGGGTAGCAATACTCATATCAGACAAAATAGACTTCAAAATGAAGACCATAATGAGAGACAAGGTCATTACATAATACTAAAGGGATCAATCCAACAAGAGGATATAACCCTGATAAACATATATGTACCCAATACAGGAGCACCTAAATTTATTTAAAAACTTCTAGAGGAATTTAAGGGAGAGATCGACAGCAATACAGTCACACTACGGGACTTTAACATCCCACTGACTTCACTGGATAGATCTTCCAGAAAAAAAATCAACAAGGAAACAGTGACCCTAAATGACACACTAGATCAGATGGATTTAATTGACACAAAACATTTTACCCCAAAGCTGCAGAATATACATTCTTCTCAAGTGCACACGGGACATTCTCAAAGACAGACCACATGTTAGGACACAAAACAAGTCTCTACAAGTTCAAGAAGACTGAAATCATATCAAGCATCTTCTCGGACCACAGTGGCATGAAATTAGAAATCAACTACAATAAAAACACTAAAAAACATTTAAACACAGGGAGGCTGAAAAACATGTTTTAAACAATGAATGGGTTACCAAAGAGATCAAGAAAGAAAGAAAAAATTCCTGGAAATAAATGAAAATGAACACACAACAACTCCAAATCTATGGGACACAATGAAAGCAGTCCTGAGAGGGAAGTTCATAGCACTACAAGCCTACTTCAAAAAACAAGAAAAACTTCTAATAGACTCTCTAACCCTACAACTTAAAAACTTAGAAAGAGAACAACAAGAAAAGCCCACAGTAAGTAGAAGGAAAGAAATAATAAAGATCAGAGCAGAAATAAGTGACAGAGAGACTAAAAAAACAATACAAAAGATCAATGAAACGAAGAGCTCGTTCTTTGAAAAGATAAACAAGATTGATGAACATTTAGCCAGACTCATCAAGAAACAAAGAGAGAGGATCCAAATAAACAAAATCAGAAAGAGGTGAAATAACAACTGACCCAACAGAAATACAAAGGATTGTAAGAAAATACTATGAGCAACTGTATGCCACCAAGCTGGACAACCTGGATGAAATGGATAAATTCCTAGAGAAATACACCCTTCCAAAACTCAATCAAGAAGACTCAGAAAGCCTAAACAAGCCGATAACTGCTGATGAAGTTGAAACAATAATCAAAAGAATCCCAGCACACAAAAGCCCTGGCCTGGATGGCTTCACAGGGAAGTTTTACCAAACGTTCAAAGAAGAATTAACACCTATCATCCTCAAACTATTTCCAAAAATCCAAGAGGAAGGAACACTTCCAAACTGTTGTTATGAGGCCAGCATTAGCCTAATTCCAAAACCAGATAAAGACACTACAAAGAAAGAGAATTACAGGCCAATATCCCTGATGAACATAGATGCTAAAATCCTCAACAAAATATTAGCAAATCGGATCCAGCAATATATTAAAAAGATCATACAACACGACCAAGTGGGATTTATTCCAGGGATGCAAGGCTGGTACAATATTCACAAATCAATAAATGTGATACATCACATAAACAAATTGATAGACAAAAATCACATGATCATATCAATAGGTGGAGAAAACGCATTCAATAAAATCCAACACCCATTTTTGATAAAAACTATCAGCGGAAGTGGGAATAGAGGGATCATACCTGAACATAATAAAGGCCATATATAACAAACCTACAGCCAACATCATACTCAATGGGCAAAAACTAAAACCATTTCCCCTAAGAACAGGAACAAGACAGGGGTGTCCACTTTCACCATTCTTATTCAACATAGTACTGGAAGTCCTAGCCACAGCTATCAGACAAGAAGAAAACATAAAAGGCATCCAAATTGCAAAGGAGGAAACAAAACTGTCATTATTATTTGCAGATGACATGATATTGTACATACAGAATCCTAAAGACTCCACCAAAAAACTACTAGATTTGAATTCATTGAATTCAGCGAGGTAGCAGGATACAAAATTAACACCCAGAAATCAATGGCATTTTTATACACCAATAATGAACTCTCAGAAAGAGAAACTAAAAAAAAAATCCCATTTACCATTGCAACTAAAAAAATAAGATACCTAGGAATAAACTTAACCAAAGATGTAAAAGACCTTTACTCAGAAAACTACAGGACACTGGGGAAGAAAAATAGAGGAAGATATAAAAAAAATGGAAAAATATACCATGTTCATGGATTGGAAGAATTAATATCATTAAAATGTCCACAGTACCCAAAGCAATCTATAAATTCAATGCAATCCCTATTTAAATAACAACAGCAAATTTCACAGATCTACAACAAAAACTTCGAAAATTTATATGGAACCAAAAAAGGCCCTGAGTAGCCACGGCAATCTTGAGAAAGAACAAAGTTGGAGGGATCATAATATCAAGTTATACTACAAAGCCACTGTAATCAAAACAGCTGGGGTACTGGCATAAGAACAGACATATAGATCAGTGGAACAGAACAGAGAACCCAGAAATTGACCCATGACATTATGGTCCATTAATATTTGACAAAGGAGACAAGAACATACAATGGAGTAAAGACAGTCTTTTCAATAAATGATGTTGGGAAAGTTGTACAGTTACATGTAAAAAAATGAAACTAGACCACCAACTTACACCATACACAAAAGTAAATTCAAAATGGATAAAAGACTTAACTATAAGACATGAAACCATAAAAATCCTAGAGGAAAACACAGGCAGCAAAATCTCAGACATCTCTCGTAGCAATATGTTTGCTGATACATCTCCTAGGGCAAGAGAAACTAAGGAGAAAAGAAACAAATGGGACTACATCAAAATAAAAAGCTTCTGCACAGCAAAGGAAACCATCAACAAAACAAAAAGGGAGCCCACTGTATGAGAGAACATATTTGCCAAGGACATATCGGATAAAGGGTTAACATCCAAAATATATAAGGAACTCATACAACTTAACAAAAGGAAGGCAAACAATCCAATTAAAAAATGGCTAAAGGACCTGAATAGACACTCCTCCAAAGAGGACACACAGATGGCCAAGAGACATATAAAAAAATGCTCAACGTTGCTAATCATCAGAGATGCAAATTAAAACCACAATGAGGTGTCACTTCACACCTGTCAGAATGGCACCATCAACAAATCAACAAACTACAAGTGCTGACCAGGGTGTGGAGAAAGGGGAACCCTGGTGCACTGCTGATGGGAATGCAGACTGGTGCAGCCACTGCGGAAAACAGTATGGAGATTCCTCAAAAGATTAAAAATTGACCTGCCATTTGACCCAGTGATCCCACGTCTAGGAATATATCCTAAGGAACCCGAAAGACCAATCACAAAGAACTTATGCACCCCTATGTTCATAGCAGCGCCATTTTCAATAGCTAAGATCTGGAAACAGCCCAAGTGTCCATCGGTAGGTGAGTGGATAAAAAAGCTGTGGGACATTCACACCATGGAATACCATGCAGCTGTAAAGAAGAAGGATCTTTTATCCTTTGGCACAGCATGGAGGGAACTAGAAAGTATTATGCTAAGTGAAATAAGCCAGTCAGAGAAAGACAAGTACCATGATCTCACTTATATGTGGAATGTAATAAACAAAATAAACTGATGAACAGAGTGGATCCAGAGACATAGAAGCACGGAACAGACTGAGGGACCTCAGAGGGAAGGTGGGTGGGGAGAGGTTACTCAAAGAAATTATACGTCCATAACCATAACCCATGGACACAGACATTGGCATGGGGAAAGCCTGGGGGTGGGATAGATGCAGGGTAGAGGGGATCAATGGGAATAAAAAGGGGTCATCTGAAATATTTTCAACAATAAAGATACAGAAACTTTAAAAAAAGCAATGGAAAAATATCCTCAGGTTGAGGATTAAAAAAACCCAAAAACATAAAAATGACGCGGTGATAACCAGCAAATTTACTTCTGAATGCAACAGGGAAACACACATGCGCTCAAGATCAGAACTAAGCCGTAAGAGGGAAAAGTTACAAATCCTGGCAAAGCCTCTCAGCTATCACAGCAGGCCTGGTCTCCGAAGTTCATTCTAAATGCTTTACTACAATGAAACTGACACACCTCTACTGGAAATATCTTTGAGCTGAGTAAGGTGATTCATAAAAACATTTTTACAGCTAGCTGGAAATTAATAAAACTTGAAATGCATCGTTGTTCACTGTTTAGACTTAACCCTGAGATTTTAATATGAGAGGGAAGCTTCTCTGAGACTGAGGCCAGTGTCTGGAACTTTTCTGAACATTCTACAGACCCCATCCCAATACTCTCTACGTATTGGGTGCTCAGTGCCTTGTCACTGCAGAAGAAAATCCCATGACGCCCCACAAGACCTGGGGTCTGCCAGCCCCTGGACCTCAGCTCCTGCCACACCTTCTATTCCATTGGGACTCATCAAGCCCCAGGTCCCTGGCTTTCTTTTCTGTTCCTCCAGGGAGTCAAGCTGATTTCCATCTGCTCCTCCTTCATTCATTGTTGGCCAGCTTCGCATCATCAGTCAAGAGCTATGGGATAAGAGGCCTTACAGAGCAGTCACTCAATGTACCATCTCCCTGCCTGGGTCCAGGTCCTAGCTCTATCGCTTACTAACTAGGTGTTCTTGGAGAAGTACTTGTCTTTCTGTTCCTCAACTTTTTCATTTGGGTAAAATCATACAGGTGCGAATAGTATAGGTGTCTTAAAGATGAGTCAATAAAAAATAAAGCACTTAGAAAACAGTAAATGATCAATAAACACTGGCTATGATCTTGTCTCTCCCCACCACTCTATCATCTGCTTAATTTTTACAGCACTTAAAACTACCTTCATTTTCTTTGTTTAATTTTTGAAATGTCTGCTTCCCCACTAGAATGAAGCTCCAAAAGCACAAGGACTCATTTTCCATGTCAGTTCCCAGAACAAATCCCCCAGAAAATAGTAGGTGCTCCAGTTGTTGAATGAATCAATATCTCTAATTCGAAAAGTTTTGCAACATTTGTTAAACAATCCCAGCCATCGGCCTAGGAATATCACTCAATTTTAAGTCGACTTTGGGGAAGAGCATACAAAATATTTTGGAATATATACATTTAAAAAATTAATTCTGTCTTAAAACTTTACCACTTAGAGAAACCACTTTAAGAGAGCAACTCTTTCTGAGAAAAACAATAAAGATACTGGAATAGAATAGTGGAATAAAATCTCGATGCTCATATGTTCTAAACAATTTGATAATGTAAAATATAAGTTCTGATTTAAAGTCTAAAAACCATTATTTGCTCCTAACTATTTAAATATCAAAAGATAAACTGGGAAGGTATAAAGAGCCACTGGAGGGGTCGGACACACTAACCTATGCTCCCTGAGATCTGAAGTTAGGGGAACCCATGGAGATACTGCAGATCTGACTGTGGCTGATGGGTCCTAAAGCCCTTGAGCCCCAGGAGGGAGGAGCACCTGAGCTCACACAAGGGCCTGTGGGTTCAGCCCAGCCACGGTGGTATCTCCCCTGACAATGGGAAGGTAGCCGTGGTCACACAGGGAGCATATGCCCTGACACTGCAGTCATCGCTCCCGCAGCTGTTTCAAGACTCCAGCTGGTGTGCCTGTGTCTCATCCTCTCCGGTCCCATCCGTCACCCTCGCGGGCCCCAGATCCTCATCAGACAAAAGATCAAATCACGTCACCCCTCTCCCGGATTAAAAACCACCAGTAGCTTCTAAATCGTCACACCAGGCCCTAGCCACCCTTTCCATTGTCTTATCACACCACTCTCCCCCACACACCCAAACCAGCCAGTTCCCAAACATGTCAGGACTCCCCAGCCCGGGGGCTTGGCTGTGTTCCTGCCGGGTTGGAAAGCTCTCCTGCTCTGGGGGAACCCCTCGCACCCGGCCTCTGCACAAGGCCTAGCTCAAGGCCTCGTCATCGATGCCTGACGAGAAAGTTCTGTGCCAGCTCACAGGGCAGAACTGTTTCTTGCTCCTCAATGCACTTACCACACTTAGTTCTTGACAGCTTCCCAAGGAAGACGGCCTGCCTCATGGTCTCTAGGACATCAGCAGTGACAGGGACGGGCACTAGCAGGCAATCGGAAAACCGGAACGGGGTTAACTTAACGGGGTTTACTCAAAACATACAGTGCAACTTGCTAGGTTTCCTGCCCACATATCCCCTTTGTTGGTTCTGGAAATCAAAGGCCTGACACTTTCCTACATGCCCAGGGTCGGTTACTGCTAAATTGTGAACTTGGCTGTTCCAAGTGAGAACTACTTTTCCTGTTTGAGTTGCTTAATTGCCCGCTTCCTGCTGAATCCAGTAATCATCTTCTTCTTGTCCAACCCCCACCTGAAATTTTTCAGTTGGTTGGAACCACCTACTTGGGAATTACAGGCACAGAGTGCTCACCAGGTCAATACAAATGTTTCAAGTTACAAAACAAAATACTAGCTCCCATCCGGCTGCTGTGCGCTGTGGGCTCGCCTCCACCGCGCCGCTGGGCCACAGGCGGGCCGTGCGCAGACCTCTCCAGGGGAGAGGTGGGGGGCACACCCAGGGGAGCGCACCTCAGAGCCATTCCTCTCCTTCCTTACTGCGGGGATCTAACGGAATGACTTTATTACCCCTCTCTAAGAGACCACCCGGAAAACAATCACATTGTGTAAATAATAATTTACCATTAGAATAATAAAATTTAAACTGGCATCTGCTCACCAGTTACTTAAGAGGACGACTAGAGACTGTTTAACTTGAGTTCAACGAGTGGGAATATAAAGCCTTCAGTAATGTTCATCTGTGTGTCTGATTTTCTGGCTGTTTCACAGACAAGATAATTAGCCCAAATCACAAAACCACATCAAGGTGCCTGATAGTAGTGTAAATGGTACTGTCTGGGGGATCAGTTGAAAGGATGCTGCAAGAATTGTATTACTAATAGCAAAGTATCAAAAAGATGGTGATTCCTGCTTGTGAATGGAAACTGGTCAGACTCAAGGGTATCCCTATATAATGTCACTCACTCTTCAGAGTAGAGTAACAGCCAGGCTCTGAGAACACCCTTGGGGGGCTTTTTGTTTTTCGTTAGTCTTGGGGTTTTTTGTTTTTGTTTTTTGAGCATATGAACTTGACAACACCTCTACTGCAGCTCAAAATAAAAGGCAGTGAGCCAGTCATCAGTGACTCCCAGACTGTGGAATTTCAAAGCTCAATAAAAAAAAATCTTGCAACAAAAAATTAGGAAACCTTTGCAGCAGACACTGCGGTTTTCTTAGAGAATTTTTATAGTAGATAAACTCTCTCAAACAACTCGGCCTTTTACCATCATTACTGTAGCAAAATTCTAGGAGAGATCCTGAACCCCCAAAAGCTCAAAAGAAAGTTACCACTTGGATTCCAGGAGACATCACCCCTGCTGGTTATCTGATGCCCCCCATTTTAGGAGATTGTCTCTTTGCGTCCCATCATGGTTCTGAGTTAAGGGCGGAACTGAACAATGCAGCGGCCGCCCCCACCCGCTGCTGGGCACCTTGGGACACCTAGGCTATCTACCCACCAGGATCTGGGCAACAATCAGCTACCGCAATTTGGAACCCTTACTGCCAAAATATTTTCCTTTGGTTAATATACAGATCACCAATGCCTATGAGTTTACCGACTCTGCTAAAATGAAAAAGAATATCAGCAACTGAAATATTTACACATCAGATAATACTGATACAATGTCTGCAATTTCAAAACGATGGAGGGGACACGGGAGTATAGACAAAAAAGGATTTGGTCACACGCTGATAAATTCTGAAGCTGGAGAAGAGGTATGGGGGAGGAGTTCAATATGCAGTTGGATTATTCCATTTTTCTGTATGTTTGGAATTTGCCAGAATAAAAAGTTAAAGATAGGCGTGACACCAAGATTAAAAGGAAACTATTAAAACGCAGTCTAGAGAGCGCACAGCCGCGGCTCCACGTTTTCTTCCTTCCTCACGTGCCCCAGCACGGGAGCGGGTCGAATCTCAGAGGCATTCATCTTGGCCCCTGTACTAAGGCAGCTTAATTACAGGGACGCCGCTGAGGTTTTTGCTAAAGTCAATAAAAGAGAAAATTAAGGCACCTTTTGAAATTCGGCCCAGGTTACAAAACAAACAATTTGCAAGCTTTACCAGGTGTCCGTCAATTCCATTCAAGGGGACGCTTGGTCACGATTTCTGCTACGCAAAAACAGACAAAACACAACGAAAAGTGTTTAATGCTATAAATGCGCCGTCTGCCTCGAGGGGGGCGCATTAGCAAGTAAAAGCGGGTCCTCGGGAGCGAGGCGGCGCAGCCCCCGGGGGCGGGCGGGAGGCGGCAGCACCGGCTTAGCTTTTGAACTTCTGACCTCCCCGGCGTCACGGGAGGATTCCTAAACTTTGGGTCGAGGAAGAAAGCTTTCTTTCTTGAAATCCGTTCCTTAAAACACGACTACTTACTACCCGCGCGTTTAGCCACCGTGCCCAAGGCACAAAACTAAAAAGCTAAAAAGCATGCTCTAAAAGAGATAACCCGGTTAAGAAAAGCCTGTAAAGAGGCGCAGCAACGGCCAGCCAGCCAAACTCCGAGCGCGCAGCGAGCGCCGCCTACCCCGCTCTGCTCCCGGATACATTGTTTTCTCTCCTGTTGCGGAGCGGACTTTCCTGCCCTCCGCGCGCCCCTTCCTTCCTCCAACACACAAAACGACCCGAAGGCAACGTGCTGGAGACAGGATGCGGAAAACGAACTCTCTGCAGCTCTGCCCCGCGCAGAAACGCCCGCGCGTAAAAGGCGACCGGCCCCCGCGCCGCCCGGCGCATCCCCGGAAAGGACGGCCCGGGGCGGCCGCGCACCTGAGCCGCCCGCCCCGCGGAGCGCGCGGCCACCTGGGGCGCCCGGGCTCCTCGCTCTCGGCTGCTCCGCGGCGCGCACCTCCCGGGGCCCGAGCCGCGCGGGGAGGGTGGCGCTCGCGGGCCCCCGCGCCGCCGCCGCCGCCACCTGGCCAGCCCCCGGCACCGCCCCGCCGCCAGGGAGGCTCCGCGGGCCGGCGGGAGGCGGGGGGGGAAGGGGGAAGCACAAACCCCGGTTTAGGTGCCGGGCACTCCCCCAATCCCGCGCGCGCCGAGGCCGCCGGCCCCTCCCCCGGCCGGGCGCGGAGGTGGAAGGAGGCGCGCGGCCGCCGGGGGGGGGCGCCCGGGGAGCCGCCGGGGCTTCCCGGGGCGCGGGGCGCGCGCGGGGCGGGGCGGGGGCCCGCGGCGCCCGGACTCACCGAGGCAGCGGATGTGGAAGCCGGAGGGCGGCCGCAGCGCCCGGCGCGTCCAGCCCTCGCGCAGCGCCTCCAGATGCTCCTCCTTGCCCTGGATCAGCAGGACCTGCTCGTCGATCCAGCCCAGGAAGAAGGTCTCGGCCACCGCGGCCGTGACCTTCTTGTTCCAGAAGTGCTGCATGTTCTCGGCTTTGAAGTCGGCGAAGACCTCGTAGCCGATGCGGTGCCGGGCCAGCTGCCGGGGCTGGGCCGGGGGCGCGGGCGGGGCGGCCTCGGACCTCTCCCCCGCCGGACCCTCTGCGGGGCCCAGGACGATGGCCAGCGAGTGAGGCGCGATCTGCAGAAACTTCTCCATCTTCAGGGGCAGCGGCGCCGCCGCGGGACCCCGCTCACCGCAGCCGCCGCCTCCCGCCGCTCCCGGGGACCGCCGGGGGGGCGTCGCTGCGCGACAAACCGGGAGCGTTAGTGCCCCCGGCCGGGCGGACCGCCCCGCCGCCCTGCGCCCCAGCCGCCCCGGGCGCCCCGCCGCCCGCCGCCCCGGGCGCCCCGCCACCGTGCGCCCCAGCCGCCCGGGCGCCCCGCGCAGCCCGCTGGGGCCGAGGTCCGCGCGTTACCTGCAGCTCCGGGCCACCCTCCGGGCGCCGCTCATTTTCCCGCAGCGGCACCCTCGTCTCCCTCGGCGCCCAGCGGCCCTGGCGGGGGGCGGAGACGCGGGAGGGGGCGGGCAGTTGGCGCCCAGCCCCGGGAACCCTCTTGGCTGGACTCGCCCGAGGAATCCCCGCAGTCCGATGTGGGAGGTGTCCAAAGGTAGGGGTGCGTTTAGGTGGCGGGGCCCTAGGGAGACAGACGGAGAGGCCCCAGGGGACGGCCGGCGACACGAGGATTCCGGAGCTGCGAGCGTCGCTCCTCCCCACTCTCCACCCCCGCCCGCACCTCCCACCTCCTCCTGGAACAAGTGGATTCGCTGACTGGTTGAAGTGCCCTTGAAGTGGCTTTTTTAAAAACTTAAGTCAACCAGGAAAAAATTGTCATTAGTTCCTAATCCCAAACTCTGGGGTACCCTCCTCTGGCATCTCCATCACGTACGTGGGTCTACTGTAGAAGAAACTCAGTAATTCCCAGTGTTATCTGCACAACTCCCCGGTGACAAGGGGATGCAGAAATTTATCAGGAAAGTTACAACTGTGCTTTAAAAAGAGGAAACTTCAGCCAGCTGGTGTGGCTCAGTGGTTGAGCTGGACCTATGAACCAGGAGGTGACCGTGGGGTTCCCTGTCCGGACACCTGCCCAGGTTTCTGGCTTGATCCCCAGCAGGGTGCATGCAGGAGGCAGCCGCCTCATGATTCTCTCTCGTCATTGATGTTTCTATCTCTCTCTCTCCCTCTCCCTTCCTCTCTCTGAAATCCTATTTTTTTAAAAAGGAAGCTTCATTAATCTTGTTTCTGTACCTAGATTCTGTTTTGCTTATATTTCATTGAGAAAGTCTGTACAGGCACACCTCGAAGGTATTGTGGGGTTCGGTTCCAGACCACCACAGTAAAACCAATATTGCAATAAAGCAATACTATTTGGTTTCCCCATAAGCGATATTTACACTATACTGTACTGTAGTCAACGCCTAGCATATGTCTAAAAAGAAACAATGTGCATGCCTTCATTTAAAAATACTTTCTTGCTAAAAAATGTTAACCATCATCTGAGCCTTCAGTGAGTCCTAATCTTCTTGCGGGTGGAGCGTCCTGCCTCAGTGTTGATGGCTGCTGACTGATCAGGGCTGTGGTTACTGAAGGTTGGGGTAGTTGTGGCAATTTCTTAAAATAAGACAACAGCGAAGCTTGCCACATCCACTGACTCTTCCTTTCCTGAAATGCGATGCTGTTTGATAGCATTTTACCCATGGAAGTTCTTTCACAATTGGAGTCAATCCTCTCAAACCCTGCCGCTGCTTTATCAATTAAGTTTATGTAATATTCTAAATCTTTTATTGTCATCACATGAAAGCAACATTAATCTTGTACATCTCCATGAGAGCTCTTGGGTGACCACGTACATTGTTAATGAGCAGTAATATTTTGAAAGGAAGCTTTGTTTCTGAGCAGTAGATCTCAACAGTAGGCTTAAAATATTCAGGAAACCATATTGTAAACAGATGTGCTGTCATCCAGGCTTTGTCTTTCCATTCATAGAGCACAGACGGAGTAGAATTAGCATAATTCCTAAGGTCCCTAGGATTGTTGGAGTGGTAAATGAGCATTAGCTTCAACTTAGTGACCAGATGCATTAGCCCCTAACAAGAGAGTCAGCCTGTCCTTGGAAGCCAGGCATTGACTTCTCCTCTCTCTCTATGAAAGTTCTGGATGGCATCTTCTTCCAGTATAAGTGTATTTCATCTACATTGAAAATCTCTTGCTTACTGTAACCACCTTCATTAATTAATTTAACTGGGTCTTCTGGATAACTCACTGCAGCTTCTACATCTGGATAACTTGCTGCTTCACCTGCACTTTTATGTTATGGAGACATAAACCTCATGAACCAACCTCTGCTAGCTTCAAACTTTTCTTCCGCAGCTTTCTCACCTCTCTCAGTCTTCATAGAATTGAAGAGAGGGCCTTGCTGTAGACTGGGCTTTGGCTTAAGGGAATGTTGGGGCTGGTCTTCTTTCCAAACCACTAACACTTTCTCCATATCAGCAATAAAGCTGTTTTGCTTCCTTGTCATTTGTGTGATCACTGGAGCAGTGCTTTAATTTCCTTCAAGAACTTTTCCTTTGCCTTCACTATTTGGCTGTTTGGCTCATTCTTGGGGTGCAAGAGGCCTAGCTTTTGGCCTATGTTGACTTTCAACATGCCTCCCTCACTAAACTTAATCATTTCTTGCTTTTGATTTAAAGTGAGAGACATGTGACTCTTCCTTTCACTTGAACATGTAGAGGCCATTGTAGGGTTATTAATTGGCCTAATTTCAATATTATGCCTCAGGGGACAGGGAGGCCTGAGGAGAAGGGGGAAGATGGGGAAATGGCCTGTCAGTGGAGCAGTCAGAAAATACAATTTAAGTTCATTGTTTTATATGGGTCAGGATCCAGGCACAGCCCAAATGGGTGCTTCTGGCTCAAGGTCTCTCATGGAGTTGCAGTCAAGTCAGGGCTGTGATCTCATTTGAAGGCTTGACAGGGTGTGGATTCACTCCCAAACTTGCTCACGGGCTAATCGGCAGGACTCAGTTCCTTGAGGGTTGTTGGACTGAGGGCCTTAGTGCCTTACTCTCTATAGACCCACACTGTTCCTAGCAATATGAACCTCTTTACAGGGTGGTTCACAGAATGCCAAATGGCTTCCCTTAGATTACCCATCAGAAATCACAGTCTAATCTTGAAAGTGATACTCCAATACCTCTAATGCATTCTGTTTGCTAGAAGAGACTCACTAAAGCAAAACCCCCGCTCAAAGGGAGAGGAGTGCACAAAGGTATGAACACAGGGGGGCTGGGGTAATTTGAAGTCATCCTAGAGGCTATCTACAACATTTATAAGGAACCATGGACGTGTTCCATTCTTAAGATATTTGCAATAAAGTATAAATTACAAGAGCAACTGTCAATATCAAAGCTCTCACAGATAGCAAGCTCTTCACACACACACACAAGAAAAAGTACTGATCCTCTGAACAGGAAGGGCCCTCCCGGAGTCTGTACAATGGGAACTCAAAGGGATTAAGATGAGGAGCTACTTTATCAAGTCTTACCACTGTCATCATCTGCATTATCAACCTCATTAACATCATCATTGCTGTTTAATGGCTACTCAGTAAATGCCAGGCAGTGCCCTAAGAACTTTTTATATGAGATGCTCTCTCTCTAATTATTTTTTTCAGGAGATAGATACAATGACAATAATGTTTTTGAGATATGTTACCCAACATAATTTCATTTTCAGTAATCCTCAGTTCCCAGTGGTCCCATAGCACCCTCCATCCACAGACTCAGTTGTTTCTCCTCCATGTCAGTTCATCAGAATTTGCCCCTGAACATAGCTATCTTTCCTTCCTCAATTTTTATCTCTCTACCCCCTTCCCCCTTTCCCAGTCTCTCCCCTTGTAGCCCAGGATCTGCAGCTGCTGCAGCAGCAGGGAGCTGGCACAGAAGTGAATTCCTTCAAATGCTGTTCTGAAGACAAAGAAAAACCAGTCAGGGAAAAATAAATAGATACAGGGGAAGCAATAGCCCAGTGAACAGTCATCGAGTAACTATAGCATGAGATTAATGCTTTGAAAGTGTCAAGCAGGTGTAGCGACAGAAAGAAGCAGGGAGGACCTCCAGTAGGTAGGACACTGAGGGGAGGCCCCCGGAGGAGATGGCATTTTCTCCAGCCCAAAGAATACGGAGTCCAACCTGCTGAGACGGCCATGACCCCATGTGGATGTCACTAGAAAGGCCATGTTGGGTACTACATCCCTGTCAGAAAGGAGCTTGTGTACGTTATAACAAAGGACAGTGCAAATGGTGCTTGGCCAGGAACTCGGATCTCCTTCCCTAGGTTCAGCATCTGAGGCCTTTATGTTGACCCAAGTGGTGGAAAGGTCTCCTGGTTATTTTCCCAGGAAAAGTACTCAGCACTAATCAAATGCCCCATTCTTACAAAATTCAGTAAAGAGGAACAATTATTATTCTAATTTTTCCAATGAGAAAACTGAAGTTCACAGATGTTCAGTAACTTTCCCAAAGTCTAGACTAACAGCTGACAAACCTAAGATTTCAACCTCAGATCTGGGACTCCAGGACACATGCTTCTTCAGCACACACGGCAGCCTCCAAAGACACTGAGGACCTGCAAGATCAACCAGTTGTGTTACTTCATTCAGAAGAAATTCTTTCTCCAATTTACTGGAAATATTCAGGAAAAAACAATGAAGAACTGCTTGACTATCTAATCAAATAAGAAACCCTCAAACCCAACTCAAACACCCCGAGGAGAACATTTGCCTCAGTTGTCTCAATGCTGAATTTCAAGATCGAGTGGGAGTTTGTGCAGAATGGCAGAGCACTGTGGGAGGAATTCTTTGTCAGCATCTCTCCCCATTGCCTGCGGTCAGCTGCTCACCTTCTTGCGGGGAAAGAGGGTTTTGCTAAACCTTCTCTTGTCCAAGCTTATCAATTGCTGGTTGTCCTCTGGGACGTAACAGAAGCTCAGACAATCATCACTCAGGGGGGTCCATTTCAGCCTAAGGGCCTTCAGCTTAGAATTTCTGTTCATGGCAGATACTGTTTTCTAAAGACAGCTGCCGCCAATATCTCCTATATGCACCCATTTCTATTGCATGACCTTGTCACTCCCTCAAGAGTCTCTCTCTCCAGCCCCTAGACTCCACCCCTAGAATTGCTTTGGCCAACAGAGTAGAGTTGAAGTGATGTTCAGCTATTCTGAGGGTCCATCTTATTGGCCTCTTAGAAGCCAGACACCATGTAACAAGTCCAATTGCCCTGAGATCATCATGTTGGGAGGAAGCTCAAGCTAGCCACATGGCGGGGGGGGGGGGGGGGCAGGGGTGGCCAACTCCCAGCATTCTTGCCATCCTAGCACCAGACACATGCCTGAAGGAAACATTCTAGCCCCAGCAGACACCACATATAGAAGAACCAAGGACCCAGGCTGACATCCCTAGTTGACCTGCCCCCAGACAGCTCTGGGCATTCATGTCACCCCAGCTGAAGCTCCCAACTTTGGTAGCAGAGGTGAGTCATCCCCACTGTGCCTGCCTGAAGTCCTGACCCACAGAACTGTGACCATAATCAAGTGGAAGCCACCTTTCATCGCCAAGTTTTAAGGTAATTGGTTTCAAAGCAACGGGTCATTGGACCTCTGTTGTTCTCGCAGTATTTGCATGCTTATTGTGAAGGCCTAATGGGTAAGAATCCAAGCAGGAAATAATATTTCAATGGCATCCTGATTGTGGCACCTGTAGAAAGTCAACTTTTATAAAGGAAAAGGGAAATCCTGCTGTTATTTTTATATCACAAGTCTTATAGGTGGATTTAGACTCATATGTCCATAGTTTAAGGCACCCATCGATTAAAGTGTCAGAAACAGTAAATCTGCACAGGCCTCTCAATGAAACCTCACTGCTGTAGAAGACCAGAATTTTCACAGAGCTTCTCTAGCCATGGGGTTGCCACCTGTTCTAATTGAAAGCCTCATAAGGGATTCTTTCAAGGGTGATCCACCTGCACCTTAATTGTGTCACACAACTTATGCAGTAGTTTTGATTTTGCTTGATGCTTACGATTGCACACTTACCTGCTAGCTGGAAAGAATAGCATCGATTATTGATGTCCCGAATCACATGTCTGTTATTGCTTGTTTCAGATTAATAATAAAAATAGCTGATACTTATATAGTGCTTCCTAGGTGCCATGTAGCATGTGAGCACTTAATGTGCATTCATCCATTTAATCCGCACAACTCAAGGGGGTAGATACCATTGTTACCCTGACTTTATAGATGAGAAACTGATTCTCAGGGAAGTTAAGCAACATGCTCAGGGTCACAGATATTAAGTCACCAAGTCAGGGCTCAACTCCAGGCAGTCTAGCTCCAGGGTCTGAGCTTTCAACAGTTACCTGGCAAGGCCCCCTCCACTCCTTATCAGTAGCTAGTGACCCTCCGGTCATCGTAGCCACATGTGTATGAATCACTTGAGACTATTGGCTACATCCTGTGGTTGAAAAGTAATTTGATATTGAAAAGACTGAGAAAGGACATCACATACTTCACTTCTGCCAACAACCTACCAAAGACACCTGGCTTAGTCAAGAACTATATTGGTCTTCCTTACAGGGGAGACGTTTTGCCTTCCTGAGACACTTTCTCAAAATGACTCCAAGTGCTCCCAGATGCTACTCTGATGCCTCACTCAGTTTTACCCAGAGAGTGGATTTTTATAGGACAAAGTTTAATATTACCACCATAATTATGAGCCTCATATACCCTAAAAATGAACTCTAAGTGGTTCTTCAGATGCTCCGACTAGCCTCTGTTGATAGTCACCCAGAGGCGACCCCTCTGTATTCTGGCCTGCCTATGGCTCCAGCCGTAGCATCTTGACCACAATGGCAGGAGCCTGTCCCAGTCCAAAACCAATTTTCAGAGAACAGTGTGCAAAATATATGTATTGTTTTGTCTTACGTTTCTGTTAGTGGTTCGTTCATGTCCAATCCCAATAGCTGTGCATAGACGCAGATAAGAATAGAAACGAGTCTAGAGTAATACTTTTCCCCATTAAAATATTCTGCTCTTTTCCTGCCTGTTATTGTAAACTCAACACACCCAAAATTTCTTGTTAAAGTCTTTTTTATTTGAACAGAAATTCCACCAGCCCCACTAAGCCATTGTCTTTTGTCAGAAATGTCTTACAATGCTGGATGCCCACGTCATTAGCATGCACTCCTCAGGCCTTAACAGAGTGATTGGCAGTTAATAATCTTGTTCCCATTCATTACCAATCACATAGCAAACTACTATCATGTACTAGGCAGTGGGCTGAGTACTAGACATAGAGAAATAAATACAACATAGTCCTTACTTGAGGGGAGCTCCCAGTGTGTAAGAGGAGACAGACCAATAATCCCCCCAAAATGAAATCATGCCATATACATACCACACGGGAGCACAGAAGAGTGGGGGAGGGGAGGAAGGCATGGTCTCAGTCCGGAGACATTGAGAATGAGGTAAGAGCTCGGCCAGTGTGGCTCAGCGGTTGAGCATTGACCTAGGATCCAAGAGATCAAGGTCTGATTCCCAGTCAGGGCACATGCCCGGGCTCTGGGCTCGATCCCCAGTGGGGGTCCTGCAGGAGGCAGCTGATCAATGACTCTCTCATCATTGATGTTTCTATCTCTCCCTCTCCACCTCTCCCTTCCTCTCTCTGAAATCGGTAAAGATATATTTTTTAAAAAAAGAGAGAGAGAAAATGCGTTAAGACTTCCTACAGCGGGTGATGGGGAGCTAACAGTGGAGAGACCCGCGCTTATTGTATGATATTAGTGTATTACACACAGCACTTTCTAACCGGAGGGACATGGCCCACTGGTGAGTTTCTACCACTGGAAAGTATGTCAAAGAAAATGGTGATTAATAATAGAGTGTCACCTAGGGACTGACTCCTTTTACTCTTTCAGTTAGGGTAGATTCAGGATTCCTCCAATAAGTTTACTGTGTCTCCTTCACCCAGTGCTGGGCTCTCTTAGACCAAGGGAAAGGGGCGGAGTTCCAGCCATCCTGCCAGGATCTGTGCATTTCCCCAACGCCCCGTGGGGCTGGTGTCCCTCATGCAAATGGCATCCCCGAGAGGGCTGCAGTGAGGGGGGAAACGGGACAGATTGCTGCTGTGATCCATACTACACGGTCATTAATGTCATAAGTATGCAGATGAACATAGGTAACACCTTGCTGCTGGTTCACCTGAGATTACAGCTGCTCTTAACAAGAAAGCAACTTGGAAAAACAAACACAACTATTTTCTCCTACTCCCTGGAGTGGAATCAGTTCTATCTGTTGATTTTTTTAAATCTAATTGCCAAGTTCTACCCTTAATTATGTCTCCTTCAACTAAGGAAGAGGCGGCTCCATGTCTGAGGCCCCCAACAGTGGAGATTGTAACCTGCTAGGGCCCTGCCATCTTGCCCAAAACAAGTGTTCTCCCTCCTCTGGATTGCTGCAGAGGGAATGGCGGGTCTCCAAAGGCAGGAGAAAGGCCAGCTAAAATTAGACAGTTTTAGGAAAATGCTCTGGTTAATCAGATAACTGCTATCTGAAATATGCAGATATCAAAACAGTTTCAAAAGGCAGAAACACAGTCACTCACAAGAGAAAGCTCAGCGATGTAATTCATGTTGTATTTGTAAAAAGCGGAACTTCAAAATCATCTATATCTGGCATTCATTTATAAACAAAATTAGATGCTTATGCTGTTTTTACTTTAGAAATGTGACTAACCAAAGAGTTTAGAAAAGTGTTATATAGAGGTGGTTGTTCTTGATGATTCAAGATGAAGTACTTAACTTCTACACATGTATTTGTTTTAGATGAAAAATATAGATGGTCTCTTTAAAACAAAATGAGGTAATTTTATTTGTCCTATGTTCACATTTCTTTTATACTATCAACAACAATAAATTTTTACTTATATCATTTTAAGGGTTGTACTGAGAGATCTTTGAGATATCTAGTGTGCTTATTGTTAGAAATGGAAGGCCTAAATGCACTTCTGTCTTGATAGCAACTATGTTTGCTATTAAAACATGCTGTCTTGACTGTATGTATATATTTATGATATGAAATAAAACATTTAGATAGGAGTGCTTATCTAATTTTTCAAATTGCATTTATGCCTTTAAAAATATTTAAGTAGGATCAATGGGATACATTAAAAGTGGTGAGCTGGAAGGGTACCCAGGTTGGTAGTAACTGTCACAGATGGCAAAGACGCCTTGTTGACTTGCCACTATTTTGTGCTTCTAAGTGACCAGCACAATCCCCACAACGAGCAACAAGGAGAAAGCGTAATAACACGGCAGAGGGGAGGCCCAGGAAGCAGCCACGTTCCCTGCAGACATTGGTAACCCAATTCCTGGGCATGAACAAGCTGCCAAAACTCCAGGGTTTGCCCGGGGAGAGCTGCTTCTGGTTGATGGAGAAATGGGAGGCTTTGGGGCAGCTTTACGCAGGCGGAGCGACATCATGGAAATGCCTAAACATGGATGGAAGAATAAAAAGCTGAGCTGAAACCCTCAGAAAACCAGCATCTACGCAGAACTGTCCAATATCTATACTATTGTTCCAACACGGTGAAGTCGGGGTGGGTGACAGCTAAGCAAAGCACCGCCGTGGTTCTAAATGTGGTCAGACCAGTCCCGCACTGGATTCCCCGAAAGGGAAAGCGTTTCTGTTTTATCCTGCGTTCATTAAGAGCTAAGTGCTCCCTAATAAACCTTTGCTTGGTGGCCCAAGGATCTAAGTGGTTGCCACCTGGATTTGATGAGTCAGACTCTGAATGTTAACACATCGCCGCAGGCAACGCCTGCCGCCCAGATCTGCCCTTCTGTGGCTGGAGACTGTTGGGGAGGCTCAGGTCCCCGGGCGCTTGTCCACCCTGCTGGCTCTTTCCTCTTTAAGGGACCGTCCCCCAGGAATCTGCAGATGCACGGGCTGTGGACTGGGTGTCCCGAGGCTGTGAGTGAGCTCGCTGAAGGACTTTCCCCATTTCTGCTCCACCCTCCTCTGTCCTGCTGTCCCCGCAGAAGCCCAGCAGCCATCGGCTGCACCAACAGGCTCTCCTGCCCTCTTACTTCCAGCTGGATCTGGCCAATGGCAGAAATTGGCAAAAGTTTCGTGACCAAGAGAAACATTTGCTAAGTCCTAAGGGGTATGGATAGTGGTGTGGATAGGTCAGGATATTTCACATGAAGGAGACATGATTAAGTAGGAACATGCGTGGAGCTGGATGGGTGAGGAGATGAGCCCGACTCTCGTAGGGTTGGGGCGCAGGGCATCCGTGCTGCGCCCTTCTGATCTCTATCTCCACCCACCCACCCGCCAGCACCTGGCAATCTACAGGTCTTAGCTAATGTTTTCCAAACCGCACCTCAAGACAGGAATACAGAAGCCAGGGAGAGGGATTTGGACGTGATCCTGGAGGAGATGAGAACATGAATGTCTTGTCGACTGGGGGCAGATGTTCTGGGGCTACCAATAAGTGCTCTTTGGGGAATCAGTCCACAACATAAGTCACAAGGCGGACATGGGACAAAGAGGCCCGCAGGCACGTGTCCTTATAAAAAGCACTGGTTCTGGGAAGACCTCCTCTGAATTATATACAAATGGAAAAGGGCAAGAAGTCCACTCTAGACAGTGGCCACAGCACCAGAAACAAAATGGTCAGACACTTTCCCGTCAGTGCCGTGAAAGGCCTCGGGCAGTATTTCTCCTGGAATAAGCAGCAGGGAGTTGCTGTCCCTGTTCAGAGCGTTACCAAAACATTCACCTAACGTGAGTCTTCCCTTAGAGAAAAGAACCGATTACCTTGACTTTACAAAGTCCTCATTTATTACGGACACTACGTTTTTCTGATCGCATTGGTGCTGACCTTACTGACCTCGACATAGGCGTGCATCAGTTCACCTTCCCCTAACGTGATCATTGATCATAATGATAAATTACGTAGAACTTACGTTGATTCATTTTTCACCTTACAGTCCATTTTTATATCATTTACAATACAGAGGAGATGGGCACCTGGGAAACCTCTTTGTAACAGGGTCCCCATGACACACGTGCAGAGCCACATGTCCCGTGAGTGGGCCTGAAGCAGCACAGGCTTCTGTGACCCAGGGGCTTGGCGGCACCTCACCTCTCCTGGTGAAGGAAACTCTTACATCGAGCCCGTGGGTGCCACCTCCTTATGTTCCCATTGCAGGGCCCCTTCCCAGCACAAGGCCGCTTCTTTGTCCAAGACCTGATGTCATGGCCACAACACAGCCATCTTGCACAGTGCTCTTTCCAAATTCGAAACTCCAGGGGGCAAATGGTGGCGGTCGCTATGCTGTCAACGGTTTCACCTGGGGCTGGCCGAGCTCACCTGCCCAGGAATTCTAGAGACATTACATCGCTGTCCTGCTGCTTTTGCGCTGTCGAAGGCTTTCATCAAAAAAGAGTAAGTCACCGTTCAGGCCTCAGATTTCAACTGAGAGCTTAACTTGAAGCTCTTACCACTCTGGCCCCACTTAATTGGGTGTGAGAGCCCCCTTGTGAGATGCATTTAAGTCTGGGAACCTTAGGCTCCTGCCCTGAGCTGGCTGTGAGGCCCGGCGGGCTGCCCTCTGGGCAGCTCTCCCGTGGCCCAGTGATCCTGAGCTGACCTGTGACTTACTTCTGATTCCCCACATGCTGGAATTCTTCTCATGAATTCCTTCACTCTCATTAGTATTTTTGTATCTTCTCCAACTTCCATTTTTTTCCTTTTACTTTGCTTTCTAAGTTCATTTTTTTCTCAGTAAAAATAACTTTCTTCCCAACACTCATGAGTGCATTTCCAAAATAAAACCCCCCAAAAAAGCATAAATGGATCAGCCCAAATAATAGAAATATTGGTTGAGTTGTCCAGAATCAAGATGATTCTTTTCATACATCACAGCCACAGTAACCACACACACACACACACACACACACACACACACACAAATTCCACAAACACTAGTGTGCGAAGCACTTCATTTTACATTTAAGGCAGGTATAATCCTCATTCTAGGAGCAAGAATCAGGTCTAATTAGAGCAGCAAGAATAAAATCCTCTATATGTCTATAGCTAGTCTGTATCTTGGTATGTTTTTTCTTGTACACCCAGATGTGTAAGAAATGTAGCTTTATTTTTCTTTAATACATAGTATTTTATCTTTCAAGTCACCAATGTGAAAAATAGGAACCCTGGTGCACTGCAGGTGGGAATGTAAAATGGTTTGACCACTATGAAAAATAGCATGGTGTAGTTCTGCAAAAAATTAAAAATAAAATTATCTTAAAGTCTAATAATTTTCCTTCTGGGTATATATTCAAAAGAATTAAAATCAGATTCTCCAAGAGATATTTGTGCACCCATGCTCATAGCAGCATTATTCATAAGAGCTAAGAAGCAGCCCAAGTGTCCATCAGCAGATAAATAGGTAAACAAAACGTGGCATATACATACAACAGAATATTGTTCAGCCTTAAAAGGAAGGAAATTCTAAAAATAAAGGGAGGAAATTCTGACACATGCTACAACACGGATGAACCTTGAAGACACTGGCTAAGGCCATCAGTCACAGAAGGACACATGCATAGCTGAGCCACCTAGAGTAGTCACACTCATGGAGCTGGACAGCGGAATGGTGGCGGTCAGAGGCTGGAGAGGGACAAACGGGCATTACTGTTCCCGGGGCAGGACCAGCGAGTTCTGGAGGTGAATGGCGATGATGGCTGCACAGCAATGTGAATGCGCTTAACACCACTGAACTGTACACTTACTTATATGCTTAAAATGGTAAATTTTATGTTGTGTGTATTTACTACAATTTTAAAAACAAAATTTTTAAAAGGTTAAAAATGATAAATTTTAGGGGACAGGGGCTGGGTGGAGGTGGACAAAGGGGGTCAAATGGAGACATCTGTAATAGTGTCAACAACAAAAACAAAGTAAAAAAATAAATTTTATGTTATGTTTATTTTTAATTAAAATATACGTTAACTATTTGGGGGGACCCTCTTCCCCTACAGAGTGGGAAAGATCTGCTCAGGCTGTATGGGGCTTTGGCTTATTTTGAACTCCCCGGGGCAGTCACCACAATGCTGGTCCTGGGTTCAAGTCCAGCATTGCAGTGACTGCCCTGGGGGTGGGGGAGGTGCTGGCCATGCCCGTGTCCCTGGGTCGCCCTCATACTTTCTCCATCTGCTGTCCTGTACCCTCCTTCCCTGATGACTTCAGCACAGAGCTCAATAAAGTCTTTGTTTGGAAAAAAATCCATCGTTAGCTCCATAAACATCCCCTTGGGCCACCTTCCAACCTGCTTAAGCCTCTGTCTTAACTGCATTGAAGTCCAATTCCCCTGGTTTCAGCTACCTGCCAACCTCTCTCACGTGCCTCTCACTCCTGAAAAACAAACCGCAAAATAAAATCAAGACACACCCGCCACCCTTGCCTCCGCGTGCATTTCGGCCTTACTACGCCCGATCTTTGTACGTTATGGCTTCTGGTGGCCGGTTCAAGACGCATTACTGCGTGTCTGCTGGTGGCAGGGACTGAGCTCAGTACTGAGACTCCGAAGGCAATTAACACACAATTTCTCTCACTGTGAACTCACTGGTTCAGTGGGGGAGACAAATACATACACAGGGAGTTACAGCTCCGGTGAAAATGCAACCGAAGAGTAGGCCCTGGGAGGGTGGGGTGCAGAGGCTGGGGTGGGGGTGAGGGGCACCCAACCCAGCTGGAAAGATGGGAGGAAGGGTGTCCCAGAAAGAGGAGACAGCCTGCGCAGAGGCCCGGAGCGCAGGGCTGCTGCAACAGTGGCAGCAGGTCGGGTTCCTCAAGGTCCTCGCGTGGGAAGGCTGGGAGCAAGGTTTCCCTGTGCAGTGCTCTCGTGGTCTCCCTCGCCCTGTTCGCTTCCTATTTCCCTAGCACCGGGCAGGGTGACACTGCAGAAAATAAGCATTATTCGAAAGCCACCTGAACGCTCAAGTGTGCTCAGTGTCGGTGAATCACGGGAGTTAATGACAGGGTACGCTGTAAGTGGGAGGAGCAGATCTGAGGTTCGGAGACCTTGGATAGGGTCCCCCTTCTCCGACTCTGGGGCCTGGAGTGACTTCTAACCTCTGGGTTCGGCGCCGGGCCATTCCCTCTGCCTTGTGCTCGCCTTAGAGGAACCTTCACCCCTGACCATGTGCATGCACACGATGCAATTGTGGGGATGTGTTTAAAAGGTTTTAATATAAATGGTATCTGGGGGGCAAATATACTGTCATTTAAATTTTTCTGAATGTTTGAAACTTTTATGATAAAAAATTCGAAAACAAAACTCCTATCCTCCAACTAATATTCAATGTGCGTGACCTGGGACTTCGCCTCCGTCCAGGGCACCCTTTCAAGGCCTGTGCAACTTCACACCACCTCTTCCCCTGGTATCAAAATTTGCTCAGAAACGGATGGTTACCCATTGTCACACCCCCCAGCTTTTGGTATATTTATGCTAACTTCCTATCAACAACTGCAACATAACAGTTCCGTGTCCCCTTTAATGGAGGGATGGAGAGATGAGGGGATGTCTCCCCAGAGCCCCCTAAAGCACGTCATAAAGGCTATATCTGCACCCACGTTCGCACAGCACAGTGTCGCTCTTAAGCACATGTCTCAGACGGGTTCTGCTTCAAACTGGCTGCTGGGCTGGGTCCCATTACCGTTCAGATCACCGACTGCTTGCTTGTGAAATAGGCCATTGACCCGTCTGGCCATTGAACTAGCTCAGCTGGGCGGCATGTTAAGCATGCCCACTCCTGGGCCCCACCTCCGGGTGCACGCACGCGGTCAACAATACAAGGAACACTGGACCGGGTGACCGCTAGGGCTGCCTGGAACTGCAATATGTCCTAAGGTTGTGACAAACAGTGTGGGTTGTGTCACCGCAGGAGAGCGTCTCTCCCAGGCCTTCTCTGCGTTCTTCCCCCTCGCACCCTCCTCCCTGGTCCACTGCTCACAGCGTGAGCGGGACGCTGTCCTTCACCCCCAAGGGAACGGCTCTCCTGGACCTGCTCACACGTGAACCTAAAGCAAGAGACTTCAGAAGACAGCGGAGTTCAGGCAGATATTCTAAAATCCTAAACATTTTTTTGGTCATCTGTTAACACAAAATTGCCCATCTCTTTCTCATTACTTTATAATACGTTGAGTAAACTCAACTGACTTAACTACAGTTTAAGAGTATTTTCTGTTGTTCAGAACTTTTTTTATGCTTTCTTTTTTTTTAAAGAAAAGCTTTGTAAAAGCAGATTTCAGTCTAAAAATATGAATACTTTCCTTTAGGAAGTCACCGCTCCCTTCCCCTCGCATATTTGAGGAAATACTGCAGACCTAGCGGTAATGATGTTTAAAAAAAAGGAAACTCAACCAACCACAAAACACATTCCCTTCCAATGTTTTCATGGGAGCCAATAACAGTGAATGCCAAAATGATGGCAGGTGGGTGGGGGCCTCTTTCCCCTCATGTCATGGGCCACCTTCCGTTTTCCGCGGGCTGAACGTTAAATAAATCTAAATGAAAGTCAACAAAGGTCCTTTTCTTTCTGGGGGCAGGAAAACACAGGATCTAGGCCTGAAGTTTCAAGTCTCTCAGACCTCCCCTCGGCTGAACGAACTACAGGAATTCATAATAATCCTCTGGAAGGATCCTTCTCAGAGCAGGTCTCAATGCTGAACACCACCTGACCCGGTCAGCGCTGACCCTCGCTCTTCCCGGGCTGATCCTTGCCCCGACTGGCCTGGGTTATGGGGTTGTCACCAGACCAGCACACGGTCCTCTAAGGAGCCCTGACTGCTTTCTCTTTCCTTCAGTACATTTCAAAGAATTGACAAAAGCAGTTGACAAAAGATTCAGGCCACAGGCACACACACTTGCTCTGCCTGTCCAAGGCATCAGTCAGCAGAATCGGGAGTCCCCAGGAGCCAGCTCAACGCGAGCCATTAACAGCTGAAGTGAGCGTGCAAAAGATGTGCGTGTTGTTCACCAGTTTGCCATCGGGTTGAAGGAGATCACGATCCATAAGTACAACACAGTTAAAGGACAAAAGGGTATGAATGCGATTAACTGCTTGGCCTGAACTGCCACCTGAAAGGAGCGTTCGGTATGAGTCGTGTTTGGGGAAGGCTCTCTGCAGAGTAAGCGGGAGAGGAGCCGTCGGCACCAGGGGCTTTGATTGCGAGCTGCCCTGATCCAGAGCTGGGATCCGGTTCTTCTTGGCTGTGGGGCCTACGGCAAAATGCTCAGCCTGCCCAGCCGGCGTGGCTCAGCAGCTGAGCATCATCCTAGGATCAAGGAGATCACGGTTCGATTCCCGGTCAAGGCACATGCCTGGGTTGCGGGCTTGATCCCCGGTGGGGGGCGTGCAGGAGGCAGCCGATCAATGACTCTCTCATCGTGGATGTTTCTAGCTCTCTCTCCCTCTCCCTTCCTCTCTCCAAAATCAATAAAGATATATTTTTTAAAAAAAGCTACCTAGTTTGGCCTTAGTGCTCTCATCTGTAAAATGGAGATGATATGAGTACTTATCTCAGAAGGTTGTAATACACACATACATAAGTATATTTATACATATCTATTAATACATATAAATATACAAATGTGTATATTTTTACATAGGTATGTATACATATCTTTTAAATCAGTTTTCTCACTACAGTGTAAACTCCATGATGACAGGAAATACTGATTCTTTGTTTCTATGGTGACTGCACCATATCAGCTTAGCTAAGCTGGAATTGCATCCCCTGCACTCTCTTCTCTGCATACTTCTGAGTTCGGGTTGACTACAAGAGAAATTGGCACGGTACCTGAAAGTCGAAAGTGAAGGCTCTGCCATGTTTTTGTGCTCTGAAGGTCAGTGCAGGTCCCCGAGCAGTGCGCCAGCTCCCACACGTGGCCACCGGTCTGCTGACATGCCTGCTGTGTGGGGCGGCAGCCAGGCTCCTGCTCCTGCTCCTGCAGTGGCCTCCAATCTCTTCCTTCAGCTTCTCTGGGTTCCAGGCCAAGCAGGTGGAGACCAGCGGCTTCTCCTGGGGGGCACCTGCGTTACCAGGTGGGAGGCAGTGAGAGGTAGGCAGGTTCTGGTTTGTTCTCATGGGTCACAGTCTGCCCTGCTGATCTCATGTCACATCTCACTTTCGTTCCTTCTGGCTGTCATTGGGCACGAGCTCGTGAAATCACAGCGTCAACAGTCACCCATCCTTTTAACAGTCACAACAGCCTTTTCCAGCTGAATCTCACTATTTCAGTTTCCTAGCATCAGAGATGGTCTCTTCTAAAGCCTCCTCAGGGTAAACCCATTGATTCTAAACCAGACTCAAATTGCAGCAGCCACTAGGGAAAATAGTATGGAGGGTCCTTCAAAAATTAAAAATAGAACTACCATATGATCGAGCAATTCCACTTCTGGGTATTTATCTGAAAAAATTCAAAACACCAATTTGAAAAGATATATGTACTCCTGTGTTGATTAAAACATTATATACAATAGCCAAGATATGGAAGCAACCTCAATGCCCACTGATAGATGAATAAAGCTGTGGTACATATATACAGTAGAATATTACTAAGCAAGAAAAAAGAATGAAATCTTGCCATTTGCGACAACATGGATGGACCTAGAGGTATTATGCTAAGTGAAAGAAGTCAGACAGAGAAAGACAAATACCACATGATTTCACTTATATGTGGAATCTAAAAAACAAAGAAACAAACAGATACAGAGAGCAAGTTGATGTTCACTAGATGGGAGAGGGATTGGAGGAAATGAGTGAAAAAGGTGAAAGGGATTGAAAAGTACAAGTTGGCAGTTATAAAAATGGCTACGAGGATGTAAAGAACAGTCAGTAATATTGCAATAACTATTTATGGTGTCAGATGGGTACTAACTTATTGGGGTGGTCACTTCATAAGGTGTATAATGTCTAATCACTATTTTGTACACTTGAAATTAATATATTGTATGTCAACTGCAATTGAAAAATAAATTTAAAAAAATTTAAAAACAATCCCAGCAGGCCCTAACAGGTACAAAATATGACCTATGAGGGTGCTGCACACACCAAAAGAACTAATTTATATCACCAGAAACCTGGGGGAAATGTGTGTGAATCCAATAAAGGAATCATAGTGGAAGGAATGAAGTGTTGGATTGGGCTGAATTTATTTATATAAATATATAATAGCGTGTGTTATGTAATATAAATTCAAACAGAGACTCAGTGTGTTCTTGATTCAATGTGTCAAGTCAAGTGGCTGGAGTGACTCTGTTTCTTTATTTAGTTGACTGAAACCTGGACCCAAAGGTAGTGACACTAAAACATTAAAGAAAAAGCAAAGAGAAAGCTTCCCGTACACCACAAACAGAAGATGGGGAAAGGCAATACTGGTTTCAAAGATACTCAGTTTTTAAGAATGAATGAAGCCTGGCTGGTGTGGCTCAGTGGTTGAGCATCGGCCTATGAACCAAGAGGCCACAATTCGGCTCCTGGCCCGGGCACACGCCCAGGCTGGGGGCTCAGTTCCCAGTAGGGGGTGTGCAGGAGGCAGCTAATGGATGATTCTCATCATTGATGTTTCTATTTCTCCAGCTCTCCCTTTCTCTCTCTGAAATCAATGAAAACATATGTTTTTAAAAAAAGAATGAATAAAAAGGAATGGGTTGTGCACCTGGCCAGTGTAGCTCAGTGGTTAGAGTGTCGGCCCATGCACCAAAAGGCTGAGGGTTCGATTCCTAGTCAAGGGCACCTGGGCTGCAGGTTCAATCCCTGGCCCCGGTTGGGGCACAGGCAGGAGGCAACCCATTGATGTCTCTCTTACATCGGTGTTTCTCTCTCTCTCCACCCCTTCCTTCCACTGCCTTTAAAAATCAATGGAAAAAATATCCTCTAGTAAAAATTAACAAAATATAAAAAAATAAAATAAAAAGGGAATGGGTTGTGTCCTTAGCCAGGTCTAAGAGAGTTAGCCCTTGTGAAGTTAATTTCTGCTTTTCACACTAATTTCAAGCATGAACATCATGGTCCACTTTTTCCCAGCCTTGCGTGCCATTTGCAATTTGCAGATATTCTTGTCTGGGAGCTGTGGTTAATTTTAATGAGAGATTCTAATGAAATCAGCAGGTCAAGCATAAAATCCTTCCTCTCTTTCCAGCTGTTCTTTCTCCCTTGGAACTAGTCCCTTTGGTTGAGTCCAAGGAGCCTTCTCCCGGGTTCCAAGGGCTATGAAGTCCACCAGTTTTGTGACTTTTCAGTTGTGACACCAAATTTTCTATTTGTGTGTGTTAAGGAAGTTGAAACTTCTTTGTATCATGACTTGAACACGCTGGGAGCAGAATCAAATGGACCACGTGGCCCAACACTAGACAATGAGAACATAGGAGGAGCCTGAATTCTGTGCCAGCTCCCGGGTTTTCAGCACTCTCCCCGCCCCAGTCCCCAAACAGTACTGTCCTCGAATTTTTTAGCAGAAAAAGCCCTCATGAATCTAAGGAATAAGGTCGGCTGCCTGAATATTTTTTCTTTTAAGCAGATTCAGTCCCAAAATGTTCTTCATAAGCTTAAATTCTGCTTCTTATTTTGAAAAGAAATTACATATTTTCTTTTTTTTTTACTCTTACATAAAAACCTGAGCCCTCAAAAAACAATTATGCAGCGTCGTTGTGAATCTAAGACCCTAAGTCTCACTGTGGGACCCACATGAATCAGGTATTTTAGGTCTAGTATAAGCAAGAAGAGGACAGTGTTCCGAACATCACTGTCCCATGTTTACATCATGTATAGTATCCATCACTTAGCTGACATCACTTTTTTCCATGAAATTATTCAAGGGGAAAGATTTGGTCTCTTTCTCCGAACTTCCATGGAACTTGCCAATTTAATTTTAATTTCTTTTACTCTATAATTTTTATTTTTATTTAGAAAATATTATTTTTTATCACACCAATATCATAGTGGGAAAGTTGGGCTACCATACTGTGAGGATGTTAATTCAACACCTAGTATTTATTTGAAATATTTAATTTTTAAAAACCTAAGTTTTGGTTCAATGCTGCACCATGTAACCACAACAATATTCTAATCCCAATTTATCAAATTATTAAATACAGAGCAACTTATTGCAGTCCTACATTTTCTCATTGTAAGATATAAAATCACATTGACTGCTGCTACCTCTATTCTAGGGGCTTTGCCCACACAACCTGCCAGCTAATTGCTTAATAATCCTGTACTGATTTATGCTGCAGCAGCAACTTTATGCTGGATTTTCCAGTATCAAAGCAGGGGTGTGGTAGTCCTGTAAAGATAGCAATTATGCCAGTGCAAACTGAAAAATTCTGCTTACCAGAATTTGCAAACTGAGACATCCTTTAAAACAAATACAGAGCCCCGGCTGGGTCGGCTCAGCAGTTAAAGCATCATCCTGCAGACAGAAGGGCCCCAGGTTCGATTCTGGCCAAGGACATGTACTGCTCAGTCCCCAGTCCTGGTGGGGCCTGTGTGGGAGGCAAGCAATCAATATGCCCTTCTCACATTGATGTTTCTCTCTCTCTCTCTCTTTCTCTCCCTTCCACTCTCTCTGAAAAGCAATGGAAAAAAATATCCTCCAGGAGGATTAAAAAAAACAAATAGAGAGCATCCAGAGAAATATCTGTTTATAATATAAACACTTTACCCGGAGGTGCCTTCATTTTCTTCTATAAAGGACAACACTCTTACTTTGTAGTAAATCTCACCGTGTAACGATCGTTAAATATTTTACAGTAATTTCTCATCTATGCTTGAACAAGTCAAAACATTTGAGATTCACAGTTATGAACTTCCCTCAAACTGTTTCTAAGTCAATGGCAAGATTCATAAAACATAGATTAGAGGGCTCTTACACAATATCCAGCTCTCTCACTCTTAAACATCTTCCATATTTTTGGGAAACTTTTAGTAATACAGTTTAAACACAATTTCTTTTCTTCCCTGAATCTCTCTGCCTTGGCAGCTACAATAAGATTTTTAAAAAGTATTATCATTAAATCAGAAGTTCTGAGTCTTGGTTAATTGTTAAGCATTTTGATGCCCAAATTATGTAAGGCTCCCCGTATATCTTATTTAAATGACATCTCATGAACTATTTCTTCTCACTTTTGGCTGCGGATCAGTGCTTTCTGAGACATTTACTTAAATCATAAGTAGAGTTGCCATTTACATCTGACTTTCCCATAAACCATGAAAATATTTTTAGTATAAATATGTCCCAAATATTGTGTAGGATATACTTATACTAAATTTCTTTTCATGGTTATGCGACTCAATTTTAGCTTGGTAATATATATTTTTAAAACAGCTTTATTAAGATACTCATGCCTGATAAATTCCACCACTTCAATGGTACAGTTCAGTGGTTTCTGGCATGTCCACAGCACTTTGCCACCATCACTACAATCTAATTTTAGAACATTTTCATCATCCCATAAAGAAGCCCTGTCAGCATTATGAGTCACTCCCCATCCCTGCCCCCTTATTCCACTGCCCTAGGGAACCCCTAATTTACCTTCTGTCCCTGTAGGTTTGCCCATTCCGGGCATTTCGCACACATGGACTCATACAACACGCGGTCTTTTGAGACTGGCTTCTTTCACTTAACAGGATTTCAAGGTTCTTCGGCGTTGCAGCGTGGATCAGCACATCCAGTACTTTTATTTGCTGAATCTGGCAGCCCGAATCGTAAGGCATTAGAGAGCAGAGCATGTTGCCTAGCGCAACGCCAAGAACTGTCCCTACTCCCGGACCCAGGCCCAAACCTATCACTGGAGCCACTCTTTCAAATCGTCACCCCTCCTTCGTACTCTCAGCATTTGCCATTTTGGGTCTGCAGACCTGGGGTCAGAACTTCCCTCAAGGTAACAGGACTGGGGCAGTTAGAGGAGAAGCTGACAAGAATCAGAGGTAGAAGCTCCAGAAAGAGCTGGTGCCCCAGTTGGTGGTGAAAGGACCTGCAGTCGCCTGCAGCAGCCGAATACATGAAACACACGCCAGCAGGGGTCGGAGCTGGGTGTCTGCTCCACACACCCGGGGCTTTAGGATGCCTCTGCCCTTCTGTTTCCTTTAGGGCTCCCCTTGATGTTGGCTGTCAGCAGATGTTCCCTCTATGAAACGTTAGGGAGGAAGGATTTAGAACAACACAGTGCGATGAGCCCACAGCCGGAAGTTCAGGTCGGGCTGGCCTTGGTGGTGAGAGTGGTCCTGGGGTAGGAGGATGTGATCTGAGGACACAAAGCAGTTTTGCTGGACAAGTTCAAAGAGCTTGACTTCACATCTGTCAACATTGCTCTTCCCCCGCCCGACCTCCCTGACACCCGACCCCCTTCCCAACACCCCAGCCCTGACTCCCACACCCCAGCCCCCACTCCCACACCCCAGCCTGACCTTCCCAACACCCCAGCCCTCACTCTCACACCCCAGGCCTCACTCCCACACCCCAGCCCTCACTCCCACACCCCAGCCCTGACTCCCACACCCCAGCCCTCACTCCCACACCCCAGCCTGACCTTCCCAACACCCCAGCCCTCATTCCCATACCCCAGCCCTCACTCCCACACCCCAGCCCTGACTCCCACACCCCAGCCCTCACTCCCACACCCCAGCCCTCACTCCCACGCCCCAGCCCTCACTCGCACGGCTGCTCCTTCCCTGCCCCTTTTAGCTGCCCTCAAGGACATGGTGATTGAAGACATGAGGCCCTACATTTGCCCTGAATGTCATTTCTGCTCATGGTCTCAAAAAACACTGGTCTGTGGGTGACAAGCCACCTTGGATGCTCCGCAATTCTCTGATTAGACTGCGAAGGAGAAAGCTTTAAAACCTCGGCGACCAACTTCTCCAAACAATCTCTTTCTTTTGTTCTTTCTCTGTGTGACTTACTCTTCGCCTTCCTCAGAGTTAGAGAGTTTGATTCGCTCCGTGTGGACAGGTTATGTGACTCTGGAGAGGTTGTGTGACTCGCTGCTGAGGGTGAGCCAGAGGATCCTGCCTCTCGGGGGGATTTGAGCCACAAGTTCAAGGCCCACTCTGCCTCGGTGCCAGGAGGCTGCATGCACGCGGGTGCAACCCAGGACGGTGTCCCGCACCCTCTGCTTGTGAAATATGCGTTTCAGGCCTGATGCAGCCTTCAGCTTAAGCCCCGTGGAAGCCGCAGGCAGCCCCAGGAACTCCCCCAGAGGGCCTCACGCTACCCCTGGCCCCCCAGAGTAACCTGCTCGCCCGCAGGACATGCTCAGCTGGCAGAGCGAATTTTTATCACATTAAAAGAAAAAAAAGAGAAAGAAAACTCTAATCATCATGCTCCCAAAGCTCCTGCAAAGAGGTCAGCGCAAATGCAACGCCTATCAAATGCTGTTCAGGGAACAGGGCCCGGTGAACTTGTCCCAAACTTTCGTTTCTTAATGTTTTTGTGGTTGTTTTTTCAATTTCCAGTCTACTTCATGTTCCAAATATTTATGGTTCCCTGAGGGAGCCTCTTGCCTGTCAGGATTCTAGGCGGAGATGAAAGAATGACAAACAGAACCAGGGCGGGGAGGGCTGTGCTAAAGGAGGCGTCCAGTCTGCGCTGTGGGAGCCCCCTGCGCCCCCCCCCCCCCCCCGCTGCCCCCGAGGCGCGCAGGGCCCAGCGGCTGGCAGCCTTCAGGAAGGCCCTGCCGCGGGGCCCCATCTCTCCCTGCCGCGGGGCCCCATCTCTCCCTGCCGCGGGGCCCCATCTCTCCCCGCCGGACCGCCAGCCCCTCATTCCCCACCAGCACCATGAGGAAAATACCAGCGTCTCATTAGGTTTCACCACGTTCACTAGTTCACAGCAGCAAAACATAAAGAGACTAAGCGCACATTGTATGCGGAAAAAGCAAATGAAAAAGACCTGAAAATCAGAAATGCAGCCCTGGCAGATGTGGCTCAATGGTTGGAGTGTCGGCTCACTCACCAAAGGGTCATGGGTTTGATTCCCAATCAAGGGCACATTCCTGGGTTGCAGGTTCGATCCCCCTCCCTAGTCGGTGTGCATTCGGGAGGCAACTGATCAAATCAATGTTTCTCTCTCTCCCTCTCTCTCTCTCTCTCCACCCCACTCCCTTCCACTCTTTCTTAAAAAAAAAAAAAAAGAAATCATTGGAAAAAATATCCTTGAGTGAGGATTATCAAAAAATAAAAGAGAAATGTATAAGAAACAAACACAAAGTCATTGAATGATTCAGGAGATGCCAAACCTCATCTCAGACCTCTGTGACAGACAAGGGATGGCCTAAGTCCACCCAAAAAAGTACAGTTCAAATCAGTACATTTGATTTTAAAATGTCGAAAAGAGATTAACCAAAGAACTTGTATGCATATATGCATAACCTATAGACAGACAATAGTGCAGTCAAGGCCCGTGGAGGGGGTGGCAGTGGGGGAAGGGGAGCAATGGGGGGAGAGGGGGACATCTGTAATACTTTCAACAATAAAGATAAATTTTAAAAAATAAAATGTTGAAAAGCAGGGAAAGATGTTTGGAAATATTTTGTTCACATGGGGTTAAAAAATTAGCAACTTGGCTATCTACAGCAATTTGTCAAGAGATGTGGACAGCTGAGGCCTATATTGGGTTGAATAGTGTCTCCCCAAAATTCACATCCACCGAGAACCTGTAAATATGACCTTATTTTTAAATGGCTACAGATGTAACCAAGTTAAGATGAGGTCAAACTGGATTAGGGTGGGCCTTACTCCAGTGACTGGTTTCCTTATAAAAACAGGAAAATTCAGAAACAGACATACAGGGAAGATGGTTATGTGAAGGCAAAGGCTGAGACTGGGCCGAGGCTGCCACAAGCCAAGGAGCACCGAGAATTTCCAGCAACTCCCAGAAGCTGGAAGAGGCGAGGAAAGGCCCTCCCCTAGAGCCTCAGAGAGCACGGCTCTGCTCACCCCTTGATTTCGGACCTCCAGCCTCCAGAACTCTGAGACGGAGCATTTCTATATTCAATACCCCGTTTGTGGTATTTAGTTTGGCAGCCCCAGAAAAATAATACAAGGTCCCGTTCTGCCTGGTTCATTCAATTAATGTAGACAGTTGCTTTTGAAATAAATAGATGTTGTCTGTTGAGCAATTAGCAATTTCCAGAAAGGCTTCTAAGCATTTTGTCTGGGTCGACTCGCTTCATCTTTATAATAACCTTCTGAAGTGGACAGTATTGTTTTGAGAAAATGTTGAAGCTCTGTTGTTACAGATGAGAACGTGCGGCAGAAAGATATTAAGGAAGCAGCTCAAGTTCACTTGGCTGGTGAATGTTGGAGTAAGACCCAGCTGGGGCAGGGTGGTTCCAGGATCATGCTCTGCTGCTCACACAATGCACTGTGCACACGGAATCATCCAGATCAGTTGTTTTCAGAGAGGAAATGATCCAAGTAATTCACTTAGCCTCATTGTGGATAATTCAGGTCAAAAGTTGGCAAAACAAAATGTCGTGAATTTATGGTTCGTTGGTGATTCCCCTCAACTTGCCTTTTACTCTGGCAACAGGGTGCTAGTCACTCATTCACTGACCCTTCAGGCCATCCTTTGGTGCTTTTGCAATATTGCAATAGTTATTTCTCTTTCCTGGAATGATTTTCCTGGCTTTGGCATATTGTAAATTGCATCTTATCTTTCAAGTCACTGCTCACATGCCATGGTGAGTTTAGAAGAATGTGCACCTAACAGCAGAGCTTCAAAATGCATGAAGCAAAAACTGATAGAACCAATAAAAGACTTGAACAAACGCACAATTTCAATTGGAGACTTTAACATTCCTCCCTCAGTAATGGAGATAACTAGGAGTCAGAAAATCAGTAAGGACTTAGAGGAACTGAACAAATTGGATCCAATTTGACATTTATAGAACACTCCACCCAACAACTACAAAATACACATTCTTTTCAACTGCGTGTGAAACATTTGCTGAGATAGACTATGTCCTGGTCACTGAACAAACCTTTATAATTTAAGAGAATTGAAGTCATACCAAAAAATGTTGTTGGACCATAATGGAATTAAGCTAAAATCAATAACAGAAAGAAAGATATCTGGAAATTCCCCAGAGATTTGGAAATTAAGCAATTCACTTATTCCTTTACAATAACCATATGGGGTGGGCATTATTATTATTCTCACAACTGATTAAAGATATATATTTATTATATCTTTTAATTATATACGATATAATTACATTATATATTTTTATTATATATTTTTTATTTATTATATATTTATCATATATGGGAAATTAAAGAGCTTGCCCAATTCACTCAGCTAGTGTGTACTGGGGTCAGGAACTGGACTCAGGCAGGCTGGCTCCGGGATCACTGTCCAAAAGACATACTTTGGAGCAGCCTAAGTCCTCCAGCCAGTGTTTTCTTGCATCAGATGATGCAGATAAATCACTAAGCTTCCTTTTAAATGATTCAGGATATTTTTACTGGGTATGAAATATCAAAGTGACGGGTTTTACCCCACTAAGCACTTTGAAGATGTACTTCCACTGTCTCCTGCCTCCATTGTTTCTGACCATTGTTCTCTGTGTAATGTGCCTTTTTGCTTTGCTTGCTTATCTCTGGTTTTTAGCAGTTTGCTGATGGCTTGCCTAATGGAATTTTTCTTTGAATTGATCCTGCTTGGAATTTGTTGAGTTTCTTGAGTCTATAGGTTGAAATACTTTTTATCAAACTTGGAAATTTGGAAGCCATCATTTTCTTTGAAAGCTATTCTGCCACATTCTCTCCCCCTCCTCTTTCTCTGGGGCTGCATCTTAGATGTTGCCCCACAATCACTGAGGCCCTGCTCATTTTTTTAAAAGCCTTTTTATTCTATTTGCTTCAGCTGGGATGATTTCTATTCATCCGTCTTCAAATTCACTGACCCTTTCTTCTGCAGTTAAGTGTATCCAATAAATGTTTCATTTTGGATATGTATTATTTAATTCAAGGAGATCTATTTGGTTCCTTTTAAAAATCTCCTGGCAGCCACTAGAATACAACCTCCAGCTGGTTACAAGGGCAGGGCATTTTATCCATCTTATGCACTGCTTTCCCCTGTTCCCTAGAACTGGAATACTATTTGTTCACAGGCAAATACATGACTCCATCTCCCCGGCCGCAGCTAACGAGACAAGGCGTCAACAGCTGACCCAGTGAAGAACAGTTGGGAACAAACGAGAGCTTCTGAGGTTCTTCCTCTATTCCCTCCAATGTCTGATGATCTCAAGTTCTGCTGGTCCTTCTTATTAAAAAAATCTAAATCTAGGGCAGTTGCTGATTGTATTAGTTTGAGTTCCAAAGCAGCAGGCCCTGGAAACCCTAAGAGAAGTATTCAAGTCCAAGCAGCTGATATTGGAAAGGATCCCAGGAAACATCTACGGTTAAGTTTGGAGCTGAGGCAGGGAAAGGACAGCAGCCAAACCAAGGTGTGTTACCCAGCCCTCTCTAGGCAACTGGGCCTTCATCCCGGTGGAGGATCCTGGGAGTCCGTGTAGGGTGTTCCCCCCGAAAGGGCGAAGGAGCTTTGGCTTTTATGCACCATTCTTATCCGTCTTTGGTTGAGGGCTGCTGGGCTTGGGGTGAGGGAGTAAATTCTCCAGTGCTTTTAGTCCGCCAAACTGACATTCTTGGGGAGCCGAAGAAAGACCTCAGGCGCCAGAAGCTGTGCAGAGCGTTACAGTGGGAAGGCGGGAGGGGACAGGCGAGGGTCCTCCATCAGGCCCCAAACACATCTAAGAAGACAAATATTTACTACAGAGCTAGACCCACATAAATGTTAGTCTAGAGCAGTAGATAAACCGTCGGTTTTGGAGTCAACCCAGCTTGGGCTCAGTTAAGATCTCTTCTGGTTAAATGTTTTGTGATCCTGAAAAAAATGACCGAAGTTCTCTGATTTCCAGTTCCCTCATTTATAAAGGGGTGCATTGCACAGGACTGCTGTGGAGAGCAGACAGACTGTTCTTGCCCACAGTCAGCCCCGAGAAGGGATTTACATCCTTCCCCTTCTCCTGGCTTTACGCCAAAACGATCAATTGTGGCACCTCCGGGGTGCGTGCGCCAGAAGGAATTTGTATTGAGGACATGGGGCGAAGGGGGAGAACTGGCTGGCATTCTTCAACTACGTGAGGCCGGAACGTCTCCTCGCCTGCTTCCTAGTTTTCAGTCTGAGTGCCTGGAGAGGAGAGGACAATTTACAGAAATGTAGAAGCCAGAGGGAGAGAAGTCGTTTCCGGGCAAGGAGGACTAATGAGGCAGTTCAGGTAAATATTTGGATATTTAGTCCACTCGAGGTCAAAGATTTTAATGGTGTATTAGCTCACCTTAAGCATTTTAAGCAAATGTATTTACTTTCATATAGATCACTAGGTTTTGAGTTAGAAAACCCCAGTTCAAACCCCAGCTCTGCCACCAACTAAACAAATCATTTGATTTTATAAGCCTCGGTTTCCTCACCCACAAAATAAAATTATACATGCTCTCTCTATTTCCTAAAGGGATGACATGAAAACTCTATATAAACTATCAAGTGCCACTATAAAGACATGAACACGTGACTAATACATTATAAAGACATGAATATTGTTACCATAAACATTAAAAAGTATTTCTGTGGACTTTCAGTCAGGGCAAGACCATTATAACTATTTCCTGATCCTCACAGCAATAGGACACTAACATTTAAAAACACTGGGACAATATTTTCAATAAAATTAGGTGACAAGGTTGAGTCAGGAACCTCACAATGGCTGTAGGTAGGACCAAACCACCAACAAAACCTGCTCACACGCTTGGAGGGTCAGCAGCTATGTGAGGAATTTAGGGGAGAAGGAAGGAGCGTTCTGATGGTGCGGGAGCAGGTGATGTGCTGATAACCGAGCTCTCCAAAAACAAAACAAAACAAATAGGCAAAAACCAACTTGACTTGTAGTGTTTGCTGATTTGGGGGTACACATACTCCACCATAGTTACCTGAACTAACTGCAGATTTGGGAGGAGCTGCACACAATTGGGTCTTGCCAGCCAGGGTAACCTGAGAGTTTAGAGTCAGAGCACGGGTGTTAGAAAAGGGCCACCCTCCCAAGGGAGGACTCCACTCCCAGAGGACACTGGAGTGACCTAGGTCCTCGAGGATCTCAGAAATACTCATTAAAACTCTCTCTTCTAGGAGGTCAAAGACCCCCCCCTGAGTAAAACCCTCTGGTGGTAGAATCTGAATTGACCAGAGCAGGGCCCTGGGCGCAGACAGAGATAAGGTACAAAGGAAGGGCCTGTGGCCCGGAGGTGAGACACCCAGAATGCAGCACTTTGAAGACAAGAACAGTGATGGGAACCTGGGAGCCAAAATCTACCTTGGTCTCGGCCCTACTCCCTACATGACAATATTGTTTTTAAATTACAGGGAAAACCCTCTTCCATCAGTATACACATTAGAAAAGAAATGTAATTAAACCCCCATATGAAGATATTTTAAGGAAGAAGAGAAAAATGAACTGAATTCTGTACCAACAGGCAAGAAGGCACGCCCGGAAAACACGGCCACAGGGCAGATGAAAAGACTGGTTTCTAATACAAAATAAACTCAAAATAATTTTTAAAACTCTGAGGGTTACACAGACACGGCATCAACATGATATATGAGAGTTCAGAAATGAGACAGCCAGACCACAGGGGGTGTCAAGTCAGGGCTGAGAGAGCTCAGAAAAAAATGAGAAAATATTATGTATGAATTAAGACTAAGCAAGAAGTTACACAGGAGCAGGCAGGCATCGCGAAAGCACAGCAAGGGAAACTGAGATGAGAAAGGAGGAAAGGAAGAAATCCAACAGAAATTTAAAAAGGATTTCTAAAAAGATAGAGGAAGAAAATCCAACAACGTACAACTGGAGATCCTGAAGGAGACCAATCAGTAGGTCAGAAAAAATGCGAACTCAAGAACTCTGTCCTGAAACAGAAAGACGCTTGAGCCCACCTACCGAAGGTCACACTGCGTTCCTGCGGAACTCAGCCAGGTGGCCCAGCGGGGACACGTTCTAACCAAACTACTGGGATGGAAGGTTAAAGAGCGAGTCATTTGGTATCCAGACCAAAGGGAAAAACAAATGATAACGGAGAAAAGATTAGACTTGTGCCAGACTTGCCGATAAAAACGCTTCATAACAGACAAGAGCGTAACAGTATATTTATAAGACTCAAGGAAAGAAAACATAAACCAAGGATTTTTGTATCCAGAAAAATTATATACCTTTCAAAAATAAAGGTTGGGGTGATGGATGAAAAAAAGATGAAGGGATTAAGCAAAAAATACATTTATATAAAACACATAGACACAGACAACAGAACAGTGGCAGCCAGAGGGAGAGTGGGGTGGGGAAGAGCTGGAAGGAGGCAAAGGGGGGACCAAGGGGGTCGGAAGGGGGCTTGACTTGGGCAACGGGCACGCGATGCAGGGGGCAGGCGATGTTTTGTTGAGTTGTACGCTTGAAACGTGTGTGGTTTTGTTAACCGATGTCACCCCAATAAACTCAATAGAGCAAATTAATTAATTTAATTAACTTAATTAATACAATAAAGGTCACAGACCATTATAAACATGCAAGACCTCAGATAATATTGCTCCCACATGCCCACTGAGGAATCTATAAAAATGAGCTCCAGGCAACACCTCAAAATAATCAAAGGAAGCTTCAGGACAAAGCCTTAGGTGAGCCTTAAATATATCTGTCCACAGAACTAAGACCAAGAACTGATGGGAATAAAAATAGAAGAAGGCGTTTCAATACTATATATACTGACAATCCAGATATAATACAAATAATAGAAACACAGAATGAACCAAGTCCTTGGAAAGTAGAAAGAGCTCAGTAAGTCAGTCACGGTATTGAGTGTGAGCAGGAGACTCACTTTAATTCCGATGCTGGGTGAGAAAGTGGAGAGCGAAAAAGTGGTATTTGGTAGTTTCATTACCCATAGTTGTGGGCAAGTAGACAATATATAAAAAGGAGGAGCCTAAAGGTGTTCTACAAAGATAGCAATTAGAACAAAAATGCACTTTCCTAAATATTAAGATATACAGACAGAGCTAACGCAAAGAAAAAAAATCCACATTGTAAAAGTATAAGTATGTACATATATACATAATTTTTATTACACTATTTTATCTTATAAGACTATATAATAGATACACTGTGTAAGAGAGGAAGGATACATAGGGACACTTCCAAAAAAACCAGTAAAGAAATAACCCAAAATTAATAAAAAGAATTACCTAGTGGGGTAGAGGTTGGAATCCTGGAGACAAGTAGGACGGAAGCAAGACAAGCGAAATTTACCATGTTGCGTCGTTCAGAAACAGGTTTACACAATTAAAAAATAAATTAAAAAACAAAGAAAGTATAAAGCAAACCCAAAAGATGGAAAAAAAAAACTTGAAACAACCACCTTATAAAGCTGTGGCATATAAACCTACATATAAAGCTGTGGCATAACCATACAGAGAAAGCAAGTATTTTAGTGAAACTTTAAAACAGAATTTTTACTGTATATTGTTAGAATCATACAATCTAAGAACACGAAGAACACCAAAGGAAATTTAAACGTTCAATCAGTAGTGTTTTAGTAATATTGGTGTTCTTATTTCTAGACCGTTGTAGGTATATTACAGGACAAAGCAAGTAAGTAATTGTTTTAGTGTTGTTAGGAACTAAGATTTTCAGTATGAAAGAAAGGAGAGGCTAAAAAAAATTTTTTTAATAACCTTATAATCTTAAATCTAAATTAGAAATATCAGTATGAACTCATAATTTTAAAACAAATGTAAAAAGTATGCAAACTTTTTTGAGATTCCACCTCAAAATGGATCACAGGCTTAAAGGTAAAAAGAAATCTACAGTCGTCCCATATCCACGGGGGATACGCTCCAGGGCCCCCAGTGGACGCCTGAGACCAGGCTTGGTACCGAACCCCGCAGATCCTGGCTTTCCCACGTGCACGCACACCTATGATAAAATTTAATTCATAAATTAGAGTAAGAGATTAGCAATAACTGATAAAACAGAGCAATGATAACAACATACCGTATTAACATACCATATAACAATATACCATAACAACAGTCAAATTCTTATTCCAGGGGCACCCCAAGAACCCCACTTTCCCCAGCAACCCGTGGGAACAAGGAGCCCTCCCCCCACTTGTACCACTTTCTCCCGAAGGGAATCTCAGGGTCACATTTCTAGACATGGGGGACCTTCTCAAGTGATAGCGCTGGAGCAGGTCCTCTGAGTGGATCTTCCCACGTGGGAAGAGGGGGTTCAGTGTGGGGATGTAAACTGAGGACCCCTTCCCCATCCTGGAGCACTGCGCAGCCCTGGCGCCCCTCACCGCCTCGGGGACTGTCACAGGCCTCTAGGAAGCAGGGTCACGCCCAGGACCCGTCCACTGACTCTCTTCCCCCTGCTGCTGGGATATGTTCCTATAAAAATAACATTCATCATTTTTTCTTGCTAGAAAAGAACACAGTTACTATAGAAAACACTTTAAAACAGATACGATGAAAATAAAGTCCCCTATAACCCAATAATCCAAAACCAGAGCTTGGCGAGGACACGCCCGGTCGTTTGCCTCTGGCTAAGTGTCTGTAGCGGTCGCTTTGCTTTGTCCCACAGAACAAGATCACGTCCCGCGTGCTCTCTGGTCACTTGCTTTCCTCTCAACAACGTACCGCGGCCGTTTTCCCAAGTTGTTAAATATTCCTCTGTGCCCAGAGCCGTAGCTCCGAACAAAGGCGATTCCAGCGGGAAGGGCCCTTCTCACAAAGGCTGATCTGTCCGTCGGGGCTCCAAGGATCTGCCAAGCCAAGCAGAGGGGATGGCGGGGGGACCCGGCGGGCGCTCCCCTGGGAGCGGGAGTGCCAGGGGCGCCCCTCTGCCAGGCGGCCTTGCCACCCTCTTCGGGGGCTGGGGGCTGCCCTCTGGAGTGGCAGCTGGGTGGCAGGGGTGGAGGGTGCTGGAACACGGGGTGGGGAGGCCCCTGAGGACCCGGACACCTTCGGATGGCAGGGAAGTCTCAGCCGGACACACCCCTCTTGCTGGACATGTTTACTTCTGGAAGAAACGTGACTTTATGCGGCGTCACCTCCCAGGTGGAGGCGCTTTGCAGACGCCTCGGAAACGCGTGGGGCCTGAGAACTGCAGGCGGGCGGCTTTCTCCACGTGGCCGCATCATGTTTAATCAGAGGCGGTCACCAGCAGGGCAACGTCCGCCTGGGGGTGTGATCCCCACCAGCAGGCGGCGGGTCACCGCAGCCCCAGGCCCAGGCAGGGGCGGGGCGGGCAGGGCCCTGGCAACGTGGCCTGGGAGCTGCACCCCGCGGCAGTGGGGCCGTGGCGAAGCGCTCAGCTCCACCAGCTCCGGCTTCTGAAGCTGTTTTTCAGCTAAGTCCCTGAAAGCCTTTCCCTTCACAGCTGGGTTCCGATTTAAAAACATAAAAGCTCATTGTCCCGAAGTCACCCAGCCTGTCTGACCACTTTGGAAATTTCTTTCTGCTCCAAACAACTGGGAGCCAGTCGGTCACCCCGCCAGTCGGTCGCCCCGCCGTCCTGGGTGGTGGGACCGTTTTCACGCATGGGGGCCCCTCAGCCACGCTCTTCAGGGGCAGCTGGTCTCACTTTCCAGGGCGAGGCGAGGCGACACTCGAAAAGAGAGGCTCCGCTTACCGGCGGGCTCAGACTTGACTCAGAACAGTCAACACTCCACTGCCTGAGAGAGGAATTATTAACCTGAAAAACACAGTGTCGCCGGGACTAGTTCTGGGTCTGGACCCAGACGCTCTCCTCCCACCAAACCTGAGCCAGGCTCCTTGAGCCCCCTGCTCCCCGAGGCCCGGCCTTGGCCTTCCCTCCCTGTCTGGGGAGAGTCCGGTTTAAGGAGGAATCCTTGGTCCCTGACCACCCTGGTCGCCTTTGGCAAGAGTCCCCTGCCACTGCTGTTTCCCCTGAGCCATGTTCCAACCCTGAGCCCCACCTCCCCGCCCGGCTGTAGTGGGCCGAGTCCCCCCCTCTCCCTGACAAAACCCCAGGGCAGGAGGCCCTCTGCCTCGCCGTCCTGAACAAGCGTCCTGAACAATTTTTAACTGTGTGTGTGATGAGAAAGCCATCAAGCCAAGATCACCTGGTTTTAAAGAATTCACGCAAAATAACTGATTGAACACAATTCCGGCGTTCCTTCAGGCCCGGCTCTTGCACCGGTTTCCCGAGGCAATCATTCGGACCGTCTACAACAGCGGGATGCTGATTTTCAGTGTATGGTTGCTAAAGGTTTGCAACTATAAGGAGGAAGAAAGTGGGTATCTGCTAGTCTGTAGACGTCATGGTGTTGGTTTTATCTTTACAGCTGGAGGTTCCTTGCCAATTTGAGTTTTCAAAGTAGAAGCTTTAAGCAGGTGGGTGCGGCAGATGCACCCCTAGGCCCTGGTCCCGATGAAGCCAGGAGGAGGGCGCTGGTCTCCTTCCGAGGAACCAGCTGCTGCTACCAAAAATGTCAAAGCCATCAAATCACACAACCCGACATGCCTGTCCTCCAGCCTTCCGGTACATGGTTATTTCACAGGATAGGGGGAAACAGTGACGACGAACCCAAACCAAAGCCCTTGAACAACATTAGAGCAAGCGGAAGGCACCAACTCATCGCTCTGAAAGTTATAAGGAGAAAGAATTAAGCTCCTGAAAATTCTCTCCTTCCTACAGTAACTTTATTTTAGGGTAATTTAACAGACCTAATAGATGAGGGGGAAGTTTCTATACAAAATAACTCTAGCCAATAAATGCAGAATAGCATTTTAAAATTACATTTTACAACTTCTAATTCATCGATTCAGACCCTTGCTAGGTGGGTGTTTAGTTGAAACTTTTAATAAGGCGGTTAGGGTGTCATCCTCTAACCCACTGATCAGCTGAGCAGCACCAAAGGCGAGGCAACCGGACAGGAGCATGCCAAATATGAGACATAAATACAAGAGAAAACAGGGACAGGGGCAGGCCACAGCTAGGGACTGCGCAAGCTTTGCTCCCCAACTCTCACCATCCATAGGAAACGCAGGGGACAGCTCCCAGGCCACGTTGCCAGGGCCCTGCCCGCCCCGCCCCTGCCTGGGCCTGGGGCTGCGGTGACCCGCCGCCTGCTGCGTGGGGTTCACACCCCCAGGCGGACGTTGCCCTGCTGGTGACCGCCTCTGATTAAACATGATGCGGCCACGTGGAGAAAGCCGCCCGGCTGCAGTTCTCAGGCCCCACGCGTTTCCGAGGCGTCTGCAAAGCGCCTCCACCTGGGAGGTGACGCCGCATAAAATCACGTTTCTTCCAGAAGTAAACATGTCCAGCAAGAGGGGTGTGTCCGGCTGAGACTTCCCTGCCATCCGAAGGTGTCCGGGTCCTCAGGGGCCTCCCCACCCCGTGTTCCAGCACCCTCCACCCCTGCCACCCAGCTGCCACTCCAGAGGGCAGCCCCCAGCCCCCGAAGAGGGTGGCAAGGCCGCCTGGCAGAGGGGCGCCCCTGGCACTCCCGCTCCCAGGGGAGCGCCCGCCGGGTCCCCCCGCCATCCCCTCTGCTTGGCTTGGCAGATCCTCGGAGCCCCGACGGACAGATCCGCCTTTGTGAGAAGGGCCCTCCCCGCTGGAATCGCCTTTGTTCGGAGCTACGGCTCTGGGCACAGAGGAATATTTAACAACTTGGGAAAACGGCCGCGGTACGTTGTTGAGAGGAAAGCAAGTGACCAGAGAGCACACGGGACGTGATCTTGTTCTGTGGGACAAAGCAAAGCGACCGCTACAGACACTTAGCCAGAGGCAAACGACCGGGCGTGTCCTCGCCAAGCTCTGGTTTTGGATTATTGGGTTATAGGGGACTTTATTTTCATCGTATCTGTTTTAAAGTGTTTTCTATAGTAACTGTGTTCTTTTCTAGCAAGAAAAAATGATAAATGTTATTTTTATAGGAACATATCCCAGCAGCAGGGGGAAGAGAGTCAGTGGACAGGTCCTGGGCGTGACCCTGCTTCCTAGAGGCCTGTGACAGTCCCCAGGCGGTGAGGGGCTTTTACTAGTACTGAACGAGTAAGAACATAGCCACCTGCACGCCGTAGCCCTTACTGAATGCTGGCAATTCCACCTGGGAAACACAGGCAGAGATCCTGTCCCTCCTGACAAAGACAGTCCTTGCTGGTCCTCATTCGCCCGGCGTGCTGACTTCGGATGAGGGCGCATTCCATAGATGAAATCCACCTCGAGGATGCTGTGAGTTTTGCCTTCTTTCAAAGATGGGGAGAAGACAGAGTTTACATGACCCCCGGCCCATACTTTGCGTGGCATGTACGCCCTGAAATGCAGGCGTGTGTGGCAGTCGACCTTGGTCCCACCTCCCCCGGTGAACAAGCTTTGGGAGGCTGAACAGTCGGGCCAGAGACCACTTTCTCTCTGTTCTCGGGTATAAGTCAACTGAGCGACAGGGAAGGTTTCTCAGGAATTTGATCTTGAAGAAAACCTGAATATACTGAACTACGACTGTCGTTGCTCTTTCACAGAAACATGGGATTTGGTACTTTCAGTGAACTGTATGCAGCCTCAGTAGGTGTCTGAGAACAGCACCATTTGCCTAAATGAAGGAGGGGTGGTCATGGAGCTCGGCAAAGGCAGGCATGAGGATGGCTTGTTAGGGTGTTTCAAACAAACCCACAGCAGGATAAGTGCACATCTATACTTCATATCCTCACTCGTTGTCACCTCTGATCACTAATGTCACACCTGCTTCTGAAAATTAGTCATTACTATTTATTCATGTCAGCATTAAATAATAGTCCATCTCGAGTATGTTTTACATGACGACTGGGACACTTCAGGGGCCTTTTCTGGGCTTCTAGGTCAAGAAGGGAGCTTCTGAAAGGTGTTTGTTGGGACTGCGTGAGCCCTCCCCATCAAAGGTACGAGCTTCCCTTTTCCGTTTGCTGTGGTTTAAAAGTACTCTGCCTCTCCCTGCAAGGCCAAGGTGGAAATCACAACTCGGCACTCTTGGCAGCTATGAGTAGGGAGCCTATTAACTGGAAGACTTTAAGTATTCTGGGTGGAGCTAGAACATGGGCCATGAAAGAAATAACTGAATTAAAACCAAAATACAGACTCTTTCCTCCAAGTGACGTGAGAGGCACTTAAGAATCAGTAGGCCGCACAGCGCCACACGCACGTGTTCTAAGTGAAAGCTGTTTCCTGGAACTGAACTCAAACGAGCTCAAAGTAAGTAAAAGACATATACAGGCGCATTGAAAGAGAACATGTTTATTTACACCATTCCTTTTTACAACTGCATGTTTAAATAACAAACATTTCCAGAAAATCAGGTAGTTTTAAATTAAGATATTTAAACAAAGAAAATTTTCACAATGTGATCTTTATTTACATGAATTTTCAAACTGCACAACAAAGAGCTCTTATTCAGACTTGTATCATTTTCAAAACCCTGCCGTTTGGGGAATTATGCTGATCATCAGGTCCCTGCAGTCTGGGCCCTCACAGATAAGGATCTCGATAACACAGACACATGCCTGCTCACACGAGCCACACTTTGGCGGGGAGCTGATCCTATCTGACGTGATTTGATGGTGAGCGAAGTCATGTTCGGACGACTTAGACGACTCCGATTACAACTTTCGGGAAGTTTTCTGGATCAGTCATGCAATTGCTTACAAGTTCCGAGTCTGTGTTATGGGAACACACTGAATTTGTGAGGATGGGTCACCTCCAGTGTAGCCCACCCCACAGGGACTCCGGGGAACTGAGAAGGTCACCAGGCCGATCCCAGTGCATTTCCCTCTCCCCGTCCACTCACATCTGGATGCTTGATTTTCCTCTGTCGTCGCACATGCAAATCACTTACTTTGAAAATAATTTACTATTCACAAAATGACTTTCAACAACACTGGTGTGACAACTTTTCACGTCGCACTGACAGATTTCAAATATTTATTAGTGAAACTATAGCAGAGGATAGACTTTCCTAATACTTTGTGCATGAGTTCCTCTGAATAGTTGGTATAACGTCCATTAAAAAATAGAGAAGATTCACTTTTACCACGATCAACGCTACAGTTCGGAATGAAAATGTAGAGAACTCTGTTCGACATCCCTGTGAGAGCAGCCGAGGGCCATCTTGCACCTCACGCGGCCGCAATGGAAGCATCGTCCACGAGCCGGCCCTGTGGCTTTCAAGAGGGAAAACAAGATGAGTTTACAAAGTAATAGTGACCACGAAAGCGCTATTCATTGAAAAGTTCTGAAATTCTTACATTAATCAGAAAGAATATATGTGCCCCGATGTTCATAGCAGCACAGTTTACAATAGCTAAGATCTGGAAACAGCCCAAGTGCCCATCAGTAGATGAGTGGATCAAAAAGCTGTGGGACATTCACACCATGGAATACTACGCAGCTGTAAAGAAGAAGGATCTCGTACCCTTTGGGACAGTATGGATGGACCTGGAGAATATTATGCTAAGCGAAATAAGCCAGGCAGCGAAAGACAAACATCACCTGATTTCGCTTATACGTGGAATCTAAAGAACTTAATAAACTGATGAACAGAATAGATTCAATGACAGGGAAGCATGGATCAGACTGACGAATGTCAGAGGGATGGAGGACGGCGGTTGGGGGAGGGGGAGAGAGTAACCAAAGAATTTATATGCATATATGCACAACCCAAGGACACCGACAATGGTGGGGAGAGGGACTGGGGAGAGGGATGAGATGGGTGGAATGGGTCATTGGGGAGAAAAACGGACATCTGTAATATTTTAAACAAAAATAAAATTTTAATAAAAGAAAAGTTCTGAAATTCTTAGAACTGCTCACAAAAACAGTATAAGCACGTGCATGCATCAAAATAAACTTTATTCACCTTTCACCTCGGCTTCTTTCTTCACTTGAACCTGGGTGCGGCAACTGCGTGCCCAGGACCCGTTCCCTGACCCCCATGCAGGCACCACCAGCCAGTCACACACCTGCCCTTGCTGCGCCACTTCAGCCACTACTTCTCTCCTAACCTGGTGTCCAGCAGCTACTGCCAATCTGTTACCCGGGGCAGGTGGAAGGGAACCTAGTCACTACTGCTCGTAAGTGCTGAGCTGCATTCTCTCTTGCACAGGGCCCTCCTGTGTCTCCGCTTTGACCAACCAGTTCCTAGAGGATTCAAGGTCTCCCAATATCCCGTTTGAGAAAAAGGAATTCACCAAGAGCTCTAGGCTGCCTAACAATGAACACTGCAAGGGCACAGCAGCAGATAGAGACAGAATGCCCCCTTCTCAAAGGCCACTGATGGAAAAAATGTAAAACATCACAGCAGGAGAGTGAGACAGAAAGAATAACAGGCGTCGCAACTGGTGTGAAACTTCTGACAGGTTAGCAACACCCAGAATAGACTAGCTAAAAATTTTATTTTATTCCACAGATGGACATTAGCAGATCTCTGCAGGGAAAGCACAAGAGGGTGCTCAGAACTTGAAAAAGAGCAGTTACAATGTCGCCCCAAAAGCCACTGCTGTGCTAGAAGCAGAAGGATTCCTGCAGGACTCCTGCCATGAAGGGGGCACTCCTGCTGCCAGTTTGGTTGCTGCGTAGTTGTGCGTATGCATGTGTCTGTGGTTGTATGTGTGCGTTCATATGTATGCATGTGTGGTTGTATGCACGTGCACGAGTGGCTGTGTGTATCCATGTGTGATAGTATGTACGCATATGTGGTTTTACATGTATGCATGTGTGCATGCATGTACCTTGCGTGCATGCATGTGTGGCTGCATGTCTATGTGTATTCATGCATGTGTAAGTCAGGTCTCTGACATTCAAGGCAGGAACAGAACGAATGAAAGAAGTGGTGCCTGGTCTTTTACACTTCATGTAACTTTTTTTACTGATGGAGGATGCTCAGCCCTAGAAACAGGACAGTGGCTCAACCTGGTTAAATCCTACCAAACACAGCTTTACAAACAGGGCAGCAGACAAGTACATTGTGCAACCAGAAAACTGAAATATTTTAAAAGGAAGAAAAATCCTGAGCCAACCTTGCTCCAGGACAGCACTGTCCAAAACCTGAGATGACAGAGGTGCTCTGATTCAGTGCTGTCCAAAGTGGGGCCCACTAGTGCAGGCAGCTAGCTACTCAGTACCTAAAATGTGGCTAGTGCAACTGAGTAACTAACTTCTAAATAAATAAAAGTTTTAATTAATTTAGTTCAAATCTCAGTAGCCACACTATTAGTGGCTCCCATACTGCAGTAGCACAGCCCTAAAGTTTAATGAAGTGGGATGGGATGTAAAATCCTAGTCAATGATTGTTCGTAGGTAGGAAAAGGGCAACCCTCACGCGCTGTTCCTAGAGTGACAGCTAAAGCAATTTAATATCTCCCCAACTGACAAAGGAGCTGGTTCTGAGAAACCCAGTCAGTTTATCTGGCAGCAGTCAAGTTACCTGAAGGCGGTACTTGTATTTAGAGAAAAGACCACAGCAGTTAGAAAAGGAAATGTTAATTATGTTAAAATGCAAGAATGTTTATTTTCCTGGAGCCTTTCCTTATGGACTTAACTCTGCCTAAAAGAGGCTTCCTATGGAAGAAAATCTGAAGCCTAAACCAACACAAGCTGGGATGGGGTCTGGGGGTCTGAGTGCTACATGGAAAGGAAGGAGACTAAATGATGAAACCAGAGTCCCGAGCTCTCAATACACTCAACTCTCTCATCAACTGAGCTATGCTTGACAGCGAGTATGCAGCCACATCTGCACATGAACACACTTTCACACGGATGTAAAGGCCACACTTCTGAGTTTAGAAACAGCAAATTTCAGAAGCTCAAACAGCTAAAATGACCTCAGACACCACCCATCCCCCAGTGCCCCCCACCCCAGCCATGGCATCTCCCCTGCAGGTGAGCTCAGACATGACAGTGAGGAACACAATGGAAAATGACATTAGAATGTGACCAGGTGGAAATGTGTATAAAGCTATTGTTGGGGGCACAGGGTAGATGGAAAATCTCTAACTTCCTCTCAGTTTTGCTGTGAATCTAAAACTGTTTAAAGCCACTGTTTCTAGACATGAGATCTAAAATCATGAGTTTAGCCTTTCTGGTGTGTTTTTTGTTGTTGGAAGGGTTAATAAAGTGATTTTTCTGCACATGCAAGAGAGTGTATAAGTCTAGAATAAAAGCCAGAATAATACATAAACAGAAACATTTATAATGTACCAAATCCCAGCTAACAGAAACAAGACACAGTAGGAAAGAGTGTGCAATGTCGCCTGCCATCCCAAACAGACACTGACGGAAAGAAAAAGAGGACCATATATACTCATGAACACCCGAGCTACTGAACACCAGGACTATCTGGGGGCCAGCTCTGACTTCAGGCATCACGGTGGCTGATGGGAAGAGAAGCTGGAGCTGAATGGACCCCTGTGCAGTCAATTTACTCTCACACCTATGACCAGCTACATAGTCTTTTATTGCAGGAAACTCGAAAGGGTATCAGTGGAAAACATCAGAACACTCACCCAGAGTATAGCTTCCAATAGATGGTCATTTTCAGAAAAGACCCAACCTATATAATTTTATTAACCAATGTCACCCCAATAAATTTAATAAAAAGAGGAAAGAAAAAAAAGACCCAAATCCGGTATTACACAGTTAAAATGGGAGTTAGTTAAGTTCAGCGATCATATTTAGAAAACCCATTTTGATTAAAAATTAGTTACAAACTAACTATAACTTAAAAGCATACTTTACTAAAGCCAGAGGAAAAACATGTTTAAGGATACTGTAAAGGTAAATCATTTACCTAAGGAAATAAAAACCTCTGAAATCAGATTCTGTAAAAAATGCAGTAACTTTATAGAAATGAATAGCAATATTGCATAATTCATACAATAAAAGTCAAAACTATCAATGTCAAATTATTGTTTAATGATGTTTATATGAAAAAACATCTTTTGTTTGTTTTCAAGACAGTAAATTTAGAAGGCAGAACATTTCTAAGCCTTACCTTTACAAAAATACTGGTAGGTATGAAACGCCTGAGCAGCTGGTTTGTGAAGTTAGGAAATCTCAGCAAGCTGATGTTGAGAGATGGCAGCTGCTGGTATCCAGCCATGAGAGGATAGAAGTTGTATAACATTTCCTGTTCCGTGCCAGGTAGGATACGTAACCGAATCTAAATCATAAATGTTATAAATATTCAAATATAAAGACTTGCAACATCTATGTTGTTACCTTGGACTATTTACAAAGGACTGGATACCCAAATCTTTCTGAGGAAACATTCTCTCTCTCCTATTCCATCTTCCCAGATCCCAAAGTGTAGAGCTGAATTAGCAAAAGGCAAGGACCACACAGATAATACATTATAAAAAAAGGCGCATAATTTCTATTCTACCAAGGTCTAAAAGGCAACTGTACCAGCTTAAAAAAGAGAACACTCGACAGGGCAATAAATTCTGCAGTGTAGACCAGGTAGATTTTACAGTCACAAAATGTCACAGGATAATTTGTAGAAAAGGATCTTTGTAAACTTGATGTCAACATAAGAAAATTAGTTGTTTCTTATGTTTTCTTTTAGGGATTTTACCTTTGTGGTAAGGTGAGTAACTTCGGGGGGTTCAGGAAGATGTTTGGAAATTTTTAACAATACTTTAGAAAAGAACACAAACTGGTAAGATTCTGGTATCTTACATTATCCAATTATTTATAAGTTAATATGTGAAAAGATCAAGACACTCAAGAAAAGCTTACTCACTTGCAGTGTGCATGTAGGTACATGGCGTGCCACAGGTAATACATGCACGTGTGCACCAACATATCAGAGCTAAGATTACACTTAATATGTAAGTTTAAATTAGGGTATGAACTTACAGTACGCTTCATACATAGTTCTATTTCTCATTTAACAACAAACACAGCCTCAGCACACGCACAGCACAGATGACTAGTCAGGGTAGGTACCTCTAGGTGCTGACAGGTCTGTTCCTCTAATTATGCCCTCATTAATAAAAAGTATACTGATGACAAAATCTCTGAAAAACTTCACTGATAGTGCTGAAAAGAATTAGGCTTTTAATGTAGGTAGTCATGCCTCCAAGCCTCAAATTAAAAGACATACACACACACATATACATACAAACTCACTAGTAATTAAAGGGAAATCTAAGATTTTCAGGAATTCTACTATATAGCCCAAGGGTTTGTAAACTCTTGTTTTTAAGAAGAAAGAACCTATACGTGTGATCTCAATGTGAAAAGGTTTGCCCATTTATTCCACCTCTATAACAAGTATACTTAATCTATAAAAGTAGCTAAAAATTCACTACTATCAAAATCATGGGGACCACAGTCAGTCTTATCAGCCATGTACATAGCTCTCCACTTCCTGGCCACGCTTGGCGTCTACATAAGCAACCCAACGAGATATGACCTCTACCTGTTTAAGACCTGAGAACATGAAGGCGTCACTGGGCTCCACGGAAATCTCCACGTCTTGAACCAAGTTAGTCTTATTCTGCAGGTGGTACCTGACGGGTAATGATTCTCTGACACGTCCAAATGATGGCAGATCTGCAGAGAAAGACAATATAATGCTCTTGGTTAAAAAATAGAGCTCACCACTTATGGGTTCTTTTTGTACATCTCATTGTATAAGACATGGGCTTATTTAAATTAATGATATTACTGCATTCTTGCTAAATAAGAAAATGTTCTGACTGAACAAGAGCCATGGGACTCTAATAGGCCAAGAAGAATCAGAGTTTCCTTCAAAAATGGATTGACTTAGAAAGGGCATTAGACTATCAGGGGATGAATTGTATTTTAGGAATAATTTTTAAATCTACAAAAAGTTTCCCAAAGTATCAACCATGGTTCAAAAAGGAATGACAGACAGTATGTACATCTGGATGGAAGCACATACCACCAACTGTGAAGTATTCCTGCCCAAAACTTAAACCTGAATCTGACCACACCTACAGATCTATTTATAGGACAGAGAAACACCACTTAAAATAATACAATGCAATCAGCAAAATCCAGACTGTAGCAAACTCTGTTAAGACGAATGACTCTGTTTCTTCAACAAGTAAACAGCAAGGAAGGGGGGGAAGTGAAGGTGGGAGAGGCGGCGATGGCAATGGAGTGGGGGAGAGGGTCTGCCTACAGACTTCAAAAATATCCACTGCAAAGCAGAGCCCTTAGGACAAACATTCAGAGTCAACTAGGGAAATTTCCAAAAATGGATTGACTAAAAAACATTCAGAGTCAACTAGGGAAATTTCAACACTGGAATTTGATAACATTAAGACAATTCTGCCAATCTGTAAAGTCATGATAATGGTATTAGGATTACATTTAGAAAAACCACCACTAATGTTAAAGATACACACTAAAATGTGTAGAGATCAAATTCTATCTGGATCTGCTTCAGAATAATGGGGGTGAGAGGAGTGTGTAGAGGTACAGACGACAAGACTGGTCACAGCCGACTTCTGTAAATGCCGGGCGTTTTTCCTAATAGTTTTTAAAGATCTTAGGCACTAAAACCAATACTCCTCCTGGATTCTTGTCATGCAGTGAGACCCGCATGCCGTTACCTGCATTAACATGCAGAGGAATGTTCTCCACGACCACATGTGGCAGGGTGATGACGGTGCTGATGACGGGGATGCCGTCCATGGCCGAGGTCCTGCGGGGAAAGGTGTCACAGTCACATTTCACGTGGGAAGTCAGTACATCAAAACTGGGAACGTGCATATTCACCAACCAGTTGCAAAGGAAATACAGTTATCCATCTCCTAAAACTTCTTTACTGCAAGTGGCTATAAAGCAGAGCTTCTGGAATCGCATTTTTGTTTTGAATGATTCAATTAACATCAATTAACGACGTTATGCCAAGGCTGCTGCTTGGTCCCGGGTGAGGGAATGAGGAGTCACACCAGGATGTCAACCGACTACACCTCAGCACAGCACTCGACACGGCGCCTGGGGGTAAAATGTCCTCGCTGTAGGTGGTCATGGGGTGACTTACACTGTGACCCAAGCACTTGGTCACACTGAGGACAGTTCCCGGAGGAGCCCCAGGCCACTCCCAAGTGCACCTTATATCTGGACAAGTACACAGGAGAACTGAGGAACTGAAAGCATTTTACTGCGGGTGAAGGTAGTGGCCTCCAACGCCCCTGAGATGAAGCGACGGCACGAAACTGCCCGACGCTCTGCCCGGCACCAGTCAGGGCAGGACCGCAGGGCGGCTCCTCGAGTGCGGGGGCCCTAGGAAGGGTCTGCACCCGGAGGCCAAGAGCGGGGGCCGGGGGCGAACGGCCCAGAGCGAAAGCAGCAGCGAGGGCAGCTAGCCTTGCCGCTAAGGAACGGCTCTGTGCCACTACGCGGAAGACGGATCATCAGCGCCTTCATGCTGTTTTAACTCCTGTAAACATATACATTAAACATCGACATGTAAATTCAGAAGTAGGCAAAAGCAAGACAGGTTATTTTTTAAAATAAAAGTACACACTTTCCTTTCTGACTTTTAATAAATGTTATTCGCTGTTTTGTGATTTATGAAGTAGCTGTGCCATAGCAAGAATCTAGCAGGGGCTATCACGCCTCTACCTCCCAGCCCACGAAGACATATAATTCGTATAAGTTCTTGATACGAACTCTAATCTTTTGTCAGTTACATACTGCTAATAACTCTCCAGTTTGTATTTTGTCTTTTCAACTTTCTTTACAATTTTTTAAATAAATTGAAAATGTTCATTTTAAGAAATCCGATTCATCAATTTTAGTGGCTTATACTTTTTGCCTTATTTAAAAGAATTCTTCCCTTCTCTGAAATGATAACATGAGTCTTTTATTTTTCTACTAAAAGTAATAAAATTTGTTTTTTATAATTAGGATTTTAATACACTTGAAATTAATGTTTATATGCAGTGTACAGCAGAGGCCCAATTTTCCCCAAATGGATACCCAACTGTTCACCACCAGCTATAAAAGAGTCCATCCTTTCCCCACTGATCTAAAAGGCCACCTCTGTGAAACAGAATTTCCATCCGTGTGGGTCTATGGATTTATTTTAGACTCTCTCTTCTGTTCCACTGGTTTATTTGCATCACCTAAGCAACACCACAGGGATGACTGCAGTAGCTTTGCAGTAAACCTTGGAATTTAGAAGGGCAAGGACCCCTGCTCAGTTCTTCTGGAGCATCTTGAATGTTAAAAATTCTTAAAGTTTTATAATCCTTTCCATAAAGGTGCTGTACATCTTCTGTTAAATATATTGCTACGTAACTTGTATTTTTTGTTATGTAAATGATACCTATTTCAAAAGTACATTGCCTCCAGGTTATTTCTGACAGGTAGAAATCCAACTGGTCCTGTACACTGATGCTATACCCAGCGACCTTGCTGAAACGCTTACACTTCTAATAACTTTTGAGTCCCTTGGGTATTCCATGGAGACAGTCCTGTTAATCAAATAAGGGCAGTTTCTCTTAATGTTTTAATGGTCCAATCATCAAAATTGGTTTGGCTAAGATTTCATCAGAATATTGTGACAAAACACCAATGAAAAGGGTAGCTGTCCTTTTTAATCTTTGTGTATATGACAAATGTATATGATAGCATGTGGCTTCGTCTCCTCTCCAAGACAGAAGCTCCCAACTATTAATGACACTGACAAACAGCAAAGGCACCAGAACAGCACAGACAGTGAAGAAAAGAGCGTTGACGTAACTTACCTCTTCCAGGAGATGATATAATGTCCCGTCGCTACTCCACCTTCCACATTCCCCACAGACGGGCACCGGAGACAGAAGCACTCGCTGGCGCTCTCTCCCGTCTGCAAGACAACTACAGGCAAGAGCCTTACAATCCTGTGCACTGGCTCACGTGTGGGAGAGCTCACATTCGAGTAAAAGAGCAAGAAAAGGACACCTTGTTATACATCACTTATAGACCTAGACACTAAGGCTCACAGAGTTAAATGACTTCTTCCAGGTCACAAAGTCCTACGCAGCGTTTTTCCTAATCCAGCAACATTCCATTATAATAAGAGCAGGTGAGGCACCTGTGACACATTCCTCTGGGGACTGATGAAAGGGAGAAGTCTGGGGTAAGAATCACATCCTTTGGTGATTATTTTTATTTCTCCAAATTAGTTCATGTCAGAGGAAACACTTCACAATAGGGAATGAACACATCATGTTAGTTATCCCTTACGGTACTCAAAATGTCACTCCAGAAAACTCCTGAGTTCCTCTGAGTGAACACATACTGTTGAGATCACCAAAATGGAACTACACCATATAGGGCCTCATTACTGCCCAATGTGGCTACTCACCTCTCGTGCAAGGATGCGTTCCTCTTGCCAATTTTAATATTAATCTCCTGATAACTAGATAAACACTCATCTTACCTCTTGTGCAAGGATGTGTTTCTCTTGCCAATTTTATGGTAAATCTCCTGATAACTAGATAAATGCTTGTCTAAACCAAGCCCTCCCTACCCTTTGGCAAGCAGTATTGCTCCTTTAAATGCCAGCTGGCAATAGTGCCCATCTAATGCCAACTTCAGCAAATCTACGAGCAAAACGTGAGAATAACAACCAAGTCCTAAACACTAAGCAACTGTTTTTATGGTTTTCCAACGAAGAAGGTTGTGATAAATTAATGGTTATCATTGTAGGTAGATACCAGAAATGAAAAAGAAAAAAGCTGAGGCAATCTTTACTTGGATTAACTACTTTTAAGTAATTTTTAAGGACTGGGAAATGATCATGTAGCCCAGTAAGTCAGTCCCACATCAATTCAAATCTCTTAGAATAGCTTTTTTAAAAAAACCTGGGATGTTCATATTAAATTTCTCCGAAGTCCTCCCTAATCCTAAGAAGTTAACCAAAATGACCACAAACTCTCTTAACAAATAACATTAGGGTCAAATTTATGATCTAAGAAAGTTGTGATTTTCAGTGTGTCAAACACAAACTTTACAGTGCACCAATGCTGGTGTTCTCGGAGGTGGCAGACAGAATAATGTCACCTCCCCAAAAATATCCACATGGTAAATCTCCTGAAAACTAGATAAATGCTTGTCTAAACCAAGCCCTCCCTACCCTTTGGCAAGCAGAACCTTTGAATGTTACCCCGAGTGGAGAAAAGGACTTCACAGGCGAGATGAAGATAAGGGCCTTAAAGCAGGGAGGTTATACTGCGTTATCTAGTTGGGCCCAATGTAATCACAAGGGCTGTAAGAGAGGGACGGGCAAGGAGGAGTCTGAGGAGATTCGACCTTGGAAACAGAGGTCGCAGAGAGCTGAGGACCTTGCACAGCTGGCTTTCAAGGTGAAGGGAGGAGCCACAAGCCAAGGGAGCCAAGTGGCCCCAGAAACTGGAAAAGGCAAAGGGAAGGACTTCCCTGGAGCCTGAAGACTGGCAACCCTGCTAACACCTTGAGTTTAGGACTTCTTAGCTTGAGAATTTTAAGATAATAAAACCTTCTTTCTATTATCTTAAAAACTTGACACAATTCATTAATTTAATAAACACTGATTAACTACTATGAGGCTGGTGACACAGAGTAGGAAGGCACACACACACACACACACACAGACACACACACAGGCACACACCTAACGGTCTTCTGCTAATTAAGTGGGGTGATCCACATTCTCACCTTGGTCCACCTGGGACTCCAGCTGATCCACGGACGTCATAGAGGGAGCGAGCTGGAGCGAGCTGGAGACAATCGTGAGGGCCCAGGGAGAGGCACTTAAAAGGTCTGTCATCAGCAGAAAGGGGATGTCAGCATAGACCCTTTCCAAGTGCTCAAACTGTCACGAATGAAGACAAAAGGTCTGTCAGGAACTACATCAATCCATCCGAATTTTTCTGTTAATTTCTATAACCCAAATGATTTCAACAGGCTTCACAGGACATACCTTTGTAGAAACAAATTTAACTGAGACATCAAATGGAAAGACGGTTTCTATTGTTACAGTTTCATCCTGCAGGTACAAAAAGTACATGCAACGGTTTCTAAATTGCAGCAATACATGAAGTTTAAAAACAGAAGGCATATAAAACCACCTAAATAAACAGTCCCAATTTATTTAGTAAGAAGCTAGGGTTTTCCCTTTGATATCTGTAAGAATCCATGTAGAGAGACCAGAGTACTTTTCCTAATAAATTATCTTATGGTATTATCATCACACAGCAAAATGCTTTCTCACACGTTATTTCTCTCAGGACCAGTGACAGTGGGCAGGGCAGGCACTGCCACCACTTTACAGGAGAGGCACCAGAGGTTTAGAAAGACTGTAAGTGACTGGCCTTAGGCCACAAAGCCAGTGGTGCCAGGCACAGAACCTGGGTCTTCTTGTGTCACACAGACTTAAGGTGAGTAAAACAACGATAACGTAATACGGCCCAGTGTTATAATCACTACTTACGTATTATGTAATGCTCATGACTCAAGGGAACAGATGCCATCGTTACCACCACCTGAAGATCAAGTTGTCACACAGCTAGTGAGTGACAAAGGCAGAAACTGAGCCAAACCTGACCCTGGAGCCTGACCTTAACCAACGTGCCACATCTCCTCTATAGAGTCTGTTCAAAAAACGGGGATTATTGGATCTCTGGAAACAAGCAACCTGCCCTGTTGTTAGAAATCTTTAAAAAAGTCATGCTGGTTAAAAACTCAGGTTGTAATGCCAGATGGATCTGGATTTCAGTCCTGGCTGGACACATACTCGCTATGAACACCTCAGACATAGCGACGTGACTTTGAGAAGGTTACATGATCTTCTTAAGTCAGCTTCACAATCCTCACAGAGTTGTTACGATAATTAAATGAGATAATACACAGAAAGCACTTAACGATGTGCCTAAAACACTATTATTATATGCTTTAAGGTATTTCCTCTTTCAATATCATTGAGCTTTCATAAAGTGTAATAGGTAGGATATATGATCTGCTTATTTCAGTGCTGGGAAAAAGAAAACAGTGCACAGTGGTTCAGTGCACCTAAAGCCTGAGGCCTTGGTGCTTCCCCACAGAAAAGACCTATGGAGATGAAGAAGCAACTCAGAGACCAGCTCAGGTGGCCACCTTGACGTCCCAGATGGTCTGCAAAGCAGACACAAGAGAGGTAAAATGAGATCTAATCCAGTGAAGGGAAAAGCATCTACATTTAAATTTCCAAAAATGTCTCCAAATAACACTAGGACCTATAAGATGCTCCATGAGAACAGTGCTTCTTGGTGAAATAATTTTTAAAAGGCAAACACTATAGCCTTTTGTGAAGATTCTCAATGCAGACTGAATGCTGTGCTAAGTCCTGAAGTAAAAATACCTAACACCTTTCAACCCAGTATTTTCCAAACATATTTGACCAATTAACTCATTTTTGTGTAACACCTACTTCTATCTCCCAGAACTGTGTCCCTTAATGGCACCTTGGGAACAGATTGGCTCAGAGAAGAGCACACACACTGTCTTCTCTAGAGAAGGGCATGTGCCTCAAACAGTGTCTGAGGAGAGGATGCTGTTTGGGTGCAACAGCGAGCACCCTGCTTTAGCTGACCCAGGACAGTTACTGGGCAGCAAGCAATTTTCAAAAGGTACCTTTCCATAAACTTCATGATCAGAAGCAGAAATGTCATTCACAGCTTAGGACCTAACGCTGCAGAGAACTCTAACATTCTTATTTTACAGCTAGGGCAACCGAGGCCAAAAGAAGTTGCAGGGCTCGCCCGAGTTCCCAAATTAGGAGGCAGTGCTGAAATTAGCACCCTTAGCTCCTAACTCACCATCCCCAGGGTTCTTTTTATTACATCAACCTAGGTCAGCGATTTTCAATTGGTGTGTGGCATAAATTTTTAAAATATGCTATACCCGACTATTTACGCACGGGCCCCGACCTCTTTTCCCTTGTCAAATAAAAAAATGACAAGAGCCAACACAACAAAAGCAGTCTGGCGTGAATGAATCAAAATCATACCTATTTTTGTCAGACTGACATAAAATATGTTTTTTGTTGGGTGCAGAATTTTAGCAATTAATTTATGTGCCGTGAGATGAAAATGATTGAAAAACGTTCTGGGTGAAACTTTTGACGGAATATTCCATGCCTTCCTCCCTCCCACTTGGGAATTACTCCTAATTCTCTTAGAAAATACTCCTCTAATTCTCTTAGGATGGTCTTGCCTCCCGGTGACTTTTAAAGAGCCCACTGCCCAGACTCCGCAGCAACCAAACTACAAATCCCCAGATTCCTGGGCCAACTCTGTTGCTGGGCTGAGAACCCAATTTCTAAAAAAATGCTGAGACAACAGGGCTGCCAGGACTAAGGAGATACTAAAAATCACAATTTTCCATTAATAAAAGAGTATACAAGCATTACATAAAACATAGTTAAATCTATATTTAAAAAAATGCCCCCCAAATCTCTATAAATAGAAACTAGACCAGTAAGAATTCCAAAGAGTCAAGAGCAGCTGCTGAGCTGTGAACTATGACTGACAGCTTCCCTATTTTCACTCTCTTCTTAACAAATCGACTTTAAGGACCTACTGTAATAGAAAAAATACTTCATAAAAGGAAGCCTCCCTTCCTCCAAAACCTTCTACATATAAGCCAACTTACAGATTTTATCCAATGTGTGACTCTGTAAAGAGCAGAGAGGTTTAAAATCTCAAGACTTATCTTCATGAGACCTCAAACCTGTTGATTCTCATGTGAGAAGTCATGCCAGCGTATCTGCTATTGTTTCAGCAATGACTGCCTTATTATGTTGTTTATAATAAACATATATGATTAAAAAAATCAACAGATTTTAATTAAAATCTGAAATAGACTATAAGCACCTAACTGCTTATTTGAGAAGTAAACTAAAATAACATAAGATACTCCACATGATGCTTCTTGGAGGACCTACGAAAAGCAATACCTTGTGACACTTGCAAACGATTTCTTTGTCTTCAATAGTAGTGTTGATCAGGTAAGACACATACACAAGAAACATTCTGGAGCCCACCGTTCCACAGCGGACGTATAGCGTTTTTTCCAGCTGTCACAAAATGAAAGTGTTTAATTTAATCACCATTCCAGACGCCCACCTTATATAATTTACTGTCCCTGCCAGTGTCAGAGTGGGTCACTGCTACTCCATCTCCATCTTCACTCCCAGCTCCCCCAGAAGTCTGTGTGGTTGGTGTGGACAAAAGTGGACTGAAAGATGATTTCATGAAGTTACAAACCTAGTGTTGTATAGATCTTAGTATTATTTAGTTATTCTATCAGGCAACTAATTCTCTGTATTAGAGTTGTTTGTTCTAAAATCCCTTGTATAAAAACTGAAGACATTTTACACATTTAAACGTGTCAAATGGCATAAAATGTGCAGTAGTTAAATCACTTTTTTAGTCTCAGCAAATGCTATGAAAATGCTCTAAGACTCACTACATATTTATACTGCAAGCGCACACATTTTCTCTCCGGTCACTGCTGACCAGGTTTACCTGCTCCCCTGGACGGAGGTCTCCAACGGGAATGTCAGTGAGCAAGGCCGGGCAGGACTCGTCGCACAATTCTGTTCCGTGGAGAGTCACCTGCGTTTTCTGAGTTAAATTGGCATCCTGTCCTAAAAGTATTAACAGTGGTGTTTTAACATCCAGAGAATCAAATGTTATCCTAATAATACTGTGTAAAGTGAACTATATCATGACCATATTTTAAACAAACTTCCTGGAATCGACGCCAAGGGTGTTTATGTTGCACTGATACCGACCAAATTTAAAAGGAATGCTTACCGGGTTTTAAACCAGCGGTGAGCTTCACGTCTCGGATTTGGGTCTTTTCGTGGGACTGAACAGTCACAACCAAACAATACATTTCATTTGTCAGGGCAGGAGGGTCATGTCGCAGATGTACCGAAATGTTTGGAACTCTGGAAATGATCCTTTGGGGAAAAACCGTAGCTAGGTAACTGATTGTTTTAAAAACAAATGATTCACACAAAGAATTAAAGAGAAATGCGATGACCTTTGCAATCTGCCTGGCAAGCTCCACTTACATTGTGTTGGCCTGAATAAGGACACTGTCCCAGTGGACCTCATTGTCGGGGAGCCTGGGCCGTCTCTTGAAAGAGCGCGAGGCCTGCAAGGCTTCCTGGGATGAAGCGGCATCTCCTCCTCCGCCCTGCCAGTTTAAAACCACGCACCTTCCGTTCTCGTGGCCCAGGACAAGATCCACGGAGGTGATCTAAGAAAAGCAGGTCTGTCAGATGTGGCGACTCATTCTTGTCACCAGCCCCTCTCAACAAATTACATCAGAAACTGCTGGTCTATGAAATTTATCTAGAAACGCAGTGTATGAGAGAAGTCAGAGCACCTGCTGCCCTGGCAGGGTGGCTCTGCTGGTTGGAGCTGAGTCCTGCACACCGGAAGGGGCGGCTTCGATTCCCAGTCAGGGCACATACCCAGGTTGCAGGTTCGATCCCTGGTGGTTGGGGTGCAACCGAACCAACTGATGGTTTATATCAGTTTCTCTCTCCTTGCCTCCCCTCCCCCTTCCTCTCTCAAAATCAATAAAACAACAAAAACAAACACCTGTGGTTAGAGTCCTATCCTGGCCATCACTGAGCTGGGACATTGGCTAACAGCATGCTAGGTTTCAACTTCTTTGCCTTTAAACAGAAATAACTTCACTTCTTAGCTAGGATGCTGACTTATGATTTTAGCATCTAGCATAGTGCCTGACATAAGAGATGCTCAATCAGGGGCTGCTGGGCGAAATAAATGAATGTTTTGATAACTATTAATATACTCATAACCTAATTCCACACATTTTTCCTGAAGACATCTGTATTAGCAACGAAATTCTTTACTAATCGAATAAATGCTCCTTTCAACTAAATCCTTCAACAAACGTACTCAAAATAGTATTATTAATTACGATTTAAACCTGATAAGCTTCCTTAGGTACCTTGTAAAAATATGTAATTAGGGATTTAGTGAAAATCATGAAGACTTTCTTAAATGAATAAGCAAAATCTCTGGACACTGGTTAATAATAAATCCAACAGACTCACAGAAATTGTTAAGGGAGTACTGGTACTACAGTCATGTTTCTGTCTTAGAAACAGTCCCAAGTGTACATCAGCCAATCATTCTCACTCAAACCATGGAAAGCCCATACTTAGTAAGCACTTACCATATGCTAATACAATCCAAGCAATTTACATTACCTAATTCATTTTATCCTCAAGACACACCAGGAGGTAGGTACTGTCCCTACCCCATTTTAAAGATGAATAAACAGAACAGAGAGGTCAAGGAACACCCTAGGGCCACATGCTGGGAAGCTGGAGAGCCGGGATTTAAACCCACATAGTTTTGCTCCAGTTTATGCTCAATAAAACCATCCCTTTCATCATCCATGTCTGAAAGGCATTTTGATTAACTAAATTACATGAATCCTTTAAAATATGCATCTTCATTTTTTTCTTTAAAAATACGCAATTAGCAATGTTTACACATCAAAATGATGTAAATCTTTAGAATTGTCATATTACACAAAACATAATTGCTCTATCATATAATACATATATTTTATTTAAAATTCCCTAAGGGATTATGCCACCATTAAGAAATAAGGTTAGTCTTATGTGCCTACAGGAAATTATGCCTAATATGCACTATTAAGTAAAAGAGCCAACTGCTGAACACTATGCACAGTATGTTCTCAGTGAAAGGAAACCTCCCAACCAGTATGAATGGTTTCCCTTGGCTAGTCCAAAGGGCAGGTTTTCATTTTTTACTTAATCAACTTCTGTATTATTTGAATTTTTTTCTGACATACACATATACTTTCATCATTTAAAATATCTCTTAAATAAATGTCGTAACTAACCTCAATTTTCTTTCCCACATCTTCAGTTTTTGCAACAAATTTAAATAAAAACTTCCTCGTTTTACCAGGAACTAAGCACATCTTTCCCTGAGTCAAATTTTCTAAAACTTCACTTGCTTTGGATGCTTCCTGGATTACACAGAACTGGTTGTATTCCTGAAAAAGAGGGTAGCAAGAGCCACAGTATAAACATCAAGTGTCGCATGTTTTGCTTACACTAAACACCCAGTGAGCGAGAGCTCGGTAAGTTTATTCCACTGAAACTGAAGCATCGTGAAGGGTTATTAATGAAGGAAGTTTTAATGCAATGCAGGCACTTATCCCCTCACTGCTGCACAGGACCGAGACAATTCACTACACACAGGCTGTTCTCTAACTTCCCTGGCGAGAACGGAGGCGCTCTCTGCTGCACTGGACGCTGCTGCCCCCCTCCAGCGAGCCTTCCACTGCCCGGGGACGCTGGTCTCCTGGCGCTCATCCTGCGCGACTCCAGCTTCCTGCTCCCTTCAAAGGTTCTTCCTTCTTGTCCCCTAAACTCAGGGGTGCCACAGGTTCCCGCTCTGGGCCCGCAGTTCTTCTTTCCTGTGTTCACTTCGGTGCAGTTTCTCCATGTCTACCTCTTCGGCACCTCTGTGCTAACGGCTGATGTTTCCCACATAAACACTAATTCTGTCCTATTTCCTTCACTAAAAGCTCACATCCACACTGACCAGAGGGCAATTCCCCTACGGTTAAATTCAGCACGTCCCAAACTGCAGGTAAATCTTCCTTCCCAGAGCAGCTACTCTTACAGATGAGTGAATGAGGACCTGCCCGGCTGGCGAGGCTCAGCGATTGGGCATCGACCTAGGATCCAGGAGATCGTGGTTCGATTCCCGGTCAGGGCACAGGCCCAGGTTGCAGGCTCAGTCCCCAGTAGGGCGTGCAGGAGGCAGCCGATCAGTGACTCTCTCTCATCACCGGTGTTTCTATCTCTCTCCCCATCTCCTTTCCTCTCTCTCTGAAATCAATCAAGATATATTTAAAAAACACCTGCCCTGTACAAACCTATGGATTCACCACTCCCATCCAGGAGCTACCTTCTACCCCAGCAGATAGATTACCTTCAGAGAAAATTCTTAGAGTTACTTTTATACTTTCCCTTTAATTTTCATTTCTATTCCATGCTTGTGAAACCTAAGAACTATTTTTTTTGTAATTTGTATCCTGAATTTCAAATAACACATATTCAGAACATGATCTAACTCTAAAATTAATAGTTTTACATTTTAATACTTTTATTAGTTTTTAATTTTAGAAGTAGTGTATGATTGTTTAAAAAAGGAAAAAAATACAATAGTAGGATATGAGCAAAGTGAAGTAAGAGTCTATATACCAACCCTAACTCCAGATTTAGGATATTTCACGGTGAACAAAAATTTCCTGTCCTCGTGGAGTTTACCTTCTAGTAAGAAAACAAGTATTTACCAAATAATCCCCCACATAGTGAAACCACAGCTGGGACAAGGACTGTGAAGGGCTTTGGAGCCTGGCAGGTCAGTGGGTCATGTGGGTCAGGGAGGTGTCCTTGAGGAAGTGAGGCTCAGGGGCGATAAAACAAGAGGAAAGGAGCCAATAGAGAGAGGAGGGAAGCCAAGCGAAGCGGGTGAAGCAGCACATGCAAAAGTTCCCACCCCGATAGCGCCAGGTCTCACTTGTATCTGAAATCTGTAACCATGGAAACAGGACTCACAGAGCAGGATGGTCGTCACCAAGAGGTGGGGGAAGTGGGAGATGCTGCTCAAAGAGCGCAAACTCCCACTTATAGATGGAGAAGTTCTGGGGATCTCATGTACAGCACGGCGACTAAAATGAACAACACTGTATATGTCACTGACAGCTGCTGTGTTCTCACCACACACGCGAGATGACTGTGAGGGGATGCATGTGTTACCTGACCCTACTGTGGGCATCATTTTGTAACATGTATGGGCACCAATCACCATGTTGTACACTTTAAACTTATACAATGTTATATGTCCTATGTCAATAAGAAGTAAAGTAAAATAGGTTTTGGCCTTTTAAAGAAGGCCTGTCCTTTATTCAGCCCATCCCCTTTTTTGTCCTGTACACACTCAGGAACCCAGCCTTATTTAAATGTCACTCGAATCCCTTTACTTCCCACCACTAGCATCCTATCCAAATCCTCAAACAAAAGGTCACGTACGTAAGAGGAGGTGTCCTTTATTCCTGCATTCATAAAAGTAGCCTCTGGCTGGTTTCCGTAATATTTCTTTCCCTCTATTTTGCTACTGGAATAAAACTTCTTAAAGCTTTTGCTTTAAAATTCTCAAACGTTTCAGGTTCACCAAGATATTAAGAATATTACAGCTCTTGACACTTGCTTGCTGGTTAAAGGCTCAATATACTTTCTGGGTGACCAGAGGTAATTATCTATTAAGTGACCTTATAATTGAAATAGTTGGAACATAACTGAGTACTTGATTAGACTATATCACACTATGAAAGTGTTCAAATATAGGAAATATAGCATGATCCCAATTATGCAGAAAAAAGTTGCTTATCTATGTGTGCACTGAAAATGTCTAGGCCGTTCAAGAAGTTGGCGGTGTGAGCTCTGGGGACTGGAGGTGGCGCAGCACAGATGCACATATTTACTCCTCACTTGTATCTACCCACCTCAATTTCTTTAACATCAAACATAAAATAGGTTAATAATTTAAAATTAGTATCAGTGCTAGATTGTAAAACAAATGATTTTGAAAACTATATTCATTCTGAATATATCTTATTTGGAATTCAAGTTACATATAAAAACGTATAGACAAAGTTCTTAGACTTCATAAGCATGGAGTGGAAAACAAAAATTAATAGTAGGAAAAATGTAAAATTTGAATTACTGATCCAGAGGTTGAGAACTATACATATATACCCTAATTTTTGTTACTACAAAATCATTAAGACCTAAAATTTACTAAGCTCATTTTAGCTAATTTAACAGAAACTACAATAAGTTATACACAGTAAAGACACATGAAAAGGTAGCATTACCTGATTATTAAAGCTGACACAGAGCTTAGAGAACCTAATGGGATGCGGACAATCAGCCTTAAGATAAATATCAAACTGCACAGGAACATCAACGTGGAAACTCGGGGCGTGGAACTTGGCTTTGCATTGTACTAGGAATAAAACAAAGGGCTGAGTCAGACACCAGCACACTCCAGACACTCACACATGACTCTCCGGTCCAGCTGCTCTGCAGAAAGGACCCACCTACACCGGAAGTTCTCACCGACTGCTGCAGGGAAGCACTCAACAGACACAAAGGGAGCTCACTTTTTAAAACAAATCAGGTTTAAATAAACTACAGTTCCAAAACCATCTTTAATTTTAAAAACATAGTTGTTCCTGAAATATAACTGGCATCTAATTTTAAAGGGAAAAGAACCGTTTTGTTACTTTTAATTTATTTCAAAATACCTGCCCTAGACAGTAAAGCACTTATCTTTTAAATAGCAATCTTTTGAAATGTGTTTCAAATAACACCTGAACAAATAACAAATGAACAAAGTAAATACAAGACATACACACTATTTAAAATTTTGATCAACAGCGGAAAATAAAAAGAAATCAGTTTATTTATAAAATGACTACACTTTGAAAATTCTTCCTTTGACTTTTATAATTATTATTCTGCACCTATTCACTCTGTAGAAATAAGGGTGATTTCTCTGACATAATACGCTGATGTTGGCTACCCACCAAATGGCACGAAGTCCTGTACTCCTATTGTGAAGACGTTGCTGCCGGCCAGGGAAATCCGGTCTGCCCACAACTTCTGAGCAGTTTTCACGGCTACGCTATCACAGTCAGGCTCAGGCTCAGGACTTTCGTTCTGCACCAACACAGAGTCAAACAGTTGTTCAGCCAGTTATAAAATATACAAACGCAGAGATTCAGATCTAGGTATACATATTCCTAGAACTTATTTTACATAAAGAATTCCCACCTACCATTAAAACATTTATGAGGTTCTTTTCTATCCGAGATTTCTGGTCATCTTTCAGAGTTGAAGCTAATATGAAGGAAGAGGGGGAAAAACTACAATTGTAAGACAGGCAAGTAAGTCTACCCCCATTTAAAATATTATAAACATCTCTGCCAAGCACAATTCCAGAAAACTGACAGCACAGCTTTCTAGAAGTTAACCCAACACTTTGTGTACTTGCATTTGAAGTCTATATGAAAAATTGTTTTATACTATGTTTCAAAAAGGCAGAAGAATTTTGTTTTTCTCAACTATGAGACCCTAAACTGTTATAAGTTGCATGAAAGGTGTGAATCCCTTCACTTCACGAAGGGACCTGCACAGCAAAAGCAAGACCGAGTATTTGAAACAACTGTTCTCCCAACTTTAAGAAGCTTCAAGTTGCTAAATAATCTTAAAAATTCAGAATTTTACTGAAAGAACAAATTACCTCTTCCAAGGAGTTCCAGGGAATAAGTAATGTAATCCTTTAACTGGGCCATGAGGTAGGAACACTTGAGAGCTGTGGTCAATATAGATGTGAGCAGAGTCCACCACCCTTCACTCCGGTAATCACACATCACATAATCCAGCAGCCTGGAAGATACGGGACAAGACAGACTGGGATGGCTTCCTAAGACAGGGTGTGGAGAGTCCCGGGAGAAAATAAACTGCCTCAACCTTAGAAAATCTTACTGAAACTGTTAACAGGTGTTCTCTAGTCAGCTAAATGATTGAACTAGGAGACAGTACTTGAAAAAATATTACAGGAATAGAGTTTAACAGAAGTAGAAATAAATATGGAAATAATAAACCCTTCGATACAAATTTCTAATTTCACTGTAAGGTAATCAGAATACTTGTAAAAGTAAACAGTGAACAGGACTCACTTCAAAGCTTTGGTATAATCCTTTGCATAGTAATATTCCTCTCCCATCTGAACCACTATAAAGGAAGAAAGATTTGATGTACATAATTTAAAATCACTCAAACTTGACAAAACTATGGTATGTTATGGATACATACTTAGATGACTTTTCATTCTTGGACACTTATACTTCTTAAATTGTGCAACAGCGTTGCTCAGGAGAGTTATTATTATTTCCTGTTAGAAAAGATAAAGTGTGAAATGCTCTGATAAAAACAACCTTATGTTTTTCCTTGAATACTCTAATAGGTGAAACTGGGGAAAAACTTACAGAGTGAACAACATTTCTCTCTTTCAGCTGAATGGCAAGAATTCCCACCTTCTCTTTCTCAGGATCAGAAAGATCAAAGCCTATATCAGATAAGACGCAACCCATTTTAGATAGTTCATTTAACATAAATCCTTCACATAAACAATGGGTGTGTGCACTCCTTGAATCCTGTACTTCAATATAATGTCTCTAAAATTCTTAGACATTCTGGAATGTTAAAGGCTATAAGAGGCAGCTTTATTAGCGCGGTAACTTCTCTGTGACGTGTTTTAGAGAGAACATCACTGAGCTCAGTATTCTTTTGCCAAGTGGAATCACCCACCCGAATGATGACACCAACATTACTCTCTACACAGAATGTACTTCCTGGAGATTACAGTAAATAAATCCTCAATGTTTGCCACAGAAATTGCTTAAATTAAATTAAGTATACATAAAACACAAAAGAGATGCAGGAAATTATTTTTAAGTTGATACCAGTGCTGTCTTAAAATGTCAAATAAGTTATTAAAGTAAAGACAACAGATGTCCAGAACATTTTAATTGTATCCACATCTTTAATTTTGTTATTCTGAGTTGCAGTGATATGAACAAAACATCCTAAAAACTAAAAAACTGAAAATCTTTTTAAAAGTGTTCACCTCAACATAATTTGTCACGCCTAATGCAGCCAGTGGAAACATTACGATAGCAATCTTGGCCTTCTGAGGCCGAGAGAAGAGGGAGGAGGGAAATACTACTTACTTAGCACTCCTTGTCGCCATGGTCTTTGTCCATAAAAGTCGAGAGCGCCTGTCTGTGTTTCCAAGGGATCAGGACTAGGATATGTTACCGAAGCCTGTGAATTAAAACACAAGCCTAAATAAGAGTCTGTGTGACCGTCACAAACCAACTCTCCCTCAACTTTTGATAGAATAAAAAAATGTTCATAATACAAATACCAAACATATTCAAATTATCAAAGTCGTGAATAAATTAAATTTTCACAAAAATTAAGCCAAAAGTATTTCCTTCAATGTCCTGGCAGTCTCAAAGAAATTAAACTGAATAAATCAGCCTCATTCTGACAAGTGAGTTCATGGTACAGCAAGTCCTCGAATAACATTCGAGTGATGAAGAGCCGTAGGGACTTAACTTGTTGAATGTCAATCGCCTGTGGCGGAACTCGCTGCGTTACACATCAATCATTTCGCTTAAAGTCGCAGAAACTACCAACAACGAACGTTAAGCAAAACTTACTGTAGCTATCACATCTTTTTTTTACTTTTGCTATAACAAACGAGTAAAAAATATTATGTTATCATTGATGTTTATTCCATATATGTAAGTGCTTTCTGTGAAAATGAAAATAATTTTATAAGTAGTTTTAAAAAGACACCATTTTCCTTGATTCTCACTTGTGCTTAAGTCCTGGTATTGGTAGAGAAGGGATACTTTGGGCACCAGAATTTACAAATTTATACTGCTTTATTTTTCTTTATAACTTTTCTCCTCTGAAACTAAAATGTATATAAGAACATTGTTGAAAATTGCAGAAAACATCCAAAAGCAAAAAGATAAAAATTTAATTTACCTGTAAACCTACTGCCACTGTTAACAATGTATACCTGATTCTTCCAGAGTTTGCATGTAAACATTTATCAACTGGAATAATTTTTCACCCTTGCTTTTTTCATTTATATCTATTTTGTACATTTCACACATCATTACATAGTCTTCTAAAACATTATTTCTCATGGCTGCCTGCTGTTCCACATTTTAAAAAATCTCCCCATAGTTATTCATCTTATTTCTATTTTACACTACAATTAATAAATCAGTCAGAACAACTTATAAATAAATCTTAGTACTTATCTCTTGGGATTTCTCTGCTTTAGGCTGCCTGAAAATTAAATTCTGGGTCAAAAGATATGCATGATCTTGAGGCTCCTCAAATTATTATTTGACAGAAATATTATTTTACATTCCAGCCAATGACATTTGTTAATATCCATTTCCTCATGTCTTATAAAACCTAGTTTTAATCAATTTCCTTTAAAAATACTGTGTTCAAAATACAATAGACCAAACTTTTAAAATATAAACCACGCAATAGAGTTACAAATCATATACAAATAACATGGTAGGAAAATAGTTATATCATGATTTCAGAAAAAAAATCATGCATTTAAAGTACTAACATGCAAACTGCATTTGGAAAAGCTTTTTAAGTTATACTGTTGACAATATTTACCTATCTTCAGAGAAGAAAACTGCACATTTTAAGTAAAATCAAAATGACTTAACAACATGAATGTTGTCAAGTCACCATGTTCTTATTTCAAAGGTGCTTATGGGGAAACTGGTAGCTAAATATAATCATCCAAGAGAAAAGTAAAATGAAACGTCCAGTTTAAAAAACGATGTAATTAACATTATGTCTCAAACAGATTCTGAAGAGTTTTCCATAGAGGAAAACCCCAGGAAAAGAAAGAAGTCCAGAGTTATCCTCTCTGGTGGGTCAAAATAAAAACGTGTCCTTCAAACTCCTACAGCAGTGAGCACAAAAACAAAACACTGGACTTACAGTGTGGCTTTTACTTTAAAGTAATTTTCTCTTGTCTAAATCACTAGCTTATTGACAATAAGTCACTTCTTCAAAGAAAAACTTGTGCTTTAATTCACAGGTGAAATGGAGTACAGGTTAAAACTGAAAATAATTATAATCCCCAAAATATAAAAAGCTGATTACATTCAAAGGCTAGGAAAAAATTACCCACACCAGCTAGTTTTCTCTTCCTTTGAGAGAAGAGGAATCAGCGTCCTAAACGCCAGACCACAAGGGAGTCAGTAACTTACTTCATGGTTACAGAGGGACTTTGCGAGCTGTTTCCGCTCCTGGGCATAGTACGCTGCCTGCTGGTAATAGAAACCAGGATTCTGAGTTTGAATAGCTGTCAACCCTAACTTAATAGCTTCATCAAATAAATCTCCAAAGGCCTGGAATCTTAAAGAAAAGAAAAAAAATCAAGAAATAAAAAGGAATGAAAAAGAAAAGGAAAAGCTTACTTCTATAATTATTCATACTGAAACCACAGTCTCAGCAGACTGTATTAAGATAATGCTACTGATGAACTAATTAATGGGTATCTCTTGTATAAATACTAATACACACTAATTAATTGTAGGTAACACATAGATTCTGTATCTAAGTCAACTGTTCTGAGCAAACCTTTATAAATATACTCCCAAACTAGATGTCAACATGGTTGCCACGACTCAAATGCATCCAGGCCTCTAGGAGCAATTTTTAAACATCAGTCTCAAAAAGGAATTTCCATGTTAGTTAGGATTTTGCTTTGTTCACGGCTATATTCTCAGTACCTAGACACATGGCAGACCCTCAATATATGTTGAATGAAAGATTTCCATGAATTAACTGATTTCCATTAAGGAACTGTATGAATTAATATTTACTATTGCTGGAAACACATTTAGACAAGATTAAAAACCTACTTACTAACAACAATCTGAGTCCAGTTTAGAACAAAAGTCCATGCTAATTCTATCCCTCCAAATCCCAAGTATGTTTTAAAAAAAAAAAAATTCTAAAATTACAACTTAAACATACTGTTTAGACATCCATGCAGCATGCTCAAAAGACAACTCCGCACTTCCGATTTTTTTCTTACACAAGTCAATGTGTTTTCGGAACTGAGCAATGGCATCCAATGGGGTGTTGTGCTGAAAACACAACCTACAGATCTGCAAAATGTAAAACCAACCCCAACAGAAAGAAGAAAATCAAAGTCAAAGACATATTCATTTAAAAATGTGTCAACTTTGAGACAAATTTTACAAAGATTATGGAGCTGCCTTCTCTGAAGTTCTCCGAGATAGAACTGATTTTCTTTATGACAATGGTTGTACTAAAACCAGGTTATGACCCTTTGATAAATGAAATAAAGTTACTCAGCATTGTACTGAGTCTATTCTATACCTTAGACTTTTTCTATACCTTTTATACTTTTAATAGTATAAAAATATCACAAAAATATATACCCAATGAAGAACATAAAGATGGGCAAAAATAAAATATCTCCAGCAGGTAACTAAGAAAGGACAGGTTAACTTTCAGTTTTAGAATTATCAGAAAGCCAAGGATTCTCTGCAGCACAATAGAGCACAGTAGCTTCCATATCAAACAAGGACTATAAAAGTTTTTGACAGCTTCGGGTTGGGGATTCCATTTCGAAACAGTAATAATCTATGCATATGTAGGGTAAAAGGGAAAACAAAGAAACAAAGACTAAACTTATTTCCATATACTTATACCAGTTTTAATCTTATTATTTTAGGGACAAAGGAACACTTGAAAAGTTAAGCCTCTCACCTGTCCCTGTCCCTCAGCCATCCAACCCCCTTTCCACAGGCAACCAGCTCCCAGAATATGTTTTGTGATATATTCTGTGCACAGAAAAGTGTGTGCGTTTATACATAAACTCTCTCTTTACACAAATAGCATCTCACTAAATATGCTGCTCTGTGCCTTACTTTTTCACCTAAAAATATACATATCTTGGATCTCATTCCATATCAACATATGGGGCTGTCTCATTCCTAATAGTTATATAATAGTCCATTGTTTGGAGTTATAATTTATATTAACCAGTCACTTATTTCTGGGTTGATTCCAATATTTTCCTATTACAGGATGCAATAAATATTCTCACCTGTGTGATTTGCAACTCTCAGTACATATCAATTTCCTGAAATGGAATTGCTAAATTAAAGGGGACATCCACATTAAATTTGTAGTCATTGCAAAAATATTCTCTACAGAAGCTGAACCAATTAACACAGAAATAATGAATTAAAGTATCCATCTGCCCTCACATCACCAATCCAGTGCCAGCCATCTTAAAATTACTGAGTGTGGAAAGATTAAAAGCAAAACAAACGGCCCTCACTTGCCTTCTGGGAGCATCTATTTCTTCCATGTATAATCTTAAAATGCATAAATAATATGTATAAAAGTTTCCACTAAAGTGAATAGATACACCTTTCCTATGGCTGTGCCATTAAAGCAAGAAAGCCTTACATAGTTCTAATAGATTAAACCTTTAAAAATTCAATAATATAGGCAGCTTTCTTCCCCCTCCTTCCTGCTCCCACTTAAAAACAAACAAAAGACCCTGTAGAGGAGTTTAACAAAAGTAAAACTGCCCCAAGTGAGAACACTGACACTCATAAACTCAAAGCCAAGGCACTGCAATTAGGCTGCTAAGCACCAGGCATCCTTGAGATAAAGGACATAAAAGAAGACCATAGTTAATCAAATACTTTTCAGAACAAGTAACTAATTTTGGTTTTCAAATTTTAAAAAGATAATCTGATACTTAAAGATAAATTTTCTTTATTTGGAATTAGAACTATTACCTTATAGTTGATAAATCCTGCCATAGTCTTAATTTCCAGAATGTTAGTTTCATGAGCTCTCAATTCATGTACAAGATTATAGGCAGTCCTATAATTCCTAACAGAAACATAAGGAAGGTAGTTAATTATGACATAAGTTAATTTTAAGAAAAGATTCCTAAGAATCAAATTATTAAGAGTAACAGAGCCAATGTTGAGTCAACATTTCTCAGCACTCAACAGTCAATAACATATATGTACTAGCCTCTGATTTCCTGCAAAGTGATATATTGATTAATAATGTGCGAGAAGATTCAACAACTTTTCACTAAGAACAGTACCATCACTGGCACACTGTCCTGTCATTAACATCTGTCAATAACTGATAAAAAATAAGTTGAAAACGAAAGTAGACAATTGTCCAGAATTACATTTAAAAATTGGCATTCTTAAAAGTGTCATCATAAACTTCTCAAACAAATAGACACTGTATTAGGAAAGAAGGTACTAGCAAGACAACAGAGGTCCACAGCTTTTAAACCCGAGCATCTCTACAAGGTAAGTGGACAGCACTGGTCTTGGGTACAGCCTGGAGCAGGAAATGTCCTTAGGGTGGCTGGTGCTGGGACAGAAAAGGGGAGAAAGGAGAAAGATGAGCCTGGCAGACAGAGGCCTACCCTGAACATGGAAGGTAAGGAAGAAATCTCAACAGTCTTCTCCAAAGAAAACTGCTCCTAATTTCACGTGAATTTTTTTTTCCAAAATTGGTTTTAAACAGAACTAAAATTAAAGGTGTTAACTAATAAATACCATGGATTAAAAATGAACTACATTAAAGCCAGCTATAATGATCTGAAGTTGTTGAGATTTAGAGAACACAATCTGGTGCCTAGCACCTCAATAATCACACACACACACAGGTTTCTGCACTATTCCTTTGAATAACAGATATATTTTTATTTATTTCTCTGTTTTTCTCCCTGTACACTTAGCCTGTCCTCAATGTTAGGATATAACGCTGTTTTTTATCCCTTTGTTACACTGCCACTGCCAAAGCCAGAAAGAGACCACGTTTAATTAAACTGCGGCAAAGGAATAAAATGCTTAACCACTGCCAAGACATCGGCAGCTACACATCAAAGCTCTAAGCAGAGCCTCCGAATGAACAATGATGCTACTGACGGGCATTATAAACCAAAAAACAAGTTTAATTAAAAATAAAATCATGCCCTGGCCGGTGTGGCTCAGCTGACTGGAATGTCAAAAGGCGGTGGATTAGATTCCAGGTCAGGGCATAAACCTAGGTTGTAGGTTTGGTCCCCGGCTGGGTCTTGATCGGGAGGTTACCTACTGATGTTTCTCTCTCACATCAAAGTTTCCTCCTCCCTCTCTCTCCCTTCCTTCCTTCCTCTCTCTAAAATCAATTAAAAAACTAATAAACAAAATCATAGTGGAACTGAATGCACTACACACCTTGAATTCATAGTCTGATTTAGATAATGTTCAGTGCACATTTCACTTTGGAAATCAGTCTTAACACAAGCAGCACTTTAGTGAATATACAACTAAGAAGTAGAAAGTGGGAAAATTTTAATATTATATTTCTTTAGGTTATGACATTTAATGGAAGTACACCAGAAAGCCTATAACACTATGACATTTACTTCCAATAGAATTTTTTTTAAATCTAAAACTATTATATCCCACTCACCACTCGGCAAACAAAGTAAATACTACACACCTGAATCTAAATCAACATAAACATTTTAAAATTAACTTGGTTGTGATTCAGAAATTGACAATACATACATTATTGTTTATTTAAAAATAAGAAAAATTTTGTTTGACAACTGTTCAAAACTTACTTCAGCGCGTTTTGTGTATCTTGTTTCAACTCACTGAAGAAAGCTATTTTGAACTGATGTCTAACAAATAAAAGCTGAAAAAAGAATAGAAAAAGATATCATTACACATATTCTCTTAAAACATATAAAAATTTTAATAACTTTTATTAAGAGGAGACACAAAAGTATAAGGAAAACATTCAAAATTAATGTTCAAGAACTATTCCAACAAATAAGTAGAGTTAAGAAAGCTATAAAAATCTGTATTTAAGAACTTTAAGGGCAACGGATACAAAATCTAGTTAGCTTTTAAAAAAACTTTAGAAGTACCAAAGCCCATTTAAAACATCAGAAGTATTAGAGACGTTTACTGGCTCCCTCAAACTAGCCTGCTCTGGGACACTCGTGGTCCCTCCTCAGGAAAGGCACGCACCTGGTGAGTTGTCTTATTCAAAAACTCTTTGTGAGATTTCACTCTTCTGATCTCTGTGTAGTAATAGGTCTGTGCATGTTCATAAAAGGCGTTTTCTAATCTGTTTAAAAATAATGATAAAACAACACTCAAACACTGAAGTTATTTTAAATAAAACTATTTAACAATCATATTTGTAAGAAACAAACGTAACATTCTGATACTATCTAGTTTACCTCATGATTAAAATAAAAAGTGAAGCAAAATCTGAATTTCCAGATTTAAAAAAAAAAAATCTAAATATAAAACTCCTGGAAAGCTATTTTTTTACAATCCAAAAAGTAAGTGATAAAAATAACTTTGTAACTTGTAAAAATTAGGTAACCTCTAAAATGACTTCCACCATTGTTTAATAATTTCATGGGAAGTCTAAAAGAAACAGATATCCAACACTCCAATAGATTTGACCATTTTTTATGATTTTAATATTTAGGGTCTAAAGGATAACAAAACTAATGGGAAAGGGACCGAAAATGAGAACTAGCCAAGAGGCGAAGTAACACTGGCATGATTTAAGTCTGTTTCTCTCCTCGACTTTGCAATTACACAGGAACAGAGAAAACGCGCCTGGAGATGGTTAAATAACTAAGCTCCCTCTGTGAGCCGGTACATCTCCAAAGTGTGTGTGCCTCGGGCTCGAGAGAAAGCCCAACTCAGAGGCAGGCAAAGGTGGAACTTCAGGGGTTTTCCTCCTAACAAAACAGAACTCTGAAGTTGTATTCGAAGAGTTTAAACACATCTAAGGGAAGTATGTAAAGAAAAAAAAAAAAATAACTAAATAAAAAATTTTAAATTAGATATTAAATTTTAAATTGGACTTTCTAGGTTAATACTTTCTCTTTAATTTTTTTTAACAAACTGATTGATTCTAGAGAGCGTGGAAGGGGAGAGAGAAACACAGATTGGTTGTTGTACTTATTTACTCATTCATTGGTTGCCCTGACAGAGCAAACTGGCAACCTTCCCATGGCAGGACAACACTCTGACCAACTGAGCTACCCCGGGCAGGGCCTCTGAGATTCATATTTTCTATTTACAAAGCTACAGTATAAAATTTTTTTTAACTATGAAAATAATTTTAATTAGATTTTAACTTTGAACTGTATAATGTTTGAAAGAATATTATTAACTGAAGCTGATGGCTTCTTGGCCTTTGGGCAAAGTTCAAGTGTAATAAGCTGCTGATAGTGGTACCTCAAGGAATTGGAGAAGGTTAAGTAGTTGACAAAGGGGACTTTTTTTAAAACTTATATCCTCAGTACCATTTGAATTTTTCCCCACTAACATATTTTTTTAAATTTCTAAAAACTACCAATTTTGCAATGCCTAGTCAACAATCTAAAGGAAAATATTTCAAAGACCTTCACTTCTACCGGCGGGCGTGGCTCAGTGATTGTCAACCCATGAACCAGGAGACAAATGGTTCCACTCCTGGTTGCAGCCCCATCCCCAGCAGGGAGTGTGCAGGAGGTGGCCGATCAATGACTCTCTCTCATCACTGATGTTTCAATCTCTCTTTCTCTCTCCCTTCCTCTCTCTGACATCAATAAATCATATTAAAAAAAAAAGACCTTCATTTACCTTATAATGTAACCCACAAGGTGGTCAGTGTGGGGCAGTACAAACAAAGACTTTCCTGAGAGTTCACATGCATTACATAAAGCTGCAGCCCTTTCTGAAGCAATAACATCCTCTCCTGTTGACAAGACCCACAAGGATAAAGAGAGAAAATAATTAATGCATTCTTCACAATGAGCACTTCCCCACATCTGAACAACACAATTAAGACTAAAAACCCAAACCACTGTCACCATGCCAGTAGGAATCCTGGGGCCCTTGAGAGCACAGTGGGTTCTTAGAAGTTACACAGTACATATCCGTTAGGGAAACACTATGGAATTTTCTACTGAGCCAACATAGGCTAAGTAATGCCAACACACATGCCAAGTAACTAACCAAAAACCGTAACTAAAAATGGAAGCAATAATTCATGGAAGTGGATTTAGCACGCTACAAGTTTCAACACAGAAACAAAAAAATATTTTGGCCTCTCAGTGTCTAACAAGGTAGAAGCAGCATTTGAAACTTTGGCATTTTCTTACAGGAAATTAGAAATCCTATTGCATTTTTCTTGGCCCTATTGCAAATTAACAACTAAAAATATTTCATGAGGAATATAATTTCAAATAGATTTCAGATAAGTAAACAACATTTTTTAAAAAAACAAACAGATAGCCCGGCCTGTGTGGTTCAGTGGTTGAGTGTCAACCCATGAACCAGTCATGGGTTTGATTCCCGGTCAGGGCACATGCCCAGGTTGCAGGCTCCATCCCCTGTAGGAGGTGTGCAGGAGGCAGCTGACTGATGTTTCTCTATCACGGATGTTTCTCTCTCTCTATCCCTCTCCCTTCCTCTCTCTCTAAAATCAATTTTAAAAAAATCAAGTGATAACTGTTCTGTCAGCTGCTACAGGCCTACACCGGGGGACACGCAACAGGGAGGAGGGCTTAAGATCTGACTCTGGAATATTCTTAATTTTTATATAAGCACTATGCATGTACTTTTTAAAGTTAACACACTGTCTTTTGCATAACTGAATGCATAAAAGATTTCAACATTAACGCTCCTTGGTAATAAGAATTGGAAGTATAAAGCAATTAATTCGTTATTAACTTTTTGATACCTGGGGGCAAAGGGGTTTTCTTCTGAATTAGAACCACTGCCACTTTTGTGTTTCTGCCTTGTAAACTCTGCCTGCAATGGAAAAATTGTAACATTAAATAATTAAATTGTTTTTAAAAAATACAAGACTTTACATAAAAGTTTGATAATTCGAAGAAAGAGAAACTTCAACTAAAAAACCCCCAGATTAGAGGAAATCTTTTCCTCCTTACAAAGAAACATATATATCACACTGATTTAAATTTTGAAAATATAATCATTCCAAAAATATAACCTCACATCAAGCTTCTGCTCCTTACCAAAGTCTGTTCTGAAAGCAAAAGTTTAACATATACTTTCACGTAGAAGTTATAATACAATATCTTTATAGTGATACATTGCAGAGTAGTCATTCAAAAGAACTGTTCTGAAACTCAAATGTCAATAAAGCAAAAGTATTATGAGACTGAAGAGCAAATTACTATATCATCAAAAAATATATTATAGACACAAAAAGCAGCATTTGGAAATTCAGACCAATCCGTCTTCTGATCTCTTCATACTGCTTAGCATTATATAAATTAACATTAACGCTTCCTGTTTGGAACTGAACGTGTCACTGGAAGTCAGCAATCCCCAAAGTGACCACTGCAGTCTAAACAGCACCCAGCTGCTTTCAATGAATGTTAGTAAACCACAGACACATACGACCCAACCTGACAAGCGGAGACGACCAGACCTGACTATCTCCACTCTGGTAGCGCACTCGGACTGCTTCTCCTTCCACTGGGGCTCGTCCCAGTCCAGCTCATAGAACACAACCACCAGGGCCGGCACCAGGTTCAGGTGCTTATTCATCCAGCCCGTCTTCAAGATCCCCTTTGGAATGTACCACTCATAGGAGGTTCTCTGCAAACATTGGCAGAAGTTGAAGAGTTACTTGATGACAACAGCAGCAGAAACCACCTGTTCCTGAGCCCCAGGCACTTTCTGGGTATTTACCCCTTCGGTATATACATGAGCGATTTTTAATAAGATGAGGAAATCCCAGCTTACAGAGATTAAATAAGAGCTAGAAAGTAGTAGAGGTAGATCTCAATCCCAGAGCTGCGACACTTTCCATTTAAAGAACGGCCAAAGCTGAGTGATTCTAATGATGTCAAGGCTCTCAAATACCCGGGAAGCAAACAGCCTTTTCCAGGTAAATTTGACTTGTATTCCTCGCCATCCCAGTTTCTGTTTCATAAAAGCTGCTCAAACTATTATCTAAAACCCAACATGGCTTCATTTGTTTCAGGGCATATTGGCAGGATGGCATTTCACCTTACTTGCGGATGACAGAAAAAATGAAGGACAATTCTTAAACACAGAAGCAGAACAGTGGTCACTTGGGGGTGAGCACTAAGTGCCAAGTCGTGGGAAGGGGTGCAGAAGATGAATTGGCCCTAGAGAATCCCGCTGAAATTTCAAATTACTTCCAAAGCACCCGCACTGACCCAGACTACTCCAGCTCATGTTAGTCTCAGGTCTACTTCAAGTGAGGAATGACCAGAACAGCAAGGAAACCTGACACAAAAAACCTGGGGACTCAGGAAAGAACTGGGCAAAGGAAAACAAAAGCTCGTGAACTGGAGAATGGATCGAGGAGAAAAGGGGGTGAGTTGTACCGGGCCACTGGCCTTTCCTGACACAAACACCATATTTTAAAAAATGTGTAAGGGCCGCCCAGTCAGGCGTGCCTCAGCGGTTGAGCGTCAACCTAGGATCCAGGCGATCGGGGTTCGATTCCTGGTCAGGCACATGTCCTGGTTGCAGGCTCGATCCCCAGGAGGGGGCCTGCAGGAGGCAGCCAATCAATGACTCTCTCATCATTGATGTTTCTATCTCTCTCTCCCCCTCTCCTTTCCTCTCTCTGAAATCAATAAAGATATATTTTTTAAAAAATAAAAAAATAAAACTAAAAACGTGTAAGGGCCAAGGGTGCTGTTACTTACACAATTTCAGAGAGCTCAGTTTTTAGGGCTCAGCATGTGAAACTGTGTCTCCAGTGTGTGGTTCTCAAACACATAAGCAAAAGAATAAGCTGGTGACCAGGCATAGGTCCTACCCTCCCAGACTTTAACTCAGGAGGCCTGGCATTTACATTTTTAATAAGAACCCAGATGATGATGATGTACTTGGTTCAGAGGCCAGACTGTCAGAAATACTACTCTGGGGCACACAAAAAAGGGGGGGGACGGTATTTTGATCTATATGCCTTGTTAACTGACTTTCAGACCAACCTCATATGATTACAATAAATAACAAGTCAATCAATATATATAACTTTCTTAAGTAAACTGACATTAGCTGCAATTAATACTATATCATTATAATTATTTTTCTACGTAAATCAGAGTCTCTACTATGATGTCCACCCTAAAAGTCAGTTTTGAACTTGATACCTTTCCTCATTCCATACTGAATAAGCTGTTTATGTAGAACTCCCCAAGGACAGAGAGCATGTCTCATTTAAATTTCTGTCACCAGCTCCAGGTACCTAACACAAAGCGAGTGCTCAAAAAATGTGTGTGAAACTGTAAAGACCATGGATTCTCTAATGATGCTGGTCATGATGAACTGGGAATGTGAAACTTAGATTTTTTTGTTTTTTTAAACAAATGAAAAAAGGAAAACCTAGGCTCATAGGGTAAAAAGTTTAATAATTATAATTATTCCTCTGGGATTAAAAACATAACTACTATTAAACATACCTGTAATGTATTACAGACAAGATAAAGCCCAGGGTTTTGGGTTTTGTTGTTGTTAATCCTCACCAGAGGATATTTTTTCCATTGTTTTTTTTGTTTGTTTGTTTTTTTTTTTAGAGAGAGTGGGAGGGAAGATGAGACAGAGAAACATTGATTGGTTGCCTCCCGCACAAGACCTGACCAGGCGAGCACTGAACCTGCAACCCAGGTACGTGCCCTTGACTGGGAATTGAACCTAAGACACTTCAGTGCTCAGACCAGCACTCTAACCACTGAACACACTGGCCCGGGCGCGCGCGCACACGCACACGCACACACACACACAAACACACACGGGAGAGAGGGGGAGCCCCCATGCAATCATAATGTCATTACCTTGGGTCTACATTTGGGATACTCGTGGTCACCTGGAAGCACCTTGAAAGAAATTGGTACCCGATCAGCTCTCCGATTGGCACAGAAAGCATCCCAGACTGCTCGATGGACAGCATTATAAACTACATCCAGGCCAGTAAGAGTAACAAAGGCCATAGGCCGACAACATAATTCCACTGGGAAGTCCCACTGTGTGGGGCTCATGTTCAAGGCGTTAAGAAAGACCTGAAATACAAATGTTGATACGTTCATAACTCATTTTTTAAAAGCCCATACCCATTTCTAATATATGAATCTTTGTCACTAAAAAAAATTACAAAAAGGTAAAAGACTTTGAAGTGTTCGCAAACTGTCCAGAAAATACAAAAGAGATCAAAAGTTTTTGAAAACTTTAATTCCTAAATTGACCTACTGGAACTTGGTAACTATCGGTATTGTATTTCTTTAAAAAATCTTTCATATTACAAAGGTAGTCAACTTTAAGACATATCAATATTTTCAGGTAACATCTCAAAATGCACTCAGAACTTTGGGATAAGCAGACCAAGAAAGCAGGAATATTGTCAAATTAAAATAGGTCTCACGACCTACTTCAGTTATAAAGATAAATAATCGACTTAGATATACAATAAAGAATAATTATCTCTAATTTCTCTGTAATTACTAACATCTAATTTCTGAATTCCTGAGATATTAAAATAATATGCCAATTATTGTAAATAGTCGGCCCTACGTGTCTGTGGTAGGTTCCACATCTGCAGATTCAACCCTGCTGTGTAGCCTAGATGCATTTTCTAACAGTCATGCTAAAAAAAATAGAAACAGGTGGAATTAATGGTAATATTCTATTTAAACAATGTATCTAAAATACTGTCATTTTACATTAACACGATATTTTACTTTTTGTACCAAGTTTTCAAAATCTGGTGTGTATTGTACATTCACAGCACACCTCAATAGGTCTAGCCTATTTCAATTGCACATACGGCTACTGGCTACCATACTGGACGGCGCAGCTATAAATTATTGTAATTCTGTTCCAAATAATTAAAGTTGTATCAGAAATTCTTGCACGTTCTACCTTAAAAGCTTTGGCACTTTGGGTCGTGCTACTTCTGCAGCAAAGGAATGGGAATGGCAAAGGACAGGTGCAGAGGTGGTAGGGACCGCGATGGCAGCGCGTGGGAGGAATTCCTTCCTCCCGAAAGCAGCAGAAAGCAGCCGACGAGGCAGGAGGCGCGGGCGCAGCGAGTGAAGGCGGCGGGGCCCAGGCCGCGCGAGGGAGGCGGTCTGGGGCTGCGTGGGGGCAACAGGGGGGCTCTAGGAAAGGGCAGGCGCACACGGCAAAGAAAGGCGGCCTGATGGTGCGAGATAAATGGACGCGGTCGCTATTTTTTAATTAGGAGGTTCAGGGAGTATGACGAGGCTCCTAAGGATAAGATTCAAAGACGTTCAGCTACAAAACGACAGCTCGAGGCCTGGGCGATAGCAAAGAGCTGATGCTGAGGATGTGAAGCAACAACTGATCCAAGCCAAGGGGCCGGCCCAGGGTCGCGGAATTCAGGACAGGAGGAGATATCACCCTGCAGCCCCACGGGCGGACTCTCTTCCTTCCCGTCGCCCCTGGAACCTGGAGGCCCTAGAGACGGGGGCGGCGGGGCCAGAAGAGAAGCGCCAGCGCTGCCCCCGCGGACACGGCCGCCAGACGCAGGCCCCTAAGTCAGCATTGTTCGGAGCCGGCCCTCTCCCTCGGCGCTGTCGCCTGGCCCCTGAGCTTTCCGGGCCCGGACTCACCCAGGCCGCACGCACTGGGCCCGCTGCAGCTGTGACCGGTCGCCCCCAGCCAGCGGCGGACGAGGGGTAGCAGACGGGGGTGTCTAAGAACGCGGGGCCCGCTCCTGCAGCCGCCGCCTCTGCGCCGGTTCCAGCAAGCAGGACTTCCCCCTGCCCGTCTGCGCATGCCCAGGAAGCCCTTTCTGCGCTTGAGTGACAGCGCTCTATACCAATCGCGACCCAGAAACTTTACGCCGCTCCACAAAACGTAGGGAAGACGCTCCATTTCCGGGAGGAGCAGGAGCTGGGCGGAGAGAGAAGGAGCCAATAGGAGAAGCGAGAAGAGAGAGGAGGCGGGGCGTCTGCCGTTGCTGCTCCGCCGTCTCTCCCCAGACACACCGGAGCCCCGCCTGCCACGGCCCCGGGTTCCGCGCCCGCAGCCCTACAGCCGGCGGCTTCGCGCCGCCCGAGGGCCGGGGCTGCGCGTGACCGTCGTCTGCGGTGCGAAGGGTGTGCCTCCCGCAGCCCAGGGCGCGGAACGGGGACGCCCGGGCCTCGGGGCCGCCGCTCGCGCTTTCTCTGCGGCGTCGCGAACGCCGTCCGCCCGGGAGGCTCCCGCGCCCGGCGCGATGAGTGCCAACGAGGACCAGGAGGTGAGTCCCGGCTGCACGCCCCCGTCCCCGCGCAGGCGCGCCGCCCAGCGCCCGCCCCGGCGACCCCCGGCGCCCGGGCGGACGGCCTCGCCCGAGGGGCTGGGTGCCCGGTTGACCCGCGCCCTGCGAGCTCCGCCGGAGGTGCGCCCGCCGCTGCCCCCGCTCCCCGCGAGGCTTCCGTTTCCTCGGCCCGGGGTCGCCGCAGGTCCCCCTCGTAGCGAGAGTGCGACGCGGCGCGCCGGGCTCGCGGGAACCCCGCGGGGCGGCCCGCGCGTGGTGAGTTGTGCGTGGTGGCGCCTGGTCACCTTTCAACTTCAAACCTGTTGACACGCAGTCGAGTTAAACTTCAGATGGAGGGAAAGATGACCCGGCGCCCCGGGCTGGCCGTGCGTGAGGCGGCGGCGCTCTTCCACCCCGTGGTCGCCTAACTGAGCGCACGTCGAGTTGCGGGGGAGGCGGCGCGTCCTCTCCGGGGGAACCTCCTGGTTTTGTCCCGTGGACGGAGGAAGGGAGGCCCACGAGGGCGGAGAGCCAGCGGCCCCGGGGTGGGGTCGGGACTCGGGTGGGAGATCCCTGGGTGACTAGCAGGTCCCTGGTCGTTTAGGATAATCTGCTGCTTGAAAGTCAGCGCTTTTGCACGGTAGGTGCAGTGGAACCTCTGGGTTGTAAGTTACCTTTGAAGGACCCGAAGTCCAGCGAGCTCGTTGGCACCCGGGTCCCCTCTGAAATGCTCTTGCCGGTGAGCCCCTGAGCCGGGCACGAGCGCGGTGTCGGCTCCCCCGAGCCCCCGTGGGCCCCGGGCCTTAGAGCCCGCGGTGGTGCCGAGTCGGAACGCCCGTGGCGGGGCCCAGGAGGATGTTCGTCCTTCCCACGTGAGTACTTTTTCCAGATCCCTGAAGACAGGTTTCCTGCCCCGTGTTTCCAAACCACCTCTTCTCATACTAAATGGTTTTTCTTTGTTTTTTAGCTTTTCTCGGTGTCCAATTTTTTAAAAAAATCCTCCTGGAATCGTGTGTCTGTGGACAGATGATAAATCTGTTTACATCCCGTTTTAAAATGCTGGCATTACAGTGCTCTACAGTTAGGTTTACTGTCAGCAAAAACTTTTTATGCAAAGCGGTGGGTCTTCCACCCTGTCCTTGTGTGTTTAGGTGTCCAGGGACTTTACCCTGCCAAGTTTCATCTTGTTGGATTGTTTCGTTGAGGACTTTTTCAATTCTTGTTCTCACTATCCCACCTAACTGTCATCAACAAACATGGCAAGCCTGCCTTCAACGTCTGTTCTTGTCTAGGTCATTAATTAAAATATAGGAAAGAATTAAGGACAGGAGGAGTAGCACTATGCTTTGAGTTTGTTCCAACCTAATCTCAGTTATTCCCTTTTTAAAATTATTGATATTTAGAGAGAAAGGGAGAGAGTGAGAGAAACATCGATCTGCTGCCTTTCGCACGCTCCCCAACTGGGGCATGAACTTGTAGCCTGGGTATGTGCCCTGACCAAGAATTGAACCCACCACCTTTTGGTGTACGGGACATCACTTCAACCAATTGAGCTACCCTGGCCAGGACACTTATCAGTTATTCTTGACTCCAGTTTGAATTTCTGTAAATGTAGCAAAAGGAATCTATGGAGCCTTACTGGAATCCAGGTAGACTGTTTCGTGCCTTTCCCCAATGTACCAATCAGGTTACCCTCTCTGAGAAGGGTTGTTTACATAGATCTTGTTTTGTATATGCTTTCTAGGTCTTAGGAACTACTTCTTTTCCAGGTCCTCACAAACACTTTCTTTAATAATATATGCTAAAATTATGTCTGCATAGATCAAATCCACCCATCTTTAGTTTGTAGAAATCATGACATGCATTTTGTTGAAAACTAAAATATGTGTCCACATGCAGTCTCCTTGCTTCTCTTCTCAGGTGGTCATCAGTAATCACAACAGCAATGGTGTCTTCTTGTCTGCAAGCCCTCAGCGTTCTAAGAAATATTTCCAGGCAGGGATTATTAGTTAGTTACATTTCCTCTGACAGTCCTTTTTCCCATTTGGGGTAGATCCTTGTCAACCTTTTTCTAACTATCATTTTTTCAGAGTTCTTTTTATTGTCCTTAAGTGGTTTTTCAAGTTGTATATCAATCTGTGGGAAGGATTACAAGTATAAGATGTATAAGTAATGCTTCTTCATGCTCTTTCTGCCCGAGGCTGCTCTTTAGCAGGGTGATAAAGGGCGCAGGCTTTGGAGCTGCTTTAGACCAAATCTTATTTGCCCCCTGATGGGAAGGAAAAAACCGTGAGGTTTTCTTCACAGGATTGATGTGAGAATTAAGAGATAATACACTGTAAAATGCTTAGCGGTGCCTGGCATATAGTTTTAAAGTATTAGTATCAGTATTATTGTGATGTGTTGGTACACCCAAATATATGATAAACAGTTAAGGCCAGAAGAGTTAGTCAAGTTTTACATAGTTGAGTGGGCTTGAATCAGAAAGTAAAGGCCATCTGTTTCTAATCCATTTATCCCACTAAACGAAACCCATTTGATTCATTTCTTTCAGATGGAACTGGAAGCATTACGTTCTATATATGAAGGAGATGACAGTTTCCGGGAATTAAGTCCAGTTTCATTTCAGTATAGGGTAAGACAATGGCATGAGTAGGAGAAGCTCCTCATTTGCTGCAAAAGACTAAAGGTTGCTAAAAATGTTGATTTTGTTTTTAAATTTAGTGGTTTGGATTTATTATGTCTTTGGACTTTCTGAAGCATTTAAATGAGGACACGTCACTATGACATCAGTTTTTTTTTAATTTATTTTTTTGTTGCTAAATCCTCACCTGAGGATATTTTTTCTGTTGATCTTTAGAGAGAGTGGCAGGGACGGGGGGAGAGAGAGAGAGAGAAACATCGATGTGAGAGAGACACATCCATTGGTTGCCTCCCGCATACGCTCCAACTGAAGCGGGGATGGAACCTGCAACCCTGGTACATGCCCCTGACTGGGAATCAAACCCATAACCCTTTGGTGTGCAGGCCTACGCTCTAACCACTGACCTGATCATGAGCATTGGAAAGAATTCATTCTAAAGATCATAATTTAATATTCTGTATTTGTATCACTTTTTACAAGCCTAAGGTTTCCCTTTTCTTCAGATAGGTGAAAATGGTGATCCCAAAGCCTTCTTAATAGAGATTTCCTGGACAGAAACATATCCTCAGACACCTCCAATTATATCTATGAATGCTTTCTTTAACAACACCATGTGAGTAGTGTTTTGTTTTCATTGGGTATTTTTTAATACTCTTTGGCTCTTCTCTTAGTATATTTCTTATGCATTATAGATCCTCAGCCGTAAAGCAGAGCATATTGGCCAAGTTGCAGGAAGCGGTGGAAGTTAATCTCGGCACCGCTATGACCTACACATTGTTCGAATATGCCAAGGACAACAAAGAGCAGTTCATGGAGAATCACCATCCCGTCAATTCTACAGTGAGTGTGCGGTTTGTTTTTACCAGGTTTTTTTTATTGTTTTGATTTTACTGTTAGTAATTAATTTTTACTACTTTATTTTATTTAATTGAAAGGAGATTTTGTATTAGTTAAAGTGAGTTACATCCGAGTTAAATAAGAACAATGAATTTTAGATTTCTTAGCTTCTATGTAACTTTAAAAATTAAATTGTACTCTCCATATTTTACCTTTCCTATAAGACTAGAATATTTCATGTGCCCGCCAAAACTGAAGACATTGTAGAAACTATATTTTTCAATTTTACTTAAATCTCCTAAAAAGCTCAGAAAGGGGATTTCTTATGTAGAGTTAATGTATGAAATTTTTAATGAGGCTTATTTAGCTATAAACAGTTCAGTTTGAAGGTATTGCAGCTTAAGGGAACTTTATTAAATAGGAAAAGTATACATTTCTTCTAGAATTACTTTAGGAAAGAATCTTTTCCGACCATGAGCATCTGTGTATTGGCCATCCTGCACTGAAATGTTTGCGTGATCAGTAGTGAGTTTTGTCTGTGAACCAAGCTGTAAGTTTTGATGGCGAAGGCCGCATCGTGCACTCGAGCAGTTCTGCTTCCACGTTCCCAGGGGAGCACAGGACACTTCGAGGCAGCTGGAGAAGCAGCGAGGGCGGGAGCTAAGGTCGGGGCGGGGCCAGACCAGGTGGGTTCAGACCCTCACTGCACCACTCACTGCATGACTCTGGGCAGGTTTCTTCATCTCACACTGTGCTCAGTTTCTTCACCTGTAAAATGGCAGTTAGAATAGCATCTACCTGATAAAAGACTGTAGCAAAGATCAAATGAGTACTAATGTACAGCATCCATAGCAATGCTTGCACCTCGTGAGCATTTTAAATTTTGCCTATTGTAAACTTAGGCTACATGAACCGAAATACAGGAGTGGGCAAAAGTAGGTTTACAGTTGTAATACAAATAAATAATAATTAATAAATAGCAATACAAGAATAAATTCTGTTTCCCATACTCACAACTGTAAACCTACTTTTGCCCACCCCCTGTTTTAAAGATTTCCTTCATTTCTTTGGGGAACCCTGGTAATCTAAGTAGGCACATGTGATTTTTTATTTAAACTTCCAAAGAATAGCAAATTAGCTAAATTGTAAAGTTGCCTTGGAGCTTCAGAGCTTCACCATAATGCTGGTATCAGATCTTTCTGAAGGACTTGGTTACAACAGTTGCACTAACATTGTGTCCATCTTATGAACTTTTAGAAGAGTGAAACCAATATGCTAAGTTCACCTGAACTAATAAGTAAATGAACAAATTTACTTCACAAGTCTAAAAACTTTCAACTCATTTCAGGATGTAGCCATATTTTGTGTAATTCAGTGAGTTTTAAGGCATGGGTCTAAGAATTCCTTTTTTTTCCCTAGACATCCGTAAGCAATATCATTTCAGTTGAAACTCCTACTATAGCCCCATCAAGTAAGAAAAAAGAGAAAAGAGAGCAGCTTTCCAAAGCCCAAAAACGTAAACTGGCAGATAAAACAGGTTCGTGTTTTTTCGTTCTCTAACACAAATAAACGCATTGCTTTTTAGTGCGATATGGGTGCTTAGTAAGTTTGTTTACATTTAGATTAGTCTCTTACTCTTGGAGCATTTGGATCAGAGGCTGTATTAGGTCACAGGCGTGTGTTGACAATACTTCCTGCTTCACCACGAGAGAGGACATCCGAGAAGGTAGAAGAAGGTAGAAGAAGAAGTGGGCCCTGACTCTCGGGAGCATTAGAATAGGACACAGACGTGTGTCCTGCTGGTACCTCTCTGGCATGCTTGGGATTTTTCTGTTTGTTTACCTCTGGCAAATATGTGTACTATTGAAAACTTTTTGAAATATAGCTTTCACCTGAAATGACGTCTGATACACCAGTAGGTCTTGGCACAGTTTCTTACTGAAATAAGCAGTGACTTTGTAAGCAGCAAGATCTTTGTACAAGTGCATGAAACTAGTAAGTTGGTCAGTTTCTCTTCCTGGCATTACCAACTCACCTCCATATTTTTTCCTTGCTATCAAGTTTTGTCTTGAATGAAATTAGGGGAACTCTCAAACGGTGCACCTGAAATACTTGGCACGTGTGCCCAGGAAAACAGTGCTTTGAACCACAGTGATCGACTTTTTTCAACTTAGAAATATGAAATTTAAATTTTTTATCTATTGTGCAGAATAGTATATAATCTTATTTATTTCAACATTAATTAATTTAAAAATTACTGATTGGTCTTAAAAATAAAGTGACTCTTTTTTCTCCTCTAGATCACAAAGGAGAGCTTCCTCGAGGCTGGAACTGGGTTGACGTGGTGAAGGTATACAATACTTCTATTCTAGTCTTCAAAAAACTTGTGACTATTGCCATCGAATAATGACACTTTATCTCCCATTTTCTCCCCCTCCACCTCTGGATCTCATCGGGACATCTGTTTCCTTTTTTACACTCAGCATGTAAGTATTTATAACTGCAATGAAGTATGACTGTTTGTGTAAGTACGTCTTAGGATGGACATACTTAACTATGACTCTCAATTAGTGATAATAGGAAAACTGAAGGAACACATCACGGAAAGAAATGCTTTGATTTCTTAGGAGAAATTAAGTATTTTATTTAGGTCAGAGCCTAGTTGTTTCCCATCATTATCAAGAAAGATTTTCTGTTTTTGTTGTTTAAAATTGTTTACTTTCCATTTTGAATTTTTCTGCCAACTACTCAGTATTTTTCTCGCAGATTTGTAGCTTCAAATCTGTTAAACTGATACTTAACACAGTAAGTTCATTCTCTTTGTAGAAGTTCATGAAATGAATTTTGCATGCAGTTAGTGCCAGTACTGTTAGAAGTATTCAGTGTGAGCCAAGGAGAGGTAAAGATGAGTTTAGTGAGGACCTACAAATACGGGCAACTTACAAACAGCATATTCTTAAAGTTTATTTTCAAGTCAGCTGTTTGGGCCATGGGATGCCTTTTCTATAAAATCTGTTTAAAATAATCTTTGTGCTTCTAGACTCTAGTACAAAAATACTGCGTGGGAGTAGGGAGCCATGAGGTGCAGATGGAATAGAGAAACAGCTGCTCACCTTCCTGGGCGAGAGGCTGGCTATATATGAGCCATCTCTGGGAGAGGCCCCTCTGGCATCCTTGCATCTCCTGCAGCCCCTGCCCTGGTGCTTGGTGAATGCTCCGTGTTCCCAGGTGTACTCATAGGCATCTCACCAGCTAAGTCTGCCGTGTCTTGAAAATGCTCCATGTCTTGGCCAGTGTGGCTCAGTTGGAGCGTCATCCTGTACACTGGAGGGTGGCGGGTTCGATTCCCAGTCAGGGCACACGCCCGGGTGCAGGCTCAGTCCCAGGCTGAGCTGGTGCCTCAGTCAGAATGAGAATGCATCTTGTTCATGCAGCAGGTCCCAGCTATGAATGAGCAGAAGGATAACCTGAGCAACCCAAAGGCGAAGTGCTTAGCCTCCCCTAGCTCCAGGAGGTGTTTCTTTTTAAGAGAGTCCTTGCTAATGCAAATTAGAGTTTCAGGCTATAAAAGAATATAAAATTTAATCCAGCACTCTTGGGAGATGGGAGAGATGTTTTTAAGAGGGAGGTTACCACATAGTCACGGTTGGGACTCAGAATTCCAGCACCCTAAGTTAGTGGTTTCCACGTGTGGTCTTTGAGCCCCTGGCAGGTCCTGGCAGCCCTCTCAGTGGGCCTACAAGGTCAAAGCTATCTGCATCATAACATTAAGGTGTCATTTGCCTCGATCTCTCCCGAGTGTACCGTGGCGTTTAGAGAGGCAGCGTGACAGGGTAATACCGTCACTAACGTTCTTCTGTTAGAGCACTAATAGAATGTGCGCTTTTTGGTTCTTGTGTTTCCCAGGATTTTCTAAGGTAGTACATGGGTTTAGGATCTAAGTATGCGCACTTTCACATTAACTCTGATTTAAAAAAGAAGTGTCTGATTAAGATGATAAACCTTATGTTTTTTACCACAATAGAAAATTTTAGATTAAAAAAGAATTTATTGTTTATAAAGAAGACAAAAACAGAAGCTATCATTCATTTTCCAAATGGCACCTTCTGTATATTCTTGGTTCCGGTTTGGTTTTTGGAAATCTTCGAGGGATTTTCCTCCTTTGTTCTATGGGGTGGTATCTGCAGAGACTCCATTTTAAGTGTTAGATATGGTGAAAGCTGGAGGTGAAACCTTGCTGTCTCCTGTTCCAGTAGCCGTAGATGTTTGCCTTTGACATGAAGTGGAAATAACGCACGATGATAGCTTAAACCTGAACCTTTCTTTTATCTTTTTTTATAGTTAAGCAAAAGTGGCACAAAAGATGATGAATAGCGCTTGGAATTCCAAACAAGGGAAGAGCATCCTTTAGACAGCAAACTGGGTTCAAAATCTTCCATCACCCTTTTCTGGTATTGAGGTGGCTTTTTATAAAACAAGTTTTTTGTACGTTTCCTACGTGAAAATGTTTTAAGCTGCAAGTTCATGAAGAGATTTGGTTGTAGTAAATTATTTTCACAAACCTGGCCTTAATAAAAGGTGAAAATGTTACTGGTTCGTATACTTTGGGAGCCTTTTGAGCTTTGTCAGTGGACAAATGAGAATACTGAATAATCAATGTTAATTTATATGAACTTATTCTAGTGGATCTGATAGTGTCTTTTTAAGTATGAAGCCCTTTTCCAAAACTCCTGTCCCAGGGAGTAGGACACTGAGTGAGCAGTCCCTCCGCAGCATGGTCCGTATCAGTAAGCTTCTCATCTTGAAAGGCGTTCCTCTCCTCTTCCCGGAATCACTGAGGCATAAGTTGCTTCAGGGAAATTTAAATCCTGGTATTTGAGCTTTACACATAATATTCTTTTTCATTTTTGTGGGTCCCCCTCCCCAAGGGTGAACTTTAGTAAGTGAATGAATATCTGTTTATACTTTTCTCTTGGTTTGGGTACTGTTTGATCATGGAAGCGTTCCTGGTGTGTGGAATAGAAGAATATAATATAAAAACAAGTCTGCCCCGCATCCGAACGGAAGTGCTGGTTTCTATTTAAAACATTTCTCCTCGCTGCATTACCAAGATGGGAGTACAAGATGCCTTAATATTTAATTTTTGTATTGTTGAAGACAGTGGTCTTAATAAATTTCTATTTATCTGCTAGTGTATATCGTTAGTTGTTTGGTAACTGAGGTCTTGTAAATGATTTAGCATAAAACCCCATTTCATGTTTTGTTTCGAGTATTCAGATGTATTTCTCAACCCCAGCATCTTTGTGATAATAGAAGTATTGCAAATGCTGAACTGTAGTACATGCTTTTTTTTTTAATCGTTAATAGAGGAAACTATTAGTGCAGTTTTATCAGAGAGTTACTGATATCTTTGTGTGTTTACAGTGATGCTGTTTCTGCTCCCCAGCTTTAAAACTACTTAGAACTACTGCTCTGCTCGGTTACACCCGTGCAGCTTGGGTTTGAGTTGTTAAAGAACAACTGAGTTTTAAAGAAGTTTCCTTAGCATAAGAGCACCCTGAGCTGTATTCCTGGTTTTTACTGGGCTGGCATTGGTTTCGGTTAAATCATTTGAATTATAAAGTAAGTATAATCACAGTGAAGAAGCTTAATCTCATTTTTAAAAGCTGAGTCACATTTATTTCTTGAAATAATACGATAGAAACATTAAAATTCAGGGCCACTGAAATTGGGGTTGTGTGTGTACTTTTTTGTTGTGTTGATTTGCCTGATTTTTAAGAAACAAACTGGTACATCTACTAGTGGAAGAAAGTACTTTGTTTTTCTCTGAAGAGTCTGAAATTGTTCAAGCTTATCGTTGGTTCATAGATTACCAAGAATAATGCTAGTAAAATGCCAATGAACTATTTTTACTGTTTTTATATAAAATGTACAAATTCCGGGAGGTGATGGTGGCAGCGGTGCCTCTACTACCTTGTGTCAGACACTTGACCATTCTCATCAATACAGCCATCACTGGTCAACACTCCCAATATATTTTCTCAAACTCTGTTTACTTAAAATTGTATGGAATGGCATAATTAATAAGCAATAAAACCTGAATTACACACAATGGTTTTTCTACGTCTTATTTCAGATGACTTGAGTCGTTAATTTTGTAAACCTGCCTAGTCTTATGGTGCAAGGTGTACCCTCCTACTAGAAACTGTTCAAACCGTTGGATTAAAAAAATTTTTTAAATGAGCTGACGAGAAGGAAAGAGTACCCAATCTAAAAACTTAAGTGAAAGTTGGGACGTAAAGGTTAAGGACAACTTTTGTTTTCAAGTTTCAGAGATCCAAGAGGACAGGAGGTGAAGTCCAGGATTTGCCCAAGGTGAGGGGTCTCACACACACCCCCATGCTTGAGGCTGAGCACTGTTCCTCAGTGGGGGGTGGACCCTGAGGACCGTTTCTCTTGAACTTTGTTGAAGGAAGGGTAAAATGTAAATATCACACATGTACTCTCCTGACCACTTATAACAGGCTACCTCTCTCTTGGATTTCAGCCCAAATTCCCCCCATATGGGCCATCTGGAAAAAAAACAGAAAACCTCAAGCCAGGATTTTAATTTAAAGTGGCACCAGGTGGGTAGAGCCTCTGGGCAGCATAGAAATAACCACAAATTCGCTCTGAAAGAACTCACCTTCCAAAGAAGCCCACCTGTAGAGTCCATGGAACGTGTACGCACATCACAACTCGGTGCAGGACGCAAGGCGCTGAGAGCCTGCCGAGAAGAAATGGGAGCACGAGCCTCGGGTATATACTCCAGTTATTCAGAAGTGAGTAAGGCACAACAAACTATTAAGTTATCGAGTAGGTTTAGGAAAGGACCATGGAGATGTCTCAAAATGAGAAACAGTAATTGCTCGCAGTGTATAAAAGCCCGTGGGGTGACACTGGGTTTTGGACTTCCTCTCATTTTGATCTTAGCTTTAGCATCTCAGTCCTTCCACGTCCTTTCTCCACAGGCCCCAACACTGTAGATTAGCTGGGTGGTTGGAGCCTTCACAAAGCTCTGCCCGACGCTACAGATGTGCCCCTGGAACTTGTGTGCTTTCAGTTATGTGACAAGGTGATGTGTGTATGACCTAAAGTGTGTGCCATGCAGTTTGTGATGCGTGAGTGAAGGGATCCTCGAGGGACTTGACCAGCAGCGTTTTAGTGGGAAGGAAGAGAAGAGCAGAAAACACCAGTGTATCCTGCATGCTGTAGGTATTTGCCTGTGTGTGTGCATGTATGTACAATTGATTTCCTAAAGTGAGTAATGGTAAAAACGGGGTTTGAAAGCCTTTGATCAGAGCATGCAAAAGATGGAACACATTTTATGTGAAGACTGTTATTTTGAAAAATACAACTTGCCATTTAGTGTTAACATTAATCGTTGATTTTGCGTTTTTCCTAAAGACCAATTCAGTCAAGCTAAGTTGCATAATGTACTCGGAGATGAGTAGAACCTTTGATTTTGAGTAGGATCCTTCAGTGACTACATTTGTAATAATAAAAATCCTTGCCTGACAGTTTTTGCTTATATGAAGAACTGAAGAGAGCATAGAAAAGCTAATGCCTCAAGTAATTTTAATAGCTTTAATTTCTTACTGATGAGAACCCAAAATAAGGAAATTAGTTCAATTATCCCACCATTTCTAGAGGAATAGTTATTTTCTTCCTGGGTTTCCTATAATAATCCAGTCTCCAAATTAAGTTGTCATGATCATCAGATGGTGGCGATAAAACAGGAAACGCTCCCACTGCCCATTTCTCCCGCTTTTACTGCTGGCGTCTGGGAAGTTTTAGGTGACCTTGAGCGTTTCTCTGAGGCCTTCTGGAGCTACCATATGTCCCTTTCTGAGGCCCCCACAAAGATTTGGCCTGTTGGGACACTTGGCATTTTAAGGAGCAACCCATCTCTGCCCAGGGTTCTTTCATCAACCAAGGAGAAGGCAACTTACAAAAGGAGAAACTTCACAAGGAGAAAAATGCTGATGGAAATAATTCTGCCTGAGAATTAAGTGCTTAGAAATCAACCTTGAAGGTTTAATAGGAGGACAGTTTTTAGAGCACAGAGAGGCAGGGGGAAAGGATTCCTTCGCTGTGAGGAGTTACAGCCGGTGAGCCTCACCGTGTGGCCTGCAGCCTTGCCTCGTGGGTGCTCCAGCTCCGCTCCTGCTCCTGCCGCAGGTGAGCCAGAACCTTCGCTTTCACAGCGGCCCTAGGTGTCCTGAGTTACCGTCACATCGGCTGCGTGGGAACGTCCTAGGGTTTGGACCCCTGTATCCTGGGAAAACAATGCCCCCGAGGTTTCATTGGAAGCAAACACTATCAATGTCCACACTCTTTTTACTGACTGTGTTGTATTCTTAAAGTCACTTTTTTGCAAATTCTACCCAATATATGACTTTTTTTAAAAAACATGAATGTGAAAGAAATTAAAAACTTGACATTTTCTCCCTTCTGTTTCTAGAAAGATCAATCTAGAATTTGTCATTTTGCCATTTCACCTCATCAATGCTGAATACACGAGCTAAATATTCCTCCCCTCCCAGGGGCTGCGCGAAGGTGGTTTTACATTGATGGGTGTTAGTTATTTAGAGTTTGGCTGAACAGTGTCCAGCCATCTGCTAAAGGAAAGCGTAACTCCCACTACACACTGACAAATGCCTTCTGTTAAAATTGTCCCTTCGTTTCTACATTTTTCTTTTGTACGTCAGTGTTTTTTTAAATTCCTTATTTTTTATTTTTATCAAAGTCATATATATATGTAGTCTTAGAAGTCAAATAATTTTACAAGGCTTTTAATGTAAAAGATCGTTTTTTCTGCCACACTCCTCCTCCTGATTCCTACCCCACAAAGGTAATTGCCTGCAACATTTTTTTTTTAGCTTAAACTTGGCCCACGAGACCCTGGCAGGTGCTCTGCTGCCGTCTGTGGCCTCAGCTCCTGACCCCACCACATTCCCACCTATGACCTTCGATCTGGCTCTGCCTCCGCCTGGGACTCACCCTCAGGTTAACTCACCCTCAGATCTCCACTCTAAGTCTGCCTTTCACTCTTGGTGCGATGGAAACCCTCTGAAGGTTTCCCCAGCTTATTGAGATATAATTGACAGGTACCACTATATAACACTGCGAGTGTAACGTGAAAATCTGATATACGTATCTATGTGGAATGAGGGCCAAGATATGATTAGTTAACATCTCCACTTCATAACTTTTTGAGTGTGGTGAGAACATTCAGGGCCTGTTCTCTTAGCAGCTTTCAAGAATATAATACAGTAGAGTTAACTGTAGTCACCATGCTGTCCTTCAGACCCCAGAACTTATAGCTGGACTTTTGTGCCCTTTGACTTACACCCCATTTCTTCCCAACCCCCTGCCCCTGGGGTTATTGTCAATCTCTCACTGTGCCTAATTTACAAATTAAACTTTCATAGGTATGTATATATAGGAAAACACAGTATTCGGTTTCAGGCATCCACTGGGGGTCTTGGGCGCAGCCCATGGGATGCTGGTCTGTCACTGAGCGGCTGTCGTCTGCTGTGCTGAGAGAAGTAAACTCTCTCACTCCGGTCCACTGAGTCTTGTTTGTTCCCAGCAACTGCGGAGCTATGGCAAGTCCATCAGCTGGCTTCCCGTCATCAATTTAGGAGCCTGTGACTTCTCGACGTTCTCTGTGAGGCTGGGGTTCTTCCCTCGCACGGTGAATTACAAGGTTGTTACGAAGATTCGAGAAAGTGTTTGTAAAGAGCCTAATACTGTAATGGGTACAAAGTAGGCAGTAAGTGGCTGTTGTTTGTTAAATAAATATCTTTGTCACCTTTGATTTTTGAATCAGATGTCCTTGAGTATCAAGATCAAATGTTTTCCAGGTTGTAATCTTGGCTAGCTGTCACTCCGCTATAGAGATAACTGAAATAGAAAAACACATTTCTAAACCTGTGTTTTTCAAATGGGTTCCCAACCCATTAAGTGGGCATAAATCAATTTAGCAAGCTCTCAGCAGAAATTTTTTTAAATGAACAGAACAGAGTAGAATAAAAGAGATCAGAATATAATAGCATATGTTCTAGAATAGAGGCTGTTTTCTGAGACATGTTCAGCTTGTTCTAGAACCAGTGTGTGTTTACGTACTGGGCTGCAATGCAAAATGTACTGTCAGTTCTTTTTTTCTTTTTTTGAATTGAAAATCACTTTTCTAAATCCTAAATTGGGCCTGGTCTAGAAGCTCAGTTGGTTGGAGCATCATTCCCATGCACCAAGGTTGCAGGTTCAATCCCCCATCAAGGCACATGCAAAAATCCACCAATGAATGCATGAATGAGTGAAACAACCAAGTGATGTTTCTCTCCCCCCCCTTCTCTAAAATTAATTTTAAAAATAAATAAATCCTGCCCTACCAGCGTGGCTCAGCAGTTGAGCATCGACCTACCATCCAGGCGATCATGGTTTGATTCCTGGTCAGGGCACATGCCCGGGCTGCAGGCTCGATCCCCAGTCGGGGGCATGCAGGAGGCAGCCGATCAATGACTCTCTCATCATTGATGTTTCTCTATCTCTCTCTTGCTTCCTCTCTCTGAAATCAATAAAGATATATTTTTTAATTATTAAAAAAATAATTAAATCCTAAATCACTGTTTGGGTTAAACATTTATTAGGGTTTCAGTGGAATCAGGTCAAATAACCTCATATTTCACCAGAACAGTTTTGGATGGGATCAAAGACGGTGGAAAGTGGGAGTGAATTCTAGCAAGTCGGCCGACCAGAGCACTTTATCCCCGACACCAGCCCATCTAACAGAGTCCCAGAGAGTTCAGTTTGAGAGATTCCAAGAAACAAATCCAACCACTTTTATTGTCCACAAGTGGAGTCTTGCTTTAAGATTTTAGCTGTCTCCTGATTTAGAGCAGAATTGTGCATTTTATTTACGCCTCCTGCTTCTTTACTCAAACTGCAGCATTAGTTTGTTTCCCACTGTTCCCCACCTGACTGTACCTCTGAGTCATTGTAACCATGCCGTGCTTTATGGCAGATCACCCACTTCATTACTGGGCTGAGTCGGTGATTAAAACAAAAATATACTCCATTTTGGCACCCACGTTATGGTTCCTTACGCAAACAGAGAACGTCATTCTGGAGTGAGTGATCATCAGTGTAAAGTTTCTCCACCATTCTAAGTTTCACCCTTAGATAATTCCCCTTTTCCATACCCAGTGGTTTTATTTATTCTGGAAGAGAGGCTGAGTGGTAGTGTTTTAGCAGGAACAGCCGGCTGGGCATCTCTACTTAGACAACGGGCCCAGGTCCAGCTGCGGAGTAAACACCTGAACCTGTGTCAACATCTGGCAACATGGACACTTGTCCCTCTTCTTTAGGCCACCTCTCCCCTGGGCTGTACGGTGCACGGCCTCTCCCGGTATCCAGGGCTCCCGTGGTGACCCCTTTCTCTCTTGCGTCTTCAGTTGTCATCTGCCCTCATTTCCTTCAGCCAGCACCATGCTCTAGTATGTCTTCCCAAAGATGGAAAACACACCCCTCTAACCCCCCCATCTCCACCTCCCAACCCCCTCTCTCTGAGCACCAGAGCTTGCCCCCGATGCCCGAGCTGTACTGAGCACTCCACAGGCCAGTCCGTCTTCACGTGGGATGGAGACGATTACATCCTCGTTTCACAGCAGGCCCATTCGTTCTAGATCACCTCTCACCTGCCCAGATCTGTCTCCCCAGCATTGCAAACAGATGGATTCCGGTTCCTCTGAACACCTGTCATTCGCTTTACAGATGCTGACTGTACGGTGCTGACAAGCAAGCATCGTCCCCAATTCAAAAGGGATGCAGTAGCATACACAGTGGGACCTGTGCCCACCGGGAGCCTGCACTCTACTGGGAATGCTGGGATCCTCTGGGGGCGCTCCGCAGAAGGCCGGGGTGTCCAAGCCTCTAGGGTTAGAGTCAGGTCTTCCTTCTCTGATAGTTCGTTTCTTGTTTTGCATTCCTCGGGAGATCCCTTCAGCTTGGAGTCCAGCCATCCGGACAGATGGCCTTCGTTTCAGCAAATGTCTCTGGCTGACAGCTTCCAGAAGATGCATGTCACAAACAGCATCAGCCGCTCTAGAGAAGTGGGACAGAGACTTGCAGGGAAGTCTGGAGAGCCCAGGGCAGCCCGACTTCCCCACCCCCGTGGTTTGCTCCTCCTGGCCCCATCCCCTTGCTCTGAAATAGTCATCCAGCATTGTGTTCCTGCACGCCCCCCAAAACACAGCTAAACCCCCCAAAACGTAGCTAAAAAGCAAGACCCTCCCAGGAGCCTACTCCCAGGGACCTAAACACACTGTAAATCCACCTTACCTGTGAAGACCTGGAAGACGTGGAAGACGTGAGATTGCGAACAAGTGGCAGCGCAGAGGTGCAATGCCCACGTGCCGTGGTCGGGTTTGGTCTGGCCCTACCAAGCGCCAACTGCATGCTGGGAGATTAGGCGGCACATAGAGAGATGCTCTTGCTTTTTGGCCTAACACCAAGAGGCCACCAGGTTCCAACTTGCTGCTGTGTGTCACCTTGTGATTAAAGAGACTCAGGCCCGGCCGGGCGTGGCTCAGCAGTTGAGCATCAGCCTATGATCTAGGAAATCGAGGTTCAGTTCCCGGTCAGGGCACATGCCAGGGTTGCGGGCTCGATTCCCATTTGGGGGTGTGCAGGAGGTGGCAGATTAATGACTCATCATTGATGTTTCTCTCTCTCTCCCTCTCCTTTCCTCTCTCTGAAATAAAGATATAGTTTTTTAAAAACAAACAAATAAAAAATAAAAGAGAATCAGGTCATAGCAAGGACTGAATGTTTTTCTGTTCCAGGGTCCAGTCTAGGACCAAAGTTGCACTTTGTTACCATGTCCCTTTGCTCTTTTACCTGGAGCACTTCCGTAGTCTTTCTCTGTCTTGAGAGAACTTGACCTGCGTTAACAGTATGGGCCAGGTGTTTGTAGAGTGTCCCTCCGTTTTGGTTTGTCCAATGTTCCCTTGTGATTAGGTTCAGGCCACGTATTTTTGGCAGGATTATCTCAGGAGTGGTATTGTGTCCTCAGGGTGTCCCATCAGGTGGCACGTGATACCTGCTCTTGGTTAAGGTAACTTCACCTCGAAGTTACTATTTTTTACCTTTACAGTTAATAAATACTTAGTAATGAGATACTTTGATATTACGCAGATATTTTGTTCCATATCCAACTTTCACCCACCGTTTCTATTGCTGATTCTTGCTTGAAACAACTGTGACTGTAGAGACAGCCAAGTGGTGATGTTCTCATTCTGTCTCTCCCGCATTTATTCATTGGCACTTTACAGTGTGGCTTTTACTTACATCAGCAGGGACTCATTTCCATGCTGGGCTTATTCTGTAATCCAGTTTATCATTAGATATTTTGCTGTTCAGTTTCCCCCATATTTAGCCAGTAACTTCCCCACCAAACTGGCACCTATGTCGTTTTGAAAGAGCCCCATTATACTTGAGCAATTCTTCATTTTCTGGCACAGCAGTATTCATGAGGTTATGTCTTAATGAGTTCTTGAACAAAATCCCAAGCTCTGGTTCAACGAAAACAGTTCTGGAGACAGCCAAGATGCTGTGACCCAAAAACACCATTGATGGTCTTGCTTGAGTCAAAGAAACCATAGGAATGGACACCTGTCCGCCAGTCTTTTGTGAACATTGCTTCTCCTGAACAGGGTTACTTGGACATCAGATGATTTAAGATTTTGTTTCCTGGCCCAGATCAGGAGCGTTGTCCAACGCCTTCCTGTGGTGATGGACATGTCCAGTATCTGTGTCATCTAAGAAGGCAGTCACTCGCCACATGTGGACATTCAGCACTTGAAATGTGGCAACTGCGACTGAGAAACTAAAGTCTTAATTTAAATTAGTTTATTGTCATTTTAATTTCTATAACCACATGTAGTGGGTGGCTACCCTATTGGAAATACAGATCGAGAGGGAAGGTTTCCTATGACATTGACAGGAAACTACATTAGAGGAAAACTGATGAAATGCGGCCTTACATGATTAAACAATTAAAGTTTTTGGAGTTATTGCACCCAAATCATGTGAGTTGTTGTATTAACACATTATTTAAAGAGTAGACTGTTAAATCACTGTGTCCCCCTGAGGCTACTCCTCATTTGTGACAGTATCATCACAGCATCAGTTTCTGGGACGTTTATCCCTATGTTCTTTCCTGCAGGGGCCATGCATGCAGGTCATTGAAGGTGGTTTCAAAGCAGTGACACCTGAGGACAGTGATGGAAGGGAGGGAGGCAAAAATAAAAGTCTTACTTTATGTGCCCTTATCTAAATTTTAATTAAATATGCTTTATTTATGAATTGTCTATATACTTTGTGGAAAGACAAACAGGGTTGTCTGACCTGGAAGACCTAGGTTGCCTGGCAACACTCAGAATGGTACCAGAGCCTCCCCTCCCCCAGCAGGAGGGGCTGTGCTCCAATGCAACTTCCCACAAGGTCAACAGGTGCTGGCACCAGGCACACCAGACGACTTACTCCTGAACAGCTGCCATCTAACCTCAGAGGGCCTGATGCCCACACAGACATTGTGTCCCAATTGGCAAAGCCACTCTCATGCTTGCTCTATAAACAGAGAAAGCAACTGAGTGGGGGTGGGGGACTTGAGTCCTCTCAGAGTCTAGACCCATATTAGTGCAACTTGCCCCAACCCAAGCATCCCTCCTACACTGAGCGCTGAGATCAGAGACCTTGTGTATGGTCAACCTCTGTTCACAAGTTCCAGCCTGTACCCCAAAAACTCATTGGAAAGACGCATTTTAATAGAAATAATCTATATTTTCCCCCAAATAGCTGACATCAAGGAAAATCATCGATGAAAATGCAATATATGATCATAGAGAAAAGAATGCACTGAATGAGACTTGTGGATTAAATGGCAGGGAGAATTCATTGTTAATTCCGAGATTTGATGGTGGAGTTAACAACTAAAGAATTCAGGGCGCCCTGGCCGGTGTGGTTCAGTTGGTTGAGCCTTGTCCCATACACCAAGAGGTCGCTGGTTCGATTCCCAGTTGCAAGCGCAATCCCCATTGGGGGGCACGTGGGAGGCAGCCGATAGATGTTTCTCTCTCTCTCCCCCTCTCCCTTCCTCTCTCTCTAAAAAGTCAAGAAAAACATATTGGGGGGAAAAGAATTCAGGGTGTTGGGGCATCATATCAGCAACTCACTCTCAAATGGTTCAGGAAACTTTCGTCTATTCTTGAAACTTTTCTATCTGTTTGACATTACTTTAAAATCAACAACGAAAGAAGTGTGTTAAATAAAAGGGAGCCCCCCTCCCCTCCGCGGGGCTGCCCTCCCTGCTCACGCACTCCTACTTCCCTTCTGCATGGGAAATGTTTACTTACCCTCGTATGGGTCTCCTCTCCTTCCTCCTCAGCACAACCCTGGCTGTGGGCAGAGTGGGGACCGGGGTGTCGCCCTGGCTCCTCTGCAGCGGGGCGGGCATGGGACTGTTCTGGGCTGAGGATGGGCGGGAAAGTTTTCGCTCTCTTAATACCTTTCTTCGTAGCTGGAAGGTGGAAATGAGGTTGGCGGGGTAGCGCTCATCTTGTGATGGTGAGGCAACACGCGTGGGAACAGAAGCCAGCACTCTGAGGACCGCAGGCTGGAACTGTGCGTGCAAACAGCCGGGGGCCCTGGAGGCCACAGGAGCTGCTGCGCCTGATCTGGCCTGGCCCCCTCGCTGCTCCCTGCCCGGTGACAAAGAGAAGCCACTGTGGCCAAGTTTCCGGCTCTTACAGCTGAAGGGCTTCTAACTAATGCACCTTCTCTATGTATTTACATATGTATGTACACACATGTGTGTTTGTATGCATGTATGTTTGTACGTAAGGCTAGTGGGTTTTAAAAATACAGGTGGATCATACTATCTAGATCATTCTACAGATTCCTTTTTAATTTTTTACTTGACAGTATATCTGAAGGCTCTTTCTACGTCTGTCCTTTTAAACATTTATCTCTTCATTTCCCTCGATCGTTTCCGATGATCAGCCACTGCAAGCATCGTTGCACGCTATGGTCTTGGATGTGTGTCTTCTGCATGTGTATTTGTGCAAGAAAGTCCAAGGAGAAGAGTCGCTGTGTCAGAGACGATGGGTGACATTTTGCTAGATGCAGCCAAGTTGCCATCTCAGGGCTGTACCTTTAAATCCCCCCAACAGAGGTCAGAGCCAGTTCACCCCCACACACACTTAAGCAGCATAGTGTCAGCTCTGAAATAAGCAAAATGTGGCATGTTGTCATTCTCGTTTGCACCGATCTTACTCCTAGTGAGTTTGACCATCTTGGCATGTGCTTACTGGCCATTGCATTTTTTTGGACTGTTAGTATCTGGGGCACATTTTTTAAAAAAATATGTCTTTATTGATTTCAGAGGAAGGGAGGGGGGGAGAGATAGAAACATCAATGATGAGAGAGTCATTGATCGGCTGCCTCCTGCATGCCCCCGACTGGGGATCGAGCCCGCAGCCTGGGCATGTGCCCTGATCGCCTGGATCCTAGGCCAACGCTCCACCGCTGAGCCCTGCCAGCCGGGCTGTGGCTCATATTTCTGCTGAACTGTTCATCCTTGCCCCTACTGATGTTCAGGGGCTTTTGTATGCCGAGGGACAGAGCCTTGGGACAACCAACCAACAGTGCTTCTGTGCTGCACAGTCTTTAAACTAATGCCTGTGTTTGCTTCTGCAGACCCTAAGCTTGCAGGCTCTCTGGGCCACCTGCCTCTGGAACAATGACTTCTCCTGCTAACAATCTGCTCACCTGCCCGTGTGGAGTGTGTATCTCTCTGCCGTGGTTTCTTCATGGATCTGATGCCATTTGCTTTCGATATCCCAGAAATCTCCCCACCCAAATTCAGATTCACGCATGACACCCTTTCTTTTCCAGCTCTGAGATGGATTTATTTTTTTAAGAAATATATTGTGGCCCAGCTGGGCATGGCTCAGTGGTCAAGCATCGGTCTGGGATCCAGGAGATTGTGGTTTGATTCCCGGTCAGGACACATGCAGGGGTTGGGGTCTCGATCCCCAGTGAGGGGCGTGCAGGGGGCAGCCGATCAATGACTCTCTCATCATTGATGTTTCCATCTCTCCCTCTCCCTTTCTCTCTCTGAAATCAATAAAGATATTTTTTTTAAAAAAAGAAAGAAATATATTGTGTATCATTTTGACCAGATTGTTGGAACTAGGGAGGGGAGGTAAAGACAAATACCATCATCTCTGCAAAGAGGAGGCTCACTCTGCATTTGTCTCCATCTCTCCAGTCGTTGTCAAGGACAACTTTTCAAGTAGTGAAGTCAAAAAATGGAGTGTTACCTCAGATGGAAAGTAGTTCACATACCAAGAGGAGCTAGTGGAAATTCGTGGATTTTTCAGAAAAAAGAGAAGATAAAAGTCATTTGTTCCAAAAGGTTAGAGTTATTATATGCTTAAGTGGTTAATAATAGACTAATAAATTATTAAAGAAATGTCTTTTTTTGGTTGTTTTTAATTAAATGTGAACATCCCTGGGATTCTGATAGATGATCTGATGCTTAAATCTTTAAATGCTGGTGTATTTAAGATCAGGATTAGAATATAAAAAATTAAAACTAAGACATGTGATTGAAAGTCTGTGCAAGAGTTCAGGAAATAATTTGACTATGGAGGCTTCATATCTGTGTCTTAGAGAGAGAATTTATTTGAATGTATAAATGCACTAGTTTTTTTCAGAAAGCAGGTCCTAATGACACCTTTGAAGGTAATTAGACACATGGCTTCTCCTAGAAATGTGTTCTCAAGTCCTGGGAGAGAGAATGGGAGAGCTGGAGAAGAACGATGCTCAGTCCCTAAAGGGCTGGTGGAAGTCAGAACTGCTCGCTGGTGTTTAGGACAAGGGGCAGAGCCTATCAGCAGGGGACAGGGAGACATGAGAGAATGTCAGCACATGAGTCTATCCAGCTGGACCAGCCTGCTCTGGAAGGAGGAGATGCAGTAGAGCCCTCACCTGCAGGGCAGGCGCAGACCCCATGCACCTGAGGGGGCAGGCGCAGGCCCCATGCACCTGAGGGGGCAGGCGCAGGCCCCATGCACCTGGAGGGCAGGGGGAACAGGAGCCACAGCAGAGCAGGGCTAGGGTTAAACAAAGTCACTGGAGGAGATTCTGGAGCGGTGTGACCTGGTGTGGCGGATGCACAGGACTCGTTGGTGTGAAGAAGCAAATTCCAAGCAAATCCTTCAAAAGACTCTGGGCCCTCACAAACTAAATTGCCGTGCGCACCCTAAAAGAGCTGCAAGGGGGAGGCGAGTGCACGTGTAAGACTGGTTAGTGTCTGCAACCTGGCTTTCCTGCGCGGGTTTGTCTCTGATTTTGTGGCATGCTGTGGTGTTATAATCGGTTTAACGAATGAACAGATTCTACCCGTCTCCATGAGACTGTGGCATACCCTGGGGGGAGTCAGAGCACCTGCACCTTGGAATTCAAAGCTTTCCTGCAACACAGAAAGCTCTGCCCTGTAGCATCTGGATCTGAGTCACCATTTTACAATAAAAATACTGGCATTCTGGCCGCAACCAGGAACATGATTTATTTAAATATCTTGGCCAAATCACTTATCAATTCCTCATTTGGAAAACTTTTTTTTCTTCGGTCTTGATTTGGAACTTATCTGTACGTGTTACTATACTGATAAGCTTAACTGAAAAACTAGATGTACTCTTTCTAAATATTTGCGTTCCAGAGGGTGGAGTTGTCAAAATGTCACTCATGCACACACACACACACACACACACACACACACACAGAGCCAACACTCCCCAAGGTCCCATTTAGAATGAAGGACGTCTCTAACCAAACCCACCTCTGCCTAACATTAATAAATACTTGCTGTGAATAATACAGATTGAGGATTTTGCAAAATAGGTAGCTTTGAGTGCCCTTTGGAATTTTACCTGTAGGCAACATAGAGCAGTTAACATTTTATCTTGCAGTGGGATGAGACTGGGGGTGAGTAAACACTTACTGTGTGCCAGGCACTGTTCTAAGTGCTATTGTTCTGCTATTATTGTTGCCATTTAGAAAATTAGGCAACTGGGGTACATGGAGATGACTTAATGAACCCAAGTCACAAAGTTCATAAGTCACGGTGCCTGGGTTCAAACCCAGCCAATCCGGCTCTGGGGCTGGGGTATAATAAGAAATATATCTGGTCTTTGCCCCCAGTTCCTGCCACAGGGTTCCTAAAATGGTTGGAAGCTCCTGAGTGATAGGAATGTCTCATTATTCATAATACTCCTACGCATCGCATCCAAGTTCATGCTGATGAGGTCATGCAGGGCGGAGCCCCTACATTAGCCTCAGGATGGTGCTGGTCACCAGGAAGACCAAGTTATTAGAAGGTTGGAACTTTCAGCCCCACCCACTACCCTCTGGGAAGGGGTAGGGGAGTGGCCGGAGATTAAGCTCCATAAAAACTCTTGAATAACAAGATTTGGTGGCTTCCTGGTTGGTGAACATCTCCAGGTGCTGGGAGGATGCACACCGGAGAGGGCTCGGAAACTCTGGACTCCCCCAGCCCTTGCTCTATGCAACTCTTCCACCTGGCTGCTTCTCGGTTGAATCTTTTATAATAAAACAGTAAATCTAAGTAAAGTGTCTCTGAGTGCTGTGACCTGTTCTAGAAAATTATTGAACCTGAAGAGGGGGTGATAGTTCCCCTGATTTCTAGCTGGTTGGTCAGGGGAGGTAGAACTTCCAACTGGCATCTGAAGTGGGAGCTGTCTCATGGGACTACATGCTTAAGTCTGTGGACTCTGATACTAACCCAGGTGGTTAGTGTCAGAATTGAGTTGAATCATGGTCCACCCCATTGGTGCCTGGAGAATGGGATGTTGGTGCTCTCAGCTTCTACACTATTCTCTTCCCCAGTGGTAATAGTGGGCCCTGAGAAAGTGAATGATGTCTCCCAAGGAAGTGACAGAGAAGGAAGAAGAAAAGTTAGCTGAGTACAGAACTTTGAAGAAACTTTGTTTTTGGGACGAAAGAAAAGGGCCAAAGGAGACAGAAAAATGGTCAGCGGTTGGAGAACTCTGCACCACAGTGTCAGAGAAACCCAAGAACAGTCCATGTCAGGGGTCAACCTCCAGACAAGTAGAAGAAAAAAGAGGGTGGGAATGCTAAACAATGAAGAGAGAGAGAGAAAATTATTAGTCAGGGTTTTCCAGAGAAACCAAATAAGATGTGGGTATATATAGAAAGAGATTTATTATAAGGAATTGGCTCACAGGGTTATGGAAGCTGGCAAATGTTAACCTGCAGTGTGGACCCGCAGCCTGAAGACTCAAGAGAGCTAGTGGTTCAGATAAAGCCTGAAGGCAATATGCTGGATAATTCTCTCTTACTCAGGAGAAGGTTGGTCTTTGGGGCAATCCATACCTTCAACTGATTAGATGAGGCCCACCGCATTATGGAGAGCAATCTGCTTTGCTCTACCAATTGAAATTTAATCTCATCCAAAATACCCTTGCAGAGACACCCAAAATAATGTTTGACCATCTCACTTGAGATGCATTGGGCTTCATAAGACCATGGTTCAGGATCCTCAATCAGCTTTCAGCATTCTGAGCTGAATGAGGGGACCTGGTGATGCAGACCATGCCCTTTGGCCCCTGCACTATGTCACACAGTAAAATTAACCTCTTCAACTTTCCTACTGAGGGGCCTGAGATATAAAAATGAAATTATATTCCATGCCATTCACTTTAAGAAAGCAGTTATCTGTGTGATAAGTTTTAAAGGAATTTCCTTCAAAGTGACAAAATTAACATTTCAGAGCTTAACGAAATGAGCGTCAGATACTAAAAAAATTGTGTGCACCATCCCATTCCCTGATGCTGATGCTGGATGCACATGCTGTTACGATCCACATATTAGTATTCCTAGTCTACTTGCTAGTTCATAGCCCACCCCCTTCCAGAAGGCACATAGCCAGATCCACACAGTGTGCCTCGGGTGCGGTGGAGGGTAAAGCTTCAGTTTTCTGATTTTCTTTTTACTGATCCAGACACTAAACTAACTGAAGCCAGTTCACGAACCTGTTTTTCTTGCTATGTCTGAGGAAGTCCTCAGCATTCTTCACCAGTGTCATACCTACTAATACAGAACGGGTCACTGCACTGCTCTTATTAATATGCTGAAAATATTTGCTTCCGACATCTGTCATTTTGCATAACCATGAATGCAAATCACAGGCACCATCTGGGATGTCAGAGCAAAGGGGAATGTGACTGTTTGAATTTCCCTTCTGATTTAATTTCACAGTTTTTAAAAGTCTTGTTTTGATCATCCTAGGGAAACATAAACAATTATCCTCTGAGTGATAAAATTACTACAAATTAGGAAACGGTTATGAACATAATTTACAAATAATTATGTCACGGGAGCATGAAAAGTGCAGAACTAATGAAACCAAATTAATTCGAGCTACTGAGAGATCATTTTGTTTTTTATTTATTTGTTTTGGTCCCTTAAGGACAGACTGTCTCAAGATGCTTTATAATGCTATGATTCAGAAGGAAACCTGAAGAGCTTGCTCACAAATGTACATGGCGAATGTGTTGAGTTGCATTGTCAGTGGCAGATGACTGCAGGTCTCATCAGGACCTTCGGAAAAACAGAGCTATCCTAATGTAAAACGTTAAAACTATTGACACTAACATGAAGTAGGGGCAAAGCATACGATGATGCCTAAACTGGTGCTTCCTTTTTGGAAGTTGATGTCAGAAAAATGACAAAATAAGAGCTCTGAGAATTATTTCTTCTATAAAAACAATGAGAAAACTGATTTTTAAATGTCAGAATATAGTCTTTTCAACAAGTGGTGCTGGAATAACTGGACATCGACATGCAAAAGAAAAAATGAAACTATTCAGAAACCTTACGCCCTTCACAAAAATTAATTCAAAATGGATCATAGACCTACATGTAAAATGTGAAACTATAAAACTTCTAAAATAAGAGAAAGCTTAGAGGACCTTGGGAATGGCTGTGAGTTTTTAGACACAACACCCGAGAGGCATCTCTGCAGCCCGAGATTTATGCAAACCTCCCCTCCCCGGAGTCAGGGTTGGGCCACTGTGGGAAAGGCTTGACTCAAGAGAATGGGTTTCATTTGGGAGAGTCTGGAAGTCCCTGGCTACTTAGGACACCCTCATGGAAGCATTGCCAGGTAGAAACTGCCGGGCATCACTGACGGGCTTGTCACACCCGGTCAGAGCTCTTTAGAAAGCGCTCGTGCCGCTGGTGAAGCACGACCATAGGTTGTTAGAGGCCCGGTGAGCAAAGGTTTGAGGGCAAGCTGTGCTCATCTAGAAATGCCCAAATGAAACACCGCACATTCTATAACTCATTTTCTGTATCCTGACTCACAGCCAGCCCTTCAACTAGGATCTAGAAGTTCTTGCAGGTCACGCATAACGGACGACCGAGATAAATGCCAAGGTTGTACACGAGCCACTGTTTCCTCTTATATAAACTTTCTGTACCGGGTGTCCGCCAGCTGAGGAATGCGTAAATGAGATACGTAGGTCCACGCAATGGCATGTCATTCATTAGGCAATAAAAATAAATTAAGTACTGATACATGGGTGAACCTTGAAAACATTATGCTCAGCAAGAGAAACAAGACACAAAAGACCACATAGTGTATGATTCTATTTCTGTGAAATGTCCAGAACAGCAAATCTATACAGACAGAAAGATTAATGGTCACCTGGCGCTTGCGTGGGGGTGGGGGTGGGGAGAATGGGGAGTGACATCTAATGGGTACAGGTTCCTTTTAGAAGTGACAAAATGTCTAAAGTCAGATTTTGATGATGGTTGCACAGCCTGGTGAATGTACAAAGAGACATGGAATTGCAGACTTTAAATGGATGGATTGTGTCATATATCTCATTAAAGCTATAAAAATTTTTATTTGGGTTTTAAAGTATCAATGGATTGCTACAAATTACACTTTTACTTTAAAAATCAGCAGTCTCACTTCGGAACTGCACCTGGATCAATAACTTGACAAGTGGGCCATGTTCGCAGTACTGAACATGACAAAGAAAAAGGGCAACGTTATAAATAGCCCGGCTCTCATGCTCCCCCTGCTCTGTAACTTTACTACCGTTCTTGCCGACACCCTGTCACACTGTGAAGCAGGATCCCGTGAAAGCTGTCACAACACCACCGGAGGAAGGTGTGGCCTGGTAGGGCGGCTGTGCCTGGAACAGAAGCTTCTAAATAAAGCCGAAAGCTGGTGAAGCCCCAAGATTTATGGCTCGGATGAAAATCTGCTAACTCCCCTGTAAATGGATACAACGGCCGACTGAGCTCCGTCTTCTCACGTAACGCTGCTTACAGTGTCAGGCCCGGTCTTTGGGGAGAATTAGTTGCAGTCTGTTAAATTTAAGTGGCGCCTCCTGAGACTCGGCCCTTTCGGAGGCAGTAGAAAGGGTCCCGCAGAAGAGATGCCACAGGGGCTCCTTCAGCCCAAACATCGGACGAAATCTGACCAAATGAATCCATGGAGTACAAGCAAAAGCAGTGGGTGTTTCTGGCTTTAAATTTAAATTCACTTAACCCTTCAGGAGAAGTACAAGGGCACCATACACCTTTACTTATGAAAGCAAAACCTGGGGCTTCAAAATCTGAGCGCGATCGTACAAGGTCATCAACTAAGACAGTTGCCAGTCAGTGTCTTTCTCCACCATGCTGGATCTTCCTCGTGTTTCTCTCATGAAAACTGCAGCAGTTGAACTGGCTTCAAGAAATAGCTGGAGTTCCAACCCTCTTTCGGGAATCTCCATTTCTGAGTAATTTTGCCTCCTAACCCTGGTCGGCAGGGCACGAGCTCTCCATGGGATGAGCCACACGAGACTGGCTGAGAGCCAACATCATCAGGTCTTTGTTTCTGGCCCACTTTGGGGAACTTCTGTTCTCTCTGCAGAGTGCCCTTGTATCCCACCCTGCTGCGCCCACTCCCCTCATCACAGTCAAAAGTCCAGGAGCTCCAGCTCTGCCGAAATCAGAAAGGGCCTCCGTGGAACCTTCTGCTGGTTATTTTACCCTCTGAATCATCTGGTATTTTGAATAATGACCTAAGGTCTATTTTTGCGTGTGCAATCCCTCTGCATTTCGAATTGATGACACTGGTCTGAGTATTTGATATTCTGCATTTCAAATTCCCACTTCTGAGGTTTAAAGTGCTTCTAGTCTTATGCTGTCAGTCACAGGATTGAGTGATCTAGTGGGACGGTCTGCTTTCTTTACACACTGTCTCTGACTAGAAATTTAAGAGGTGGTGTTCACAGATCCATGTTCCTTCTACTCCGACTTGATTATGTTTTAAGGGTGTTTTTAGGTCTGATTAACACTGAGGACTCCAAGATGCTAACAGGCCCAGGTTTCCCCCTGTCTCTGTCCCCTCATATCCACAGCTCTCATTCTCTTCTGCCCCTCCTCTTTAAAACTTGTCATAAAATTTAAAAATATCACTCACTATTCTAGATATGCCCTAGGAGATTATATGTCCCCTATTCTTAATTCAGGTATAAAATGGTGCTTCTTTGACGGAGAGCAGAGCCATTAGATGAGATGCTGGTGGGAAGCTTTATATTGCGGGATCAGTCACATCCTGAGCAATCTTGGCTTTCCTAAAAGTGGGACAGTAAAGTCATTATGGGTCACAGGGTGTGATGCCAAGAGAAGTACATGGCACCTCGTATGAAGGATTCTTGACCGTGAAATTGAACCTGAGCCTATCATTTAGGTATCTAGGTCCAACTATCAATTTACAGGAAATATGGGGTTTGCAGAACAAGTTAAATGATACCGCGAGGAAACAGTCCACCCATACAGACTGTGGGAGTGTCTATGTCTACCTTTTCTCTTATACGTCACAGCATGTAGGAAAGGAGCTACAGTAGAATAAAGAGATTTCAGAGGCATAGCCACCAAATGTAATTTGTGATACTTGCTTGGGTCCCGCTTCAAACAAATAACCTGTACAAATACATTTTTAAGATAAAGTGGGGCATTTCAAATACGCTCTGGATAGTAGTTTATATTAAGCAACGGTCATTAATCTTCTCAAGTGATAAATGGCAGAGTGGGTATATTCTTTGAAAAGTCCTTATTTATTATGCACACTGAAGTATTTATGTGAGACGTAGTGTCTGAGATTTGCTTCAAGATGCTCGACAAAGCTCCGTAACTTGCAGCATTTCCAGTGGGTTCCGTGCAGCCAGCTGCCCACACCAGGGAAGGCTGTAACCAGAAGCCAGCTGTCAGCTTTAACCTCACACAGTGTTCTTTTGCATTGCCTTGGGGAGATAACCTGATGCTAACCCACTGATTTAAATATGATAGGAGCTCATGACTCTACAAGCCACCAAAAGATGAAAGTTAAACAACATTCAGCCCTGGCCGAGTAGCTCAGTTGGTCAGAGCATCACCCCCGTACACCCAAGTTGTGGGTTCAATCTCCAGTCAGGGCACATACAAGAATTAACCAATGAATGCATAAATCAGTGGAACAACAAATTGATGTTTCTCTCTCTCTCTTCCTCTCTCTAAAAACCAATAAAATAAATATTAAAAGTTAAATAAAATTCACCTTTGACTAAATGAAAGGCAAATTATAGAAAAATTCCTAGTGATCAAACATGAAAGAGAGGTGTCATGACTCAGAGCCCAAGAAATACCAACCGTATGGCCACGTGGGGACAGGGGAAATACAATTTTAACACTGGAATCATAAAACCAAAAGGTTGCTGTTAATTTTTCTCACTGCTGATCCCCTAATCCTGTTACTTCTGAGAGAGACATTTTCTGCTCAAGGTTGGAGTTATCATTTCAGTTGAGTAGAATGAATGGCCTTGGCCTTCTGCATGCCCAGTCCCTGGAAATTAAGTCTGTCTCCCTGGTAGGAAGGTACATAACTTGCAACATGTCCAGTAACCTCTTACGCAGCTGGCTTCCCATGCCAGGGTAGGCTGCAACCAGAAACCAGTCATCAGCTCTAATCCTTACTGACACCCAATTGCTTTCTTGGACAATGTTTGAGGGGGTGGTGAAGCCACGTGGAAGAGCTCAGGCCAGTGCGGATGAGATCAAGTGTTCTAATTCAAGTTCCTGGGCAAGGAACTGGTGCTGAGAGACCCTATGCCAGCTTCTAGATCAGCACTGTCTAACAGAAATGTGGGAGCCACAAATGTAATTTTAAATCTTCTAGTAGCCATGAGTAAAATTAATTTTAATAATATTTTTGTTTAAGCCAATATAACCAAAATATTATCACGTCTATATGCAATCAATTTCGTAAAAGCTACTATTGAGATATTTTACATTCTTTCTTTATATACTAAGCCTTCAAAATCTGGTGTGTGTTATACTTTAGGTGCATCTGGATGAGCCATGTTCCACATGTTCAATAGCCACATGTGGCTACTGGCCACCATAATGGACAGCACAATTTTAAATGATTGATGGTGAAATTACACAGATCTAAACTAGAAAACCTTCAGAAATACACAAATACAAATGAAATATTTTTATTAGCAGGGGAAAATATTAAATATTAATTTCTTATACATTCACTTCTGTCTTGTGGATGCTGAGATGGGGTGGGGGGACTCTAGTCAGCATTAGACGTGAGCTAAGCCTTCTCCTTTTAGGTCAGAAGACTGTGCATCACGTATAAAGAACCTTGAATGACAAAACTTGTTCAGACAGGCTTATAAGCGTGGGTCATGGTGAATATATAATTTTCAAGTCCTAAGAGGAAAAAGCATTAGTAACAGCTAGAGAATCATTGAGAGAACTAAACAGAAACTATTACCAAGTTTTATGTTTTAATAGCATATACAGAGCCCAGACTCTGGCTAAGAACCAGCTCTGCCTGGACAGTGGCAATGGCCAGATATACCCTCAGAGGGTCAGCTCATCCTCGCTCGTTCAGTTACATTCACAATGGCCCCCTCCTCCTACTGCCAGGTGCCTGCCCAACCTGTGTGTATTTCCAATGAGTGTGTTTTATAGGCTGAGCTCACATGCCTGGAATTCTATTCATTGAGATTCAGGAAAAGGCATCTACCTCTCTTGCAGGAACGGGGGCACCGTGGCAGACCCTGGCCTGACTGTACAAAGACCAGGCAGTTCCGAATTGGAAAAGCATGTGTGCCAATTAAATTAAACCTAATCGAGTGGCCAATAAAAACTAATCGAGTAGCCAATAATGCCCCTCGAGGATCACAGCCTACCCAGCTATGAAAACTAAGTAATAACACTACTTTTTTTTTTTTCTTTTGGCTGAAGACAATTAGCACAAACCAAAATACAATGTTTAGGTAAAATTCATGAGGACTGGAAGCGATAGCCTTGGACCCAATGGACTGTGGCAAATTGGGAACTGATTTAGTTTGAAGATCACGTTCATCAAGATCCAACTGAATTGGGACAATCTTATCCAGTGTTATCTTAAAACTTAACCCAAACATCTGCTTCATATTTGTGAGTGCTGGCTTGTCTCACACTATTGTCATTATTGGATTGAATGTCATTATTTTACAAGTCCTAGGATATTGCTAAGACAAAAGCTCTTTCTTCATTTTCCCATGGGGAATGCCAAATACAAGGATTTGCTATGTCTTAAGAGTACTGCACCCATCTGGTCCCGTTCTATGGGGAAAGTGAAGGTAGCACATGCCAGGGGACCCCAGAAAAGTCCTTTCAGGGACTTCTTGGCCATTTGCCACATGTGACTCTTCCCTTCATCAGGAAAAACGTGGCCTTGATAAAGGGCTGCTAAAATTCCAAGCAAGTGGTGTTGCAAGGTCTAGGCTGTACCGTTCCCCAAGGATGATTAATATAACTTGTAACAAAGGAAGGACTGGAAAGTAGGAGGGTCCCCCAAAACCTTCTCACTTAGTCACAGGAAAGCAGCCCAGCTACTACTCTGTAAGCACAAGTAAGCACCTTACTTACAGCTTTTATTAGAAAAGAAAGGGCCCTGCTCCCAGTGTCCCACCTGAGAGAGAAAAGGTTCTAATTGGATGTCATCGCTGCCGTTAATCCCAGTTATTTTTAAAAAGGGTCAGGAGCTCACCCAGGAAGACAGGGACCGGTTCATAGCCTCTAAGCCTGACCACGGATAAAATTCAACGTTTATTTTACTCCTGAAACAGAAGGAAACTTCTGGAGTTAGAACAAAAAGAAAGAAAACCAGCATAGGGCTGAGAAATTGGTGTGTGTGGCAGTCTATTGTAGAGAAAATAAAAGGGCTCTATGGAAAAAAAATTGGATTTGAACCTTAGATCATATATTAGACTGCAGCTACTTCCTTTAAGTGACAAAAGCTACACAGTTAACAGAGACAATGTAGGAGAATATGTTTGTGACTTAGAGATGAATTAAAGATTTATATTCAACAGAGAATGCCATCTGAAAAACCTAATATCAAAAATTAAAAGAAAATATTGGTTTATTTTATTAATATTAATGAATGTTATTAATATCTTGACTATTTTAGAAACTCCTGCAAATCAACAAGAAACCCAATGGTCAGTGCATAAAGAACTTGAACATGCAATCCACAAAAGAAAAAAGCGATGTAGCTCACAAGTGGATAAAGAAATACTTGTATTCCTCAGTGACACAGAATCATTAAATAAAATAATGAGGTATGGGGGGGAAACAAGATGACCGCGTAGGTAACAGCTGCGCCCGCCGCCTCCCGCAACCACACCGAAATTACCCCTAAAACACAGAACCACCATCGCTCAGGGCCTCCTGAGATCCACCTGAACAGAAGCCCCACAACCCGGGAGCTGAAGCAGCACCGAGACCGTAGGAGGGGCGGAGACGCGGGCGGGTCGGGGCTGAATCTCAGAGGCAAGGCCGCGGGCCCACCCCGGTGCCGCGGGGAAACCCGGGAGGGAATCTCCCTGGCAGCGGTTTCCCGGAGGAGGGAGGGGTCCCAGCCCCACAGCAGGCCCCAGCCCAGGGCTCCAGGCCGGGAAGAGACGTCCCCACAACCCCGGGCTGTGAAACCAGCGGGGGGTGTTCTGAGGGTCGCGGAGGCTGCGGGAGCCCCAGCAGCTCCTCTAAAGGGCCCGCGCACGGACTCGCTCGGACGCTCCCTCTGAGCCCAGTGCCGGGCAGCAGCCTGAGAGGACCCGGGACACTCGGGGGGAACTAACCTGCCTGAGATCCGGGCGAGAGGCGGAGGGCGGCTTCCTCCAGGCAGAAGGGCTGGCGGAGGCCATGGCTCCTGTGGCGAGTCCTCCCCGCACAGCCGCAGGCAGGCGCCATGTTTGAGTCGCCAGCACCTGACTCCCACCTTTGGCCCCGCCCCGTGATTCCCGGAGGCCCCGCCCTCCCCACCTGCAGCTCATCCAGGCCATTTCCAGGGGCTTTTCTGTGCACGTGGCCTCTCGAGCCTCATGCTTAGGACTTTCCTAAAATCTCTCAAACAAGCAGCAGCGGGCCCCATACGGCTTGATAAGGGGCCCAGGCCTGGCACTAGCGGCAGCTGCATTGGCTCATAGCTGGGCCTCTCCTGGGCACCTCCAAGCCCAGCACAAGTAGCAGCCAGCTACGGTTTGCTGTGTAGCTCATGCTGGGACGCCCTGGGCAAGGCAGAGGCTGACTTTGCACCTCCTGGGAGGCCCCAGAGACAGTGCACCTGGTGGGCAGACTCAACCACCCTGGATTACAACCCTACCACATCCACGAGTGAAACACTCAAGGGCCGCACTTTGTGAACACCAAAGCCCCACTGAAGTAAATCCTGCTCCATAGGGGTCTCTCCAGCACAGCAGCTCTTTGGCTGTAGGTGCAGCTGGTCCTCACAGCCAATTGGCCTGAGGGTCAGTTCCTCCCAGTGATGCCAACAGCAACCAAGGCTCAGCTACAACAGGACAGTGCACACAGCCCACACCGGGGAGCACCTAGAAGGCCCAGCTCAGGGGACTGGGGAGGCTGAGCCACTGGACCCTACAGGACACCTACTACACAAAGCCACTCTACCAATTCCAGGAGACACAGCAGCTCTACCTAATCCATAGAAACAAACACCTGGAAGCAGCCAAAATGTGGAGGCAAAGAAACATGTCACAAAGGAAAGAAAAGAAGAGATCTCTAGAAGAGGAACTAAATGAAATAGATCCATGCAAGCTAACAGATACAGAGTTCAGAATTATGGTTATAAGAATGCCCAAGAATATTAGTAAGAGTTTTACGAAAATAATTGAGAAAATTGATGACATAATAAAGTACCAATTTGAAATGAAGGCTACACGAACTGAAATGAAGAATAATTTACAGGGAATCAACAGTAGAGAATCAAATCATTGATTCTCAGAGACACTGAGAATCAATTCATCGATTTGGAACATGAGGAAACAAAAAACACCCAACCAGAAGAGCAAAAAGAAAAAAGAATCCAGAAATATGAAGATAGCATAAGGAGCCTCTGGGACAACTTCAAGAGGCCCAACATTCATATTATTGGGGTGCCAGGAGAGGAAAGAGAGCAAGAAATTGAAAACCTATTTGAAAAAATAATTACAGAAATTTTCCCCTACCTGGGGAAAGAAATAGGCTTACAAGTCCAGGAAGCATAGAGCGTCCCAAACAAGAGGAACCCAAAGAGGCCCACAGCAAGACACTTCATCATTAAAATGCCAAAGGTTAAAGACAAAGAGAGAATCTTAAAAGCAGCAAGAGAAAAGCAGTTAGTTACCTACAAGGGAGCCCCCATACGACTGTCAGCTGGTTTCTCAACAGAAACCTTGCAGGCCAGAAGGGAGTGGCAACAAATATTCAAAGTGATGAAAAACATGGAACTACAACCAAGATTACTCTACCCAGCAAAGCTATCATTTAGAATTGAGGGTCAGATAAAGAGCTTCTCAGACAAGGAAAAGCTAAAGGAGTTCATCACCACCAAACCAGCACTACAGGAAAAGTTGAAGAGTCTTCTTTAACAAGAAGCTAATGAACAAAAGAATCTGACGAACTAAAAAGATCCAGAGATATTGATGCATGTAACAGACAATCATATTTCAGAGGAAAGAGGGAAGAGGGGTGGAGGGTGGGAAGAGATTAACCAAAGTTATATGCATATATGCATAACCCATGGACATGGACAATGATGGGGTGAAGGCCTGGGGAGGGGGTGGGAGTGAAATGGAGGGGGTCAATTGGGGGGAAAAATTGGACACCTGTAATACTTTCAACAATAAAGATTAAAAATATAAAATATAAAATAAAATAATGAGGTATCAATTTATATCCATAGGTGAGATGACAACTAGAAAACTGGACACAGGGTAATGCAGGAATCCTCATGTACTACTTCTTGGCACTGTGTGGAAAAAAACTCTACCAGCATTTAGTCAAATCACGTGTGTGTGAGCCCCGTGATCCAGCTGTCTGGTCCTAGTGCGGGAATCCTCACACAGGTGCAGTGGGTTAGTGTGGCTTCCATTAAAGGGGGTCGCAGAGGTCACATGGACAAGGAGAGACAAGGAAGCAAAGTGCACGCACACCACCAAAAGCTCTTAAATACACAGTGATAAATGAAAGCAGTAAGGAGCAGAAGAAGGTCTGAGCACAATTTCAGTTTTTAAAGGACCCCATTACGACAGCCCTCAAATGCAAGGATTCACAGCCAACACTGGAATGACTGCCCCCGATAACTGGTGGGCTGGAGACGTGAGAACTTAACTCCCAAGTCAAGAAAGAAGACACATTTCATGGACCACAGTGAAAGTGCTGTGAACGAAGGGCTGTGATGAACCCAGCCCAGACCCCTGCATCTAAAAGTGGAGGGAGAGAAGACAAAGTGGGAAAATGCCTTTGATTGATTTCTGTTTCTTGGAGTGCTAAATTTCCCACTTACTTAAAACAAAACAAAACAAAAAAACAGAACGCACAATTGTTTCTGGCTGGGAAAGAAGCTTCCCTAAATCTTTGGCCAAGGGTTCTGCTTAAAGAATTGGAAACCTATGAAAACTTATTCATGAGAAACTGCAGCTCCAGCTTTGGCAACAATAATCTAAACCAAGATTCTATCTTTTGAAATCTGCACCAGCCAAGAATATTTTAACAAGCTTTACATTTTAGTGTGTATTATAAAAACAATTCTGTTTCATTTTCTACACATAAAATGATATCATAAGAGGGAATGCCTTTTAAAACTGCTACACGTATATGAATGATCTATTTTTTTGCATACAAATCACTCCAGAACCCAGTAGAGTTTTAATCTCACAGTTTCTGGGGTCTGAAGTCGGGAGTGGTTTGGTCGGATGGTGTGGCTCGGGATCCTCGTGAAGCTGCTGTCACAATGTCATCAGGGCTGCTGTCATCTGAAGACTGGACTGGGGCTGGAGGGTTTGCTTCCTAGACGGCTCACTCCCACGGCTGTGGGCAGGCGGCCTCCGTTCCTTGCCATGTGGTCCTCTCCATTGGGATGCTTCAGTGTCCTCAGGACATGGCAGCTCACTCGCCCCATGATCGGTGATCCAAAAGAGAAAGCAGGAGACACCACAGTGCTTTCTCCCTCCTGGACTTGGAAGCCATTCATTGTCAGCTTCAGAGCCCTCGATTCATTATAAGTGAGCTCCAGGTCCCTCTGCCACTCAAGGAGAGGGAAATTGGGCTCCACCTCCTGAAGGAAAGTGTCAAAGAATTGAAGGGTACCTTTTAAACCCCCGCAACACTTTTTGGATACACTTTTCCTCGGGGCTGCCCCTGACCTCCCTCCACCACCCTCTGTGGTAAGTTCTGCAGCGTCCCCTTACAAGGTTCCTGGCCCCTACGGTATCTTCTCTCAGCCACATCAAGGTCCCCTGGCACAGGCCCCTGAAAGAACAGCCTGGGTCAGTGCTTTTGAAACCTCAGGTTTTGACCCGTTCATGTGTCTTGGTCAAATAGATGAGAAAATACATGCGTGGGTTCCACGTAGTAAGGCTAAGTTTATTTCAATTTAATTCATTCATTTGCTTAAATATTTGTCGAGGACATACAACGTGCCAGGTGCCGTTCTGGACACTTGAGATAAATAAGTGAACAAAATAGACAACGATCCCTGCTCTCCAGGAGCTTGCAGTCTAGTATAAAGATTCAGGTCATTGGAATAAACATAAGGAAATCATTTATTTCGTGTGTCCAAAGTCTTGGTGGGAGGGGCGTTAGTTGTGATTGTAAATAAGGTAGCTAGGCCTCCTCGAGAAAGAGCAGATGAATGGCATGTGTGCATAAGTAAGTGCACACATACGCGTGTATACACACGTATGTGCGAACTACGCCGACTGTAGAATTACTTCCTGAGCAGGAGCCATGAAGATCAGTGCCCCAGACCACGGTGGGGCCCGGACCCGACGGGAGGGGGAGGGCGGGAGAGAAAGAAGAGGAGCGTCCTTCCTCCCCCCCAGCTCCCAGCACCGGAGCTGGCACCTGTTGGGTGAGGAAGGAGACGGGGCCTCTTTCATAACGGCACCTTTTACACTTGCAAAACCCAAGCCTTTTCATTAAAAACTCGCCCCGACGTTTAGTGAGTTCACTAGTGAGTCCATAATTGCAACGGGCTACTTACGGTGTATGTCACATAAAAAACCAGCCCCTTTGCGGTGGGGAACCATGAGCGGGTTCCAGATCCTGACAAGGCAGGAGGTGCAGGAAGAGATCCGGGGGAATTTTCTGGAAACTGCAGTTCTTTGGACGACTGTGCGGAGAGAAGGATTTCTATGGCGAGGGAAAAGTCTGCAAAGCCCCAGAAGGGAGAAAATACGAGGCATAGAGAGAAGACAAACGCTGTGATTCTGAATTATGGATGGTCAAGTGGCGAGATCAGGGCCAGCCTGACTTTAGAACCCGTGTCAAGGAACTTGGACTTCATCCTGAGAGCAATGTGATGCCATTGAAGGATTTTAAGCAGGGAGAGGTTTGTATTTTAGAGCGTTCACTGGCACAGTGAATAGCAATGATCTTCAAAACGCTACATAAGCAGCTTACCAGGTATGCAAAACAGTCCGCTAAAGAGCGGAAAGAAAATACTAGATCTACCGTTTCTGAAGAAATATATTAAGCTTTACTATTTAATATATACTTAACCTACAGGGTGTCCCAAAAAATGTATAGTGTTTATTAAAATGTATATGCAGTTTTTATTAAAATACATTTCATTTTCATTTCATAGCTATCAGCTGTTACAGTGTGTATACATTTTTGGGGACACCATATATTTCATATTTAATCTATACAATATACAATATTAACATTTAAGCTACATAATATACTTAATCTAGTTAATATGTAGATTTTGGCATATAATTATATTTATTATTTATAAAAATATATATTGGGGGTACATGCTCAAAATATTTACGGATAGATATGTGCGATCAAATACATGTAGAGACCACAGACACAGGAGGCGACTGGAAGGATCCCCGGGTGGTCCTTCCCCCTGGGTCCCTGTAGGCTTCATCCAGCTCTGGGAAGACCAGCTCCAACCCGGGTCTTGGTCACAGCTGATGAGCCACTCGGCTCAATGACGAAAGGACAGCGTGACAGGATTCCATGGCCACCATGCCAACTCTGGCCCCAACAGAGCGGTTTCCAGGAGATGGAGGAACTCTGGCGGTCCAAGGAGAAACGACAGGCATAGGAAGTCCTGGGGGGACCCGCGGGAGGGACTAGCAGGGCCATTCGGCGAACAATCAGAGAACCTCAATTTTGGCTGCTGTTTAACAATAAGTCCGCGCAGAGGCACAGGATAAGGCCTCTTCACAAAGGAAGAGTTTGACCTTGAACGATATTCTTTCTAAGAGGCAGTGCCAACTGTTAGCGAGGCTGTTGTCATGGTTACTCGTTGGCCATTCATCCTGAAGAGCTCGCCGCCCAGGCCGGCGCTGGGGGAGAGTGTCCGCGCTGGAACTGCTCGGACGCAGGGGATGACCTCTCCCGGGGAGCGCTTGGAGGTGTGAAAAGGCTATTTAACCGTAGGTGCTACTCACATACCGAGGCGCCTGTGAAAGTACCCATTTCCTTATTGGAAGCTGCTTTGTATTCAGTTTCCACTTAGTATTTACTTTCCCCTTAGCTTTACCCTGAGTGTATGTAAAGTAGGGTTTTGCCATCAATTTTTGTTCACTGGTGCGTATCCCTTTTAAAAATCTGCTCTGCGCACCGTTTTCAGCCCGTTTTAATCTTTTACAATCCTCACCGCTTGCCACTAAATAATTAATAGTTGTCAAGTACACACTGAAGTTTTTCAAATGGCAGCCTTTTTCAGAATACAATTTAAGTAAAATGTAACCAAGGAAGAATGCAAGAATTTAGACATTACAGTTTTATAAATTTTTATTTTGCTCATAACAGAAAGCTGTTAAGCGTCACTTCACTGCTATCCCCTGGTTCAATAGTAGATGCTCTGAAGACCCATGGCCACAGGGACTAGCTAAATCTGAAGGTAAGGGGATGGCTTCGGGAGGGGGGACCTCAAGAAGTCTGTATGCTACCTGGTTTCACTGAAATTCCTTAGAGGTCGTTTAGCCTAGAGTGTGACAGTGGAGGAAAAATTAAGACCCACTTAGGAGGTTAAATGAGCAGAACTCTGTTGTGTTGAATTTGGAAGGTGCAAAGCGATAGGCTGAAGACGACACCCAGGGTGTGCACTTCGTGGGGGTCCAGTGCTGAGCGAGGGAGCCACGAAACAGGACCAGCTCTGAGTAGGGAGGGAACAAATTCAGCCCTGAAGCTGTGGAGCTTGGTGAACGTTTGAGACCTCCAAGCAGAGGAGCGAAGTCAGCTAGGTCTGGAGTTGAGAAGCTGGGGCTAGAGAGGTCACCTGGGGACTCATTAGCATGTAGGTAGTGCCTGCAGCTACTGGCAGAGGTGAGTCTTACCAAGCGGGGTATAGAATGAGAGCAGAGCTTAGGACAGAGCATGAAGGAATCCCCATATCCAATAGCCAAAGGATGGAAGTTTCAAGAAGGAAAATAAATTGTTACTGTGTCCAATGCTGCTAGGCGATCAGGTAAATGAGCACGAATGATGGGAAGGGCCCCAGGAGGCCCTGACATGCGCCACATGGATGTAACGTGAGTGGGTCCAGCAATGAGAGGCGGGGAGACAGAAAACATAAGTCTATTCACCTCTCAAGAAATTTGGCTGTAGCCTGGTCAGTGTGGCCCAGTGGTTGAGCACTGTCCTGCACACTGGGAGATGGCCAGTTTGTTTCCGGGAGGGGCACATGCCCAGTTGGCGGGTTCAGGCCTCAGGCAGGGTGCAAGGCAAACGATCAATGTTTCTCTCTCACACTGATGTTTTTCTCTCTCTCCCTCTCCTTCCTCTCTCTCTAAAATCAGTAAAACATTAAAAAAAATTTTTTTTTAAGAAGTTTGGTTATAAAGGAGAGAGAAACGTGGGGGTAGTTGGAGAGCGTGCAGATCAAGGTGTATTTTTTCGTTGGGTTTTGCTTTGTTTTAAGATGCAGATGAGCAGGGAGAGGTTGAAGCCCCAGGATTGAGAAGGGACCATTGTGAGCGGAGGGAGTGCAGTCCTGAGGCCAGGAAGAAAGAACACCTCCTCCTGCACCACAGGCCACGAGAGGCTGAACAGAGGTGCAGGGAATTCAGAGAAGCTCAGAGAGGTCTTGGCTGATGGCTTCCATTTACTCTAAATAGCTGAGGAGAAGAAGGGAGGTGACAGAGTCAGAGGTTTGAGGAAAGTGAGAGTTTCGAAACAGTCACTGAGTGGAGGGGATACTTGAGTGAGCCAGAGAAACACGTTAGGACTTCCAGGCAATGCCGTCCGTCTGAGATTGCGGTGATTAATTTATGAATGCCCCTTTCATGGGCCTCGTGGAAAGACCGCCAAAAGTTTATTAAATAGCGTTCGTATCTTTCTTAATAATCGCTTTTAAGGGCATCGCAGCAATCGTTTTCTTCTGCATATCTTTTATTGTGTATCTTTTCTTTCATTGCCCTTGAACATCTAACCCGAATCTGATCGTGCTAGTTCACGGCGAGGTTATGCAGTGGCTCCCTGTCGCCCTGAGAGTAAAGCCCCATCTCCTTCCAACTTGACCACCAGGCCCTCTGTCTGTCCTGGTGCGCCATCCCCACCCCGAGCATTCAAAATGCCAGCCCAACTGAACTTCTCTCTTCCCTCACCTCGCCCTGCCTCTCTTTCCCCTCATTTCCTCCACTATGTTCTCCCTCCTCCTGCCCCATTCACTGCACAAACTCCTAATTCCAGTCTGTTTAGACACTGTTTACTCCAGAAGGCCTTCCTGAGCCCAGTCACTTCTTTACACTCAGTGTTTTTCTTTTTTCTAAACACTGATGCCAAAAAAACCTTTATCATATCTTACTGCACCTACAGGCTTGAAAGCTCTCCGATGGTCAGGATTGTGTCTATTTTGCTCCATGCTATATTCCTAAGCACAATGATTGGTCTGTAAGAAACTTCCGAAAATATTTAATTGAACAAATGGATGATGAATGCAACCTACAGTTTTTTGGGGACTTAAAAACTAGATTTGGTGAGTGTTCCAGATTTGATCAAGCTCGGGGGGAAAGACTGCCAATGCATCAAATCACATTAATCAAAATTCCAGTTTATTCATTTTGATATGAAATATAACTGACAAGTGGGCCCAAGTTCAAGTAGGTCATGAGAAACCAAATCACAGGATATTTTTTAGATAAGTATGGATTCAGAGAAACGGAAGTTATGATTCAAATGTTTAATGACATATGGCTGTAATTGCCTGATTTCCTTCCTTTTCCTAATTGGTGGGTACACCTGCCAGGTAAAGGCCCTGCATCCTGTCCATGGATGGCACCGCCAACACAGCCTTTCTAACTGTTGTTTTTGGACCCTCTCTACTCGCAAATGTCCATATTACAGTGACACCTTGTTTAGATGCGCAAACATCTTCTGTTGTATTATTAGGGTCTTTAACCAGACTGAGAGTCATCAGAGAGATCTGCATATCTCTATTCTAATCCCTTGGAAGTTTTGACTTCTCCCTGATTCTCATTCAATATTTCCCTCCTGTGACAGTTCCCTCATTTCATAGTCCTTGGTGGTGACATGCCCCAAGCAGTATTTTCCACGTGAGCGTTCTGAGCCTGCACTAGGGATTGGTGGAGCTATAGACTGACTGCATTAGGCAATTTACTGGGCCATTGACTTGTCTGAAATTGAGGGCTTCTTGGCAGTGATGTTTGAAAAGAGAAAAATGTTGAGTCTAGGAGACAAGACAAGCATTAGAACAGATTTTTGAGGGCTAAGCCAGCAAGATGGCTGAGACCACACAGAAAACAACAGGCTAGTGGCAAAGAACCAACTCTTTGAAGCTAGAGGATGGTTATTTTATTTTATTTTATTATTTTATTTTATTTTATTTTATTTTATTTTATTTTATTTTATATTTTTTGAAGCACCAGAGTGCACAGAGGCATTTTATTTGCATGTATGCATTACATTCTTAGAAAAAGAATCCCAGGATTTTCCCTCCTGTGTGTTTTCATCTTGCTTCTTCCTGGTCCATGATGTCCGCTGAGGTTATCAGAACAATGAAATCAAGTTGGTGGGATGGAAGCAGGGTGTTCTGCCATTTTTCTAGATCAAGTTTGGGGCTGATCACTCCACTTGTTTGACCTGCCTGTTAAGTTCACAACAATTTTCCCAGCTCTATGATCATTAATGATTTCAAATTCACCGATGTCACCATGCTTCATCATCACAGTGAGAAACCAGACGAAGACTTTGGAGTGTGGCCTAATGAGAACCTGGCATTTGTCTCTCTTTTGGCATCATTGATACTCTTGAGGGCAGCAGCCAGGACAATCACATGCCAGGACAGTCATGTGCACCATTAGGGAGGCCCGGAAAGATGGCAGGAGGAGCCAGAGGATGGTCATTTAAAAAGAACAAAACTGTGCTTTAAAAAGCTTCACATGGAAATACCTGTTATTTGTATTTTTTTATAATCATTTCTTCGTATTCTCCCTTAAAGTATGTAAGTTCCTGTAAACACTACACAGTCTCTAATGGTCCTCATGCTGACACTTGTTATATTTACATTTATGTTTATTGTATCTTCTTCCACTGCAATGACAGCTCCATTTGGGAAAGAATCTAGGAGTCGGCCTCATTCTTCTCTGCTGCTCAGGATCTAGATGAGCGTCCAGCACTGCAAAGACGCTGCACTATCAGCAAATGAATGAATGAATGAATGAATGAGTGCTCAGGGGAGCCGGAGAAAGTCTGTTTTGGCCAAGGTTGGGTAGAGTTCAAAAGTAGGATGGCACGTTCCTACAGGCCTGACTGGGAGGTGATAGAGGCAGTGAAATTGAGAGAGTCCCCTGGGAAAGTGGAGCCCCAGAAGGAAGTAGGAGACAGGTTCCAGAAACAATTCAGCCCAGTCCGAAGCTCATCCTCCAGTGCTCTCCTTGGCTGAAGCCAGTGTTCTGTATGGGAGCCCCCTCTCATGTTAATACATATATTATTTACTTTTTAATCCACAAATAAACCAAAATAGAACAAAGGAAAAGGAACTTGGAAAAAGTGGAAAAGGAGATAATGGCTTTTCTTTTCTTTTCTTTTCTTTTCTTTTCTTTTCTTTTCTTTTCTTTTCTTTTCTTTCTTTTCTTTTCTTTTCTTTTCTTTTCTTTTCTTTTCTTTTTCTTTTAAATATATCTTTATTGATTTCAGAGAGAGGAAGGGAGAGGGAGAGATGGAAACATCAATGATGAGAGTCATTGATCAGCTGCCTCCTGCACGCCCCCCACTGGGGATCGAGCCCACAACCTGGGCATGTGCCCTGACCAGGAATCAAACCGCGATCTCTGGATCCCAGGTCAATGCCCAACCACTGAGCCATGCCGTCCGGGTAGATAATGGGTTTCTAACTCGACTCCTGAAACTCAATTTAGATCATTCTTTAACTCTACTTTCAGCTTTAAAGACCAAACAGACCACATCAGTCCTCTTAGTGCCCTCCTCTTAATATGGCTGTGTCCGAAGGTTCTGACGATTAAATCACTTGAGTGCGCTGTCAAAATGTTTTACAGAGTTATCTTGGCACATTCATCTCTCGCCTCTTGACAAGAAAGGCCATGTTTTGGAAATTTCCACTGAAGTCCCTGCCTTAGCTGCTCAGTGTCCCAGGACCAGCTTCCCTCATAGTTTATCTCCTAAAGAACTGGTGACTCTTCAAGTGTCAAATAACAAAAGACACATAAATCATCATTTTTCCTTGGCTGCCGTGAAGCTGAGAGCTAAGTGTTGGCCTCGGTTAGAACTGTCCTTCGCTTAGGCCCTGACCCAGGAAACCCCGAGTCAGAATTATTCAGGCAACGTGCTTGAATGCCGTAACCTCCATGCTGTAAAATCAGAGAATGTGTGAACAATGAGTATTTTTTCACCCCACTTGGTTTTGCCCCACAGTAAGCTCCAGCAAGTATGCAGTCTGCAGCTATTTTGTTCCTCTGGGTCTCTTATGGAAGGTCATTAGTTACTGTCCCATCCATCTTTACAAGTCAGCATGCCGAAGATATTGCCCTGGGATACTGTGCTTTATAGTTGTGTTTTAAAAATAAGCTGCATAACTTACTTACACCTAAATTATACATGCTTTTTTGAGATACGAAGAACAATGGTAGTGGTTCTGACAAACACCTTGGTTGGATGTCATCCTCTTACCTTGTGTAAGGTGTATATTCAAGTACACAATTATGTTAGGTTTCAACAGACAAGATGGTCACATTTCAAGAAAGTAACCCTTCGCCAATCTGGAAACTAAGCTGTACAATTATCTCCTGTCCTCATTACATGGTTCTGAGGAAACCATCCACAGTTTAATCATTTTTTACGTAGCTTTGGTTGCAAATTCTTGGAATCTTCTTGAGTAGTTTGGCTGAAAAAATGCATGCATTTAAAACAAAATTAACCCTACATATATATCATATCATTAACCCGACACATAGCACATATCAATCGGCAAAAGTTGCTTCACGGGCTGAAGTTGAAATCTTTCGGCATTGAAGTGTTTGTGGTCGACGGGTCTGTGGCTCACTAATGATTATAACTGTGATTTATTTCTGTACTTATTAAGTACCTGCTGTTTCCTGTCATTCTGATTAGGCTCAGAGGCAGAGAGAAACATTAAAGCACTGGAATATTATTTTGTTTTCCTTGAAGGATTATAACTTGTAGAGGCTGGAGAGGTGGAACCTATCTACCTGCAGAAAAAAATTTCAAAGCAAAACAAATATTAATTATATAGATTTGAGCTTTGGCTGCTCTTGGATTTAGATGAAGAGAAATAAGGAAAGAATCTTGTTCTAGGCAGAGGAAGAGCATGAACGAAGTTTACATAATGGAGCCAGTAGTGAGACGTGGTGTGTTCATGCCCAGAAGTGGGCTGGCGGACGGAGCACTCGGGCGGGGAGTTAGAGGAGCCGGTGGACTCTCCCAGCCAAACCCTGGTCGGAGGGCTGGCGCGGGGCTGGGGGCTGAGAGTTAATCTCTCCGTCTGAGAGACAGGAAGGGCCATTGCAAACTCCTGATCAGAGCAGTGAGATAATGGAAAGGATGCTTCAGAAAGAAGCCAGTTGTGGCGATAAGAGGTTTTGTAATTTCGAGATAATGATAGGATAGGAAGGTTTCATCAGCGTCAAGAGCTATCTGAGCTACAGAAAATCTGTAGCTGCTACAGAAAACTAAGGCTGAGCTAGAATAACAGAGAGAGAAGAAAAGGGGAGTTAAATGATAATTTTGTTAAATGACTAAAGTTTCTAGCATGGCACTGGTGACGTAGTAAGGCTTAACAAATGTTATTATTGTCATCATTGTAAGACTATTTTGCATTATGCTTTGATAGAAATAGAAAGTGGGGGGATCTTACATTTGTTGTGTACCAGCCAGGATAGAATCAGATTTATCACCATAGCCCTGATATGTACATGTCAATATCTCTACTTTTTACAGCTGCAGATATAGACTCAGACTGGCGAAGCAACGTGCATGCTCCATCTAAATGACAGAGCCTGGATCCTTGACCAGGCCTGTCGGGCTCTGAAATCCATGCTTTTTCCATCCTGTCTCTGAATTAGGAATCAAAAGATCTGCCAGGAGCTAGAGGAGCAAATGCACAATTGAAAACCAGTTAATGCTGTAAACATGCCTAAAAATAATGTCAGGGAAAGGGGACAGAGTTTAACAGTGAAGCACAGGAAAAAGGGGGTCTGAGAGGTAGAACTGAGAGTGGATTCGCTGTATAAAGCAGAAAGAGGGGTGGCTCTGACTGATACACACAGACAAGTGGTTTCCTTTGAACACACGTGGTACTCCAGCTCTACTAGGCTAGGATGTGACAGTCATCTTTCCACGTTTACCCAGGGATTTCATCACTGGTTTCCCAGTCACCTCGTTAGAGAGGAGTGTGTGTCCTTTGACTGGAGAGGACCTGGAAAGGAAGATCCCGGGCACTGGAAAGGATATTGTACTTCATAAATGAAGACACCGATGACCTTATTGCTACCCGGGCCCCTTGTGGGCTATATTAGCATCAGCCATTTTCTCCATGTAGCTAAGAATTTAGAGAAAGGCTGAATCTTTTGTACTTTTAAATTGAATCTTGTCTTATTTGCACAAGTCATTTCCTTTTGGTTACTTCAACCTTATGGATCCAACAGAGACCCCACAAGAGAAGAGAGAGGGCATCCCAATTAAGCTGAGTTGATGAGAGGTTAAGAAGGAGGTGACTTACAGAAGGACGGCCAGGATGCAGGGAAGCCACCAGAGATGCCGCGGCACCACGGCTGGGCTGACTGGTCAAGGACGAGAGCACGTGCAAGGACAGAAAGGAGAGAGCCCGGGGAGGGGCCCCCTGCAGGAGTGAGACCTGGGGGCCAGGTAAAGGGGACAGTGAGCAGAGGGCCCAGTGACTGCCTTCTCTTCCCATCGGAGGCACGGCCACCAACACGCCACTATAATCTTTCAATACATGAGAATCCACACATTGCCCTCTTTGATGATTTTTACAAATTACCAGCTCCTTGCTCTGTGCAAAGAACTATGTGGGGGCAAATTTGGCTCATATGATGTCCCCCCCTAGCGCTCGATGTAAGATGTTGGTGGAAGCTTGTTGATCAGAGGACAGGGAGGGTACTGTAGCTCAAAACCCAGAAGGTTAGGAAAGGTAAGAGTCCCTACAGGGAGATTCCTTCTCGCAGTCCACCCTGCTTAAAAGTGTCAATGAGAATCCCCAGTTCTGGAGGCCCTAGTTCCCATAAACCTACTGACGCTGAGACAAGTTTGAAATGCTAAAAATAGGCAAGTTGAACAAGCCTATTGAGTCCATTACTTCTTTTGAGTCCATTTTAAGAGGCTTCTGAAAATGACCCCTTATAATGAACTCATAAAAATCCATAAACATACCATTCAAATGGAATTACAATGGCTCATCGCTTTGAGTAAAATTCATGTGAACTTATTATTGAAAGTTTATATATAAACTATTGTTTAAATATGGTAACTGATGTAACTCAAGTTGAATATAATTACAGTTACTGCAAGCTTGCCGATATTTGGAGCTGGGGCAGGGTAAATGAAAGACTATGGGTGCTTATTTCTTCTTGGTGGTCACGGCAAGCAGATGGTATTTCCTACTGGACATTCGGAATGACGTAGCCTCGGCCTCTCGAACAACATATTCGTTGAAGAAGGAAGGTATCTGTCCACCCTAACAAAACAAAGCCTCGCTTTCCAACGTTGGCAGATGAGGGCAAATCTACAGGGGAGAGGCCACTGCACCTGGCAGGCGTAACCCAGCCGCACTCATCCTGCCCTTAGGGTCTCTCCCTGCGTGTGGTTGCTACTCTCCCGGCTTAAAGGGAGGGGGGCTGCACTGCCCCCTTCTTGAAGGCATCTCAGCACAGCTGCTACAAGGCTAGATTGTTTTCATAAGACTAGGCTCACGGCTATGAGAAAAGCCCAAGGCAACATAAAAGGAAATTCTTTGGCTTATAAAACATCTCCTCCTCTGAGTGTTGCAGGCTACAGTCTACCTCCACCCTGATCACAGCTACGCGGTGAGGGCTTCTGGAAATCCAGAATCAAAAGGGGGCTTAAGGCCACATTTTTAAAAAAAAATATGTTTTTATTGATTTTAGAGAGAGGAAGGAAGAGAGAGAGATAGAAATAAGGGGCTGCCTCCTGCACTCCCCCTCCTGGGGATCGAGCCCGAAACATGGGCATGTGCCCTGACTGCGAATCAAACCAGCAACCTCCTGGTACGTGGGTCAAAGCCCAACCAACCGAGTCCCACTGGCAGGGCTTAAGTCTACATTTGGAGTTACAGCTTCTTGGCTGAGAAAATGTCTTTCTCCCAAGACAGGGAAAGTGTTGAGATCCCCTCAGGGAAACCTCCTCCTTCCCCACAAACGGGACACTCCTTGCAGCCTCAGCAGGAACAGCATTCTGAGGTCACCGCACCCAGAGGAGAGGTTGCATTGCCACCAGCACGGAAGCCTCTCTTCCCTGTCACACCGCTCCCACTGCTCTTCCTGAGCGCTCCCCGCTCTTAAGCTAGAAACTAAAAATCATCCTGAACTGTCTTTCCACTGCCCACCTCCCCACTTCCAATGAGTCTCTCGGGCCTCCTGGGAACCTACTTTCTGAACAGCTCTCAGGCTAGTCCACTCCTCCCCATCCCCAGTTCCACTGCCTGGTTCCCTGCCTCTATATTCTCTAATCAGGTACCAGGGTCACCGTCGCCGTGGTCTTTCTGCCTCCAGTTTCTCCCGCTCCCGTCTGCCCTCCACACTGTCCACAGTGAATTCCTCAGATCCAAATCCACTCACATCAATTTGCTGCTCAAAAACTTTCACTGGCTCACAGTCCACAGACCAGTCCTGAGATCCTCACAAACAAGTCTCCACTCACTGGTCTTATTTTTTCCACCCCCCTCAAAAGACTGTATCCCTCAGCCTTCAGAGTAACTCTGGGTTTCCCAGAAAGCGCGATGCCCACAGCTCTCGGGACTCATTCCCATTGCTCCCTATGCCAGGATCTCTCCACACTTTCCACCTGGCACATTCTTTGCCTGTCTTCAAAATCCATCAAATGTTTTTATGGGTTTTTCTCTTTAATGTTAAATTTCTCTAACTGCCCTGCAAAGTTCACGGCTCCCTTCTCTGATTCCAAAGCCCTTTGGATGGAATTTTAATAGCTTCTTTCCTATTTTGTTATTATTTTCAGTTCTGCCATGCCTCCCCTTCCCCAGGCAGTACCTTCTGAAGAGAGAAGACAGGAAAACTGACCTGTTCACCTGCTCGGAAAGGGGAGAGGGGCCACTCCCATGATGGGAGGTAAAGAGAAATAGAAAAAATACCACCGAAACCCAGATGTCTGGAGTCCCTTTTACAGGGTACGTGGTCCCCAGGGATAGAAAGGACTAGAATTTTATTTATTCATTCGTTTTTAAATTTATTTCAAGAAGAGGAATTAAAGAAAAGTTGGGGTGGGGGGATGTTCATGCAGGGTCCCAAAGTCCTCGCTGCCCCCAAGGGGGTCTCATTGTCAAGGGCAGTGAGAACGCACCAGCCATAGTGGGAGGGCTTGTGTTCTCATACAATATATTTTCCCTCTGAACATCCCTCTCCCAGACACCCTAACTCTCTCTGCCCCAACCCCTTCTGAGCGAGTGAGCCCAGCCTGTGGCATCGACAGGAGCCAGCACAGCTCTGAGCCACCCTCTGGGTACCCACCCTCCCCAGGGGCCAGCGGGGCTCTTCCCGTGGGGCTGGGGAGGGGAGTGTGGACAGGAGACTGAATGCCGTTCCTCTCTGTCAGCTACCTGGGGGGCCACCCTAAGGAGCCCACTCTATGCTGGAGGAAATCTCCTAACTCCTCCCTTCTCACCAAGCCCCCCCCCCCCCCCCCAGGGAGTCTACAGCTCAGGACCCACTGACCTCTGCAGCACGGAGAACACAGGCCAGTTATAACTACATTTGTTAATTAGATTTCAGGCAATGAGGAACAGAAAAATCAGATGGGATTTTGTGGGCATAAAGATTCTATATTCAAATGCCTAAAAGGCCACTGGAAAGACCTCTTATCAAAAACCCTCCCTCACGTCCACTCCACATTAACGTAAGCAACCGCGTTAAGAACTTCTGAGAGGCCCTATCAGTCCAAAACGTAAACACAAAATCTCTGAGACCCAGAAGGGCTGGTTCTCACAGTAACCCAGGGCTCACTGCTTACAGGCAGTGTCCTGAGCATTGTCATGAGTGAGAGTGAGGAGCCCAGGCCTGAGTTCTAGTCTAGCAGGCCCTGCAGAGGCCAAACAGCACATGGAGACCGCCGACACCCCCGCCTCCGGCCTGTTTCAAGGGGACAGAGCGCTCCATTTGTGGGGGCCTGGTTTTTATCGTTCCCTTAAATAAATATTTTTTTTCTTTACTTCTGATAACACCATGACTCTGTGAGCATTTGGAAACATATTTTTTTTTTCTTGTAGCCCATTAACTAGAACCCTCTTTAAAAATCGTTTTTTCCAAAAAAGAAAAAAAAAGATTTCTATTTGAAGGGAGTATTAACATATTCCATGTGTGTTGGCTCCGGAGGGTGGAATTTGCCTTCAGATGCAGATTTGACCCATGCGGATTGGCCAGTGCAGGCCTGCGCATCACCAGCAAGCTGGGCACCATTTCTTAGCCCCTGGGCAAGTCCACCAGCTTCATGGTGTGAGAGGTGGGTGGGGACCAACATGGGGTTGGGGGGGGAGCTCTGACATCAAAATTTCATGGGCAATGCTGATGCAAACACCTCCTCTGACAGAAAGGTCAAAAGATACTTTTTCACTTTGAGGTGAGCACACACATTCCCGGCTGTCCAGGCCTAAAGGGGTTACAGAGGTCACTTGTGTGGTCCCGCATTTGACATTTGAGAGGGTGGAACTCACAGTAGCACCAGGATTGGCCTAGTCTGGATAGCTCCAAGGGCCCCATCGCTGAACGCGGTCCCAGGGCTCCCAATTCTACGTCCAGGGTGATCCAACAATCTGCAAAATATTTGCCCATTTCGGGGGAAAAATTAAAAATTTACATACCAAATCATAGTAAAAATTAGTTCTGTATGAGTAGGTACTACATAAACACAAAACAAGATTCAAAATATATAGAGGGGTACACAGTAAAAATACATCTCCCTCCCACTCCTGACCTCCAGGCGTCTGGTAGCCTTCTGTAGTGGCAAGCAGTGACACTAGTTTCTTGTGTATCCTTTTAGACAAATGCTAACAGTAAGTGTTTTAAAATCATTTTTATTTTTCCGTTATAGCTGACATACAATATTGTATTAGTTTCAGGTGTATACTCCAGTGATTGGAGATTCTATAACTTACTAAGTGATCATGATCACCCCGATGAATCTTGTACCCATCTGACACAATAGTAATTAGAATATTATTGACTATGTTCCCTAAGCTGTACTTTACATTCCCATGACTACTCTGTAACTACCAGTTTGTACTTCTTAGTCCCTTCACCTTTTCCCCTGTCCTCCAATCTTTTTAAAGTATTTGAAAAGCACTTAAGTCACCTTTTCTTGTGATCAGAGACCCCTCTGCAGACACTCTGACTGAATAACATATAGTTGTTGTCCAGGTCATTTCTCAGGCAGGCTGAGCAGCGCTGAGCAGGAGGATTTGAAAGCTGGTGCCGCAAAGCAGGCTGCTGCCTGATTGCTGCCTTCTTTCAATATATTGTCTCTCACATCTGCGTTTCCCTCCTAACCTTTCTGTGGCCACAAACAAATGAACACACAGAATGGCTGTTCAGAATGCGCAGCTTTCAAGGACCAACATTGAGAATCATCAACGAGAAAGCCAGTTTTTGATTTCTGAGAGACGAAAGTTCACAGCCTTGCCTTTTCAGATAATTCTTCATGATCCGTGACCTAAAATCAAGAGGCACAAAGAATTCAATTAAAGGCAGAAATCGAGGGCCCACCGTGTTGCGGCTCTTTCTGAAATCTCTCTAATCTTTGAGCACCTGCACAAACACTCCCTCCCCGCTCCCCCAATTGTTCCAGATCAAGCCCTCTTTCTTTGCTGGGACTATTAAAACAGGCTCCCTTTGGTTATCCCAGCCTAATCCAGGCTGAATCCCACTGGGCTATCTAGAGAGGGTTTCTAAGCAAAGTCAGAGGGAACAGGGACCACACATAATGAGTTCAGGTTTCATTGCACTGATGCTGACAATGAGATGCCATTGCAAGATCTGACAGAGGGGAGATCAGGGTGTACCCCCCAAAAATGTATACACACTTTGAATGACTCTAAAGTATTTATTAACACTGAAAAGGAGTGAAAATTAAGTCAGTTATCATCTATTAAAGTGTGTATACATTTTTTGGGACACCCTATATATATATATGTGTGTGTGTGTATATATATGTATGTATATGTAATACATATATATACATATATATTTATTTAAATTGTTCAGGATGCTATGCAAAAAATGGCAGTAGGGGAGCAAGTATAAATAATATTGCATGGGATGTACTTTTCCCCCCAAAAAAACACTTATTTTAATGTTTTAAAAGACCCAAAAAAATGATGGGCAGAGTGAGTCCAGACCAATTGGGAACTGAGACAGCGGTAACAAATATGAACACAATACAGTGATTTGACTTCATAAAGGAGATGATTAATTAAAGTAAAATTTCACAAGTCTTTATGTTTGTAATAACATACAAATGCACAAAATAGCAAAAATACAAAGTATGTATATATATACATATATATACATTTAAATCGTTCAGGATGCTATGCAAAAAATGGCACTAGGGGAGCAAGAGGCTCTGCACTGGTTTAGCTGAGAGATGATAGGAGCAGTGGAGACGGAGAGACCTGGATGGATCCAGTGCACGTCTTGGAAGCAAAGGAGACAGACTTTGCTGTTGGACTAAACATGGGTGGGGGTGAAGTAAAGAGAAATTAAAGATAATTCCTAGATATTCAGCCTCAGCTACAGGATAGATGCTGTTCCGTCTTAAATTGAGAGAGGATATGGGAAGAAACAGAATCTGGGAGGGGTCAAAAGCTGGGCCTGAGCCATCTGAAACCTCAGGGACCTAGTGGATGTACTCACGTCCACACGTCCATGCTCCCTTTCATGGCTCCTCCTCGCCCGTCCTCTCTGCTGGGTCTTCCTCATCTCCTCACCTCTTCACACTGGAGGGCCCCAAGCCTCTTCCTCGGACCTGTTCTCTGTCCACGCTCACCCCCTCACTGACTTCCTCGGGTCTCAGGGCTTGAGGGGCTGCCTAGATGGTGATCTCCCAAGTGCTGATCTCCAGGTCAGAGCTCCCCCTGCACTCCCACTGATTCAGCTGCCTGTTCAACATCTCCAACAGACACCTCAAACTTCCCTCCAAAACTAGGCTTACCAGATAAAATAAAGGACGCCCAATTAAAGTAGAATAACAGCAAATAACTTTTTAGTGTAAGTATAAATAATATAGCATGGGATGTACTTTTCCCCCCCAAAAAACACTTATTTTAATGTTTTAAAAGACACCAAAAAAAATGATGGGCAGAGTGAGTCCAGACCAATTGGAACTGAGGCAGCTGTAACAAATATGAACACAATACAGTGATTTGACTTCATAAAGGAGATGATTAATTAAAGTAAAATTTCACAAGTCTTTATGTTTGTAATAACATACAAATGCACAAAATAGCAAAAATACAAAGTATGACTTTCCCCCTTGGGTTTATAATAAACTACCAAACCTGTTTAATACATTTAGTGTTATAAGCCTTCTCTGTGCATGGGACATACTTAAACTAAAAAGGTTGTATTTAGTTGAAATTCAAATTTAACTGGACATCCTGCACTTTCATTTGCTGAATCTGGCAACTTGTCCAGCCCACTGTGTTCTCCACCCGAACCAACAGCAACTTCATCCTTCCAGCGCTCAGGCCGAAGATACTGGAGTCACGCTCCACCCTCCCCTTTCACATCCCACCCAGTCTAATATCCAAACCCTACCGCTCTCCCTCCCAAATATACCCATAACCTGAAGCTTCTTACCACCTCCCTGCTTCTCCTCTGGCCCAAGACCCTTGTTTACGTGACTAAAATAGCCTCCCAGCTCCTCTTCCTTCGTCCCTTAGAGTCTGTTCTCCACAAAGCAGACAGAGATATTTTAAAAACTTAATCAAATTATGTCCCTCTCCGGCTTAAAATTGCTAATGGGTCTTCCTCTCAGTCGATATAAAGACCAAGGTCCTCACCGTGGTGGACCAGCCTTTAGGGATCTGTTCCCACTCCACCCCTCCATGTCTTCTCTGACCTGTCCTGCGACTCTCCCTCTGCTGACCTCCTTGGTGTTTCTGGAATACACAAAGGCTCGGCCTGCCCCAGTTACTTTACACTTACTGTACCTCTTGCCTCCATTGTTATTTCCCCAGGATATGCACATGGCTCATTCCCTCACCTCCTTCAAGCCTTTGATCAAATGTCACTTCCTCGGTAAGACATTCAGTAACTATCCTATTTAAAATTGCAACACCCCCTCCTCCACCTGGACACTCACTATCTGTCTCCCCAGCTTTATTTTACTCCAAGTACCTACCAGCTTAAAAGATATCACCTAATTTATTCATTTGTGTTGCTAAATGTCCCCACACCTAGAACAGTAGCTGGCATATAGAGGTGGTGAATGAATACTAATAGACACAATATTATTATGTCCACTAATTATTAATGGAACTACTAAATCTATTGATGGATGAATCAATTTGGCAGTTGGTTATACAGATCTGGAATTCCAGGGACATATCAAGGCTGGAGATACCGATTTAGGAGTCATCTAGAGGTAGAGGTGTTGAAAGTTATGGGATTGGATGAGGTCACCCGGGAGAGTGTGTACATCGGCAGAAGAAGGGGCCCAGGACATCTAAAAGTCATTGGAGAAGGGAGAAGAAACAAAAAGAATGGGAGGTCCCATCCCCTAGGTGGAGGGAAAACCTGAAGGGCCTGGCGTGAAGAACTATGTGAAGAAGCTGTGTCAAGAACGAGGAGGGTGGTGAACTGACCTGCATCCTGCTGAGCGATCCAGGGAGATAAACACGAAGACGCTCCCACCGACGCTGGCAACCTGAAGGTGCGGCGGGGCCTGGGATGGACGCTGGTCTAAGGTAAGATGATGATGGGGGGACTGGAGACCGCAACAGCAGCAGCGACGGGGGACAGTAGCTCGAGGGGGGTCGGGAAGAAGGGAAGGCGGGACGACTGTGGGGGATGGGCACAGAAAGATGCACGCTGCTGGACTGCTCTGTAGGCTGAGAGGAGTGGTCCCGCAGAAATGAAGTGATGCGGCGGGATACAGGGGGGTCCTGGCAGAAATAAGTGGTCAACACGACGAGAGACGGGACCAGGACGCGCTGCAGGGGTTGGTTTAAGATGCGAGCAAACAGGAGGGAGGCGGAGAGTGTGGCTGAAGGCAGGAGGACTTCGGTGGTTTCGGTGATGGGGAGAGGAGGGTGTGCCTGATTACTTCTCACCAGGGTGCGTGTGCGTGTGCATGTGCGTGTGTGTGCGTGTGTGTGCGTGTGTGTGAGTCTCCCCTATTAGGTTATAAGCTCTGAAAGAACATGTGCTCTGTAGCCCTCTCCCTGCCCCCGCTCAGTACTAACACGATGCCACACAAGAAGACTCACATGGTGAAGGTTTATTTAATTGAATCAATGTACTACTGAAGGGTGTAATACACCCCAAACATGCCACTTTGGCTAAGGACGATTTTGAGCTGAAGGCCCTTAAGCAAAGGGCAGAGGCCAGGAGGGCGCTCTGACTTCCTTCCTCTTCCCGCAGTCAGGAGATGGAGCTCCATGGGAAGAGGTGCCCCCTGGCCAGGAGGAAACCCCCTTACCACCAAGGGGCGTCAAGGCCGAGGGAAGTCTACAAACAGACCCCCTTCGCCTAACCCTTACCTTCCTAGTGGCGTCTCCATGACTAACTGCCTGGGCCCAAGTCCCTTGGTCTTGTCACATTTCCACGGTTCCCTAATTTGGTACAGACTGTGTCCAACTTGCTGTATAAGCATCTGACTCAACTACTCCTTCAGGTCTCCATTCTCCCACGGGGGCTCCCACGTGGGGGTGGAAATCTTCGTGCTTTCTTTCCTCTTGTTAATCTGTCTTATGCTGATTTAATTCTCAGGCCCAGCTGGAGACCCTGAGAGTAGAAATAATGTTTTTCCGACCTCCCCTATACTACTTTCTTCTAGCAATGTTCCACCCGGGAGCCCTGTCCAGAAACAATCCCAGCTCCCGCACCAAAACTCTCCTGGAAGAAACAAGGTGGAGGGAAGAAACCACGAGCTGTAAATGGCACTTGCCTGGAGCTGCACTTACAATGGCCAACCTTTACTGAGCTGGCGTCGGGCTGAGGGATTAACAGCTGCAGCAGCAGGAGGGATGAGACGGGATGAAACCGAGTGCTGGGTACAGATCGGGAGCACGGCTGTTGGGCCTCCTCTCTGCATTTGCTATGACTATATATATGCTCCATTATATGCTATCCCAATACTGGATGGTCTCGAAAGGAAGCAGTTTAGCAGGACAGCCTGGTAAACGACTGACACCCGGGCCAGTGTGCTCAGTGGTTAGAGCGTTGACCTTCAGACTGAAGGATTGCGGGTTTGATTCCCGGTCAAGGACACATACCTGGGTTGCAGGTTCAATCCCCGGACCTGGTTGGGACTCATGAGGGAGGCAACCAATCAATGTGTCTCTCTCACATCGATGTTTCTCTCTCTCTCCCTCTCCCCCACCCCCACCTCCCTGCCACTCTCTCTAAAAAAAAAATCAATGGGAAAAATACCCTCAGGTGAGGATTAACAATAAATAAATAATAAAGGAAAGGTAGTGTAAGCAGTATGCACTAGACTAATTGTCCTACTGATAATCTGCTTCGGGCTCTACTGTGGCAGACCTAAGGGGGAGGCACGAGCCATGAGCCCTGTGGGAGAGTCTCCTTATCTCTCAGCTCCTCTCAGGTGGGGCATGTCCCTGATGCCACAACTGAGATTCATGTTCCCGTGGGCAGGCCACATCAGTCACTGTGATGGACAGCTGTCCCGCTGGCTGCTGTGAGAAATAGGACGTGGGAACCTAACTGCAGTCCTTCTGCCAGATATTTGCTGTTTCTACACCTTCCTTTCCCCAAACCATACAGGACTATGGCCAATCTGCATCTTCCGGGATGTAGCATTTTGGACATTTCTTCTAACCTACCTGTGGCCTAGCATATCTGCTGTCTTGTCTTCCACTTCTCTAGGCGGAGGGAACATCTGGAAAAGGAGGCATTTGTGCAGACAGCCCCGGGGAGAGGGCCTCCTTGATTAAAGTCATGCAGTTTCATGTTTGGAGAGCAGAGGATGGCTTTCTACTTTTTGACACAGGAAATCGAGGTAGTAAGATGACCCTGCATCTTTCCCAGTGGATAAGCAGCCAGCCCCATGCGGATGGCTTGGTCATCAGAGAATCTGACAGACTTGGCTCTGAGCTCACAGTATGTTCCGGTAAAACTTCAGCAAGCCCTGTCTCCCTTTATTCAGACCAAACTGCCCAACAGACTGTCAGTATTTTGCAATGGTAACTGTCCATTTAATGCCTCTATAATAGGCTGTGTTATGTACTATTCTTTGAAGAATTAGCATTATTGAAATTAATTTCTCATGTCCTCTACTCAACATCGAATTTTACTCCTGGCTTTGGAACCAAAAGCATTCAGGGGATGTGGGGTTCTTGTCAGTTTTTCTTTCTTGTTTTTAAGGTTGGAAACACTGTAACATTACTTGCCAATAGAAATGTAATGTCTGTTTTTCTCCCAAAAGTGTTTTCTTCCAAAACATGAACTAAATACATCAGTTTTTAAATTCAGAAAAAGAATGCAATAGCTAAATGCTCCCATGACGCCCTGACAAGTTGACCCCCCCACCAGAATCACCAGTGTTACTTAGTAATATGCACAATGTCTGGTCCTCTCAACATCTTCATTCAAAGAAATAGGCCTACTGAGAAGGGATGGCGTGTTTAAAGACCACAGACAGGACTAGACTGACAAGTTTCATAATACTCATTCAAAAAATATTTATTAAGGACGGACAGCACGTCTGCACTATTCTAGGCACTGGTCGCACAGCTGTGAACAAACAGACACAGTTCCTGCTCCCGAGGAAGTGGAAGGAGGCAGTCAAACAACCTCACGCTGAGATGGAAAATTAAAGTACACGGGAGATAACACTGGAACATTTTTCTTGGTGTTCTTTCTCTTCTATTTGCATACTCGTTATAGACTCTCTCAAATTTCCACAAGTGAACGTTTTGTTTGGATTAATGTTACATTAGCAGGACTAACAATATTAAAATGCTCCGAGGTCAAGGTCAGGTAACCAGCCCCTAGTGAGGGTTTCACAGATTATGCTCTTCTCCTCCTAACCTAGGCGGAGCTAGATTTGGATAAGCATTCTGATGGGTCAGAGATACTTAGGGATTCGCGCATAAATTAGGTCTTTGTGGAGTAGCTGCAGGGTAGAGGAAGCAAGCTGCAGGCAGAGGGGAGAGGGAGTGACAGGCCCAGGGCACAGCCAGGTGGCCCATGTGAATGGAACAGGGGAAGCAAAAGGAGAGTGCTAGAAGTCAGGCCTGGAGCCGGGTTAAGTGGGGTCTTCAAGGGCATCGTAAGGACTTTGGGTTTTACTGTAAGATGGGTCTGTCAGCAGAGGACTCTAGTTACCTTGTAGAAATACACATAAAGGCAAAGGTGGAAACGGGAAGATTGGTTAGGGGGCTATTCCAGGAGTCCTGGCGGAATGGATGGATAACGGTCTCGGGGAGGCGAGGAGCAGCGGAGCAGCAAGCTGCGAGTCTATTTTGAAGGTCAAACGGCCAGAATGTGCAGACAAATCCATTTTGGAGTGTAAGGGAACAAAAGGAGTCAAAGATGACTTCAAGATCCCGGGCATGACCAACTCAAAGATGGACTCTCCTTTTACTGTGGAGAGGAAGACTGGACAAGGACTGGTTCGTGGCCGGGAAAGAGTGTAAGTCGGGAGCTACACTGAAGTTTGGGATGTCCTTAGAGCCAAGGAAGTGAGGAGGGACAGCTGGGTATGCAGGGCTGGATATGGGGCTGACGTCCATTTGGGGGCCATCAGGGCATAAACGGTGTTTCAGCCAGCAGACAGGGTGAGTTGCCTAGGGAATGACGGAGAAGACTTCTGAAGCCTTAGCCGAGGACACTCGGAATTTGGAGGACAGGAAGGAGGAGCACATTCAGCGAAGCCGACTGAGAAGAAACAATGTGTGACTTCGGAGATTCTAGGGCAAGTGTACTTTGTACCCTGGAGGCCAAGTATAAGAAAAGTATAAGAAAAAGGGATCATTTGTGTCAAATGCTGGCAGGAAAAGATAATGACAGAGAACCAACAATTGCATTTGATGACGTGAAGGCAGTTTTGATGGAATGCTGAAGAAAAAGCCAATGTGAAAAGAATGGAGGAGAGACAGTGAGACAAAAACAGACAACCCTTTTAAGGAGTTTCTCCCCAAAGGTGAGCAAAGAAAACGGGACATTAGTTGGCAGGGGACGCGGGGTTGTATTGTCGTCACTGTTTTTCTTTCTTGTTTTTAAGACTGGAAATATAACATTACATGCGAATAGAAAAGTCCAGTGGAAAGGGAAACATGGATAGTTGAGACAGAGGGAATAACTGCAGGAATGAAGCTCCTATACACAAAAAGGGGGGTTGCTGGCCTTAAGAACTGTCATCCATCAGAAGGCCAGGGTTCTGCTGGAAATAGCAGGTGATCTCTGGTTAACTTTGTGGTGGTTTTTAGTGAAATAAGAAGTGGGTTAATCCCTTTGTGAGTGTGGAGGGAGGAGCAGTACTGGAGGGTTAAAGACAAATAAGAAAACGTAGCACAGGGGTCTCAGTGAGCAAGAATAAACTGACGAAAAGGTGGGAGGACCGCCAGGCCACTCTCCGGCCTGCTGAGCTTTACCATGAAATGCAGGGATGAGCAGTCAGCACAGTGGTGTAATAATCTAGTTCTTTCTAGCCCCCCGGCTGCAGAAGCCAAGTGGGTTGAGCTGGACTGACACGGTTGAAGGAGAGAAACCAAGAAGCAGGTAATGAGCATGGTGGGCCTTGGAATGAGTCAGGTATAGCAGCAAAAGCCAACCTGAGATGAGAGGGTGGGATGTTGGGTGGGCATATTTTGGAGATCCTGGCTCAAGTCAGAGTACAGAGGGAGTGAATTAGAACCACAGGAGGTGGTAGTCAGAGGGCAGGATGCTGGAAAATGGGAATTCAACTTTTGGTAGTAGGTAAAGATTTAGGTAGTCGCAAAGTCTAAGGTAATACCAGGAAAGAGGGTGACTGAGGTAGCATAAATCATTTGAGGTGAGAGGGTCAAGGCCAAAGTATTGAACAGATTATTTCTGTCAATGATTGCTAATATTTTTGCTCTCACATCTAACTTTTAAAAAACAAACAAACAAACAAACAAAAAAACCTGTGTATCTTCTCACACATATAAGTTGAGCTCTAAAATGTTTCATCATAAGCTTACATGACTACAAAGAATATATATTCTGGCACATTTTCTACACTGACATTTAAAAATAAAACCAGTATATCACTCAAATATTCTTGACAGAATAGAAATACCACACGATACATTTTTAAAATACCAACAAATTAAAATTTAACATTATTTTCCTCCTGAAATTCTTTTTATTCCACTTCCCTGACAAAACAGTATCCTAATGATGTATTTTTTAGTCTTAGGTGTCATTTGATCCCCCTATTATAACAAAAATATGTATGTCTCTAAGTTAAAAACTTTCTTCTGAATTACTACAATTATTAGTTCACAATTAAAACGTTATAAAATTGATAACTTATTAAAAATAAGTAAAAATGTATTCAATATAACAAAGGTTTGGGAGTGAGTTTTATGAGGCTTTGAGGAAAGGAGGTTCCCCAATATCAGTATTTCAGATGTTCCCTGTGGCCAAACGAAACTAACCGGTTGCTGTCTAGCCCGCACGGTGCTCAAGAGCGCAAGGGAGCGATGGGAGTAAAACCGGTTCTTTCTCACTGTTTCAAAGGTGACGGGTCACAGTCAGATGGTGGCAGGAGGAGAGCTTTGCCTTTTTTTAAGTAAAATGAGCGTGACTGTGAAAAGGGAAATTTCCCCTTTACCCATCATCCTCTCCTGGACTTGACACTTTACTCTCTTCAGAACAAATATAAAACTATTCTCAAAACAGCTTTACCAAACGTGTGTAGAGACTGGTGGGGAGCTGCCGCTTCTCAGCAGAGACCCCCCCAGCCCATCAGATGCAGCTTTAAGGTAACCCCGAGCCCCAGGAATAACTTGGTTACCTTACTCTTCACAGCTGTGGGTCTTCCTGAGGGCCCCAGCTAATTCCAAGGTGAGGCATCTCCAGGACCTCCCGCTCTCACTAACCTGTGCGGGCAAGGATGAGAGTCCTGCCGGGGACTGTCCGGAGCCGTAACTCTTGGGCAGCTGGCTGCCCGTTCCCCAGAGGCCCTGTGCCCCTCCACAGTCCAGGCTTTGGTTCCATCTACAGAAGGTATTTCCCGACCTTTTCACAGATTGTTGACCATGACATTGACTAAGTAATTCTGCCTTTTCAGTAAATGCATTTTATAGACACAAATTATCTTCCTTTCAAATATCAATGAAAACCTCCAAGGAAAACAGTTGAGTTGATCTTTACAGGACCTAGAGCCAAAGGAGTACCATAATATTAAATTCTAATAAACTTCAGAGCCCGGGGGAGTACAAGATTATTACGCAGAGGTCGATTTTCACACCTCCTTGACCCGTATGGTAATAATAAAATGTGGCTTGAACTCAGATCCTCATTATGACTTGCCCTTTGTAGCCTGCTTTCCTAGAAACAGGTACAAGATTATTAACAATGGTCTCTTAAGAGCTACTCTGATCAAATATAAAGGTTACAGTCCCCATGTGCTTAGGAAATCTAGGCCAATTCTAATCAAGAAACTGAATAAGTTAAATTATTTTCAAGAATTAGCTGACAGGCTACATAACCCAGTTATATTTGACAGACGATTCTTACTTGAGCAGTATTGTTACTTGTTTCATCAAGTTCATTTAATCTACTATTAGAAAGAGAAATCTAATTAAGATGAATCTTAATGCAGTGAAGACTTAAATAGAAAAACAATAACGTAGATCCTTCTTTGTTCCTTCTCTTAACCAGCCATGGGAAGTCCCTTTTTTTTTCACTGTGCAATTAGAAAAGGTCTAGATTGCCAGTCCCACTAAATCATATCTTATATTTAGTAACAATTATCCCAAAGTAACATTAAACTGATATAGAAAATACTCAATGTGACACTCAAGCACCATACATCCAAAGCCAAAGCTACTGCAGACTTTTTGTGCTCAAAACTGAATAACTTTTCAGTCACTATTTGCTATAGTCTATAATCACTTTTCTTAATCTGTGAGAATTTAGTTTTAAAGTGATGAAAAATTCAAGTTTATAACTAAAAAGCAATACATACTCTATAGATCATGGAAGGACACTGATGACATTTGGGGATGTTATCATGTCTCAAGAAGGCACAGAAGTGCAATAAAAGTCCATCTTGGAGGCTCAGGATTGCTATCTGCTTCCATTTCACATCCTTGGTAAGTATAACAGCAGGTTCTTCTCTTTGTACGAAAATCATTACCATTCACTGGAGGCATGATCCCCTATCACTAATCTAACCCCTGCAGAGAAAACTAGCCAGCTGGCCTAACACCTCCGTTTCTAGGTGGGACGTTTCTAAGATTAGTGAGCTGTATAAATAAGTTAAGGGCTCTGGTCAAACAAAGTAATTGGATCTTGCTGCTCAAAGCAAGTACATAGCAAAACAGTGCTATCTGAACACAGTCATGAACAGGGAAGGAAAAACCTCACATAGTTAAAAAACCAAAACCATACACTGAAGCTCAAGCACTAGATCCTCTCTTAGAGTCTACAAGGCGTCCTCCCAAAATGTATGCACACTTTGAGTAATTATTAATTCCAATGGGTTAAATCTGAAAAGAAAGAAACATCAATTGAGCTATCAGCTGTAAAGTGTGTATAAATTGTTTTGGGACACCCTGTATATTTGTTGTGAAGCTGGACACAAATCTGACTAAATGCTTTTCCAACACACAATGAACTAAAAGAGGAATACAAGCTACTAGGCAGGCAGTTTTAGCAGCAAGGAAGAATGGAAATCATTAAAAGCAGCCAAGGTGTTTTAAACACCAATCTGAGGCAAGGAGAGGAGAGATAATCACTCTCCACCCGGGGCAAGATGGAAGGGTATCACTGTACACTTGTTCAGCGCGGGGTCAAAGAACGAAGGCCTCAGATCTTCATTATGTCCTGCCGTGTGCCAAAAGGGATTGAAGGACATATGTAAGACAGGACAATTGTCATTCAATGCAATAAAAATGTGAAAGACCACGTTAGTACTCAGAGATGCACAGCTACCCAACACACCAAAATACACCGCTATACCAAAAATCTCATTCCTTCGGTGTTATGACAGTGCTAACGGGCATGGCACCACCCAACTCATAAGGAACCTGGAGTTTTTTAAGTAATGGAGACTACTACTAAATCAAGAATCTACTAGCCAAGGAAGTTACCTGGAAGATTCTAGGAGTTTTTCGGGGCTGGAATGCTAGGCCCAAAAGCAACCTAGACGAGTCTGCCTGGAACTCTCGCTCAACTCCCAGAGACTAGCACTGGAGGAGCTGCGGTGTTTATCCTGAGGTTAGAGAACAGGTAAGATTGGACCCATGTGGAGTTGGGACGTCAGTTACTCTCATGCTCATACAGATAATGCTGGTTGGTACCTTGGGGGTTTACAGAAGCCTATATTAAGAGGCACATTCCGTCTACATGTAGCTAGATAAATGCCTATTGATTAAGGCATCTTAATAAATATTTCTGTTTTAGGCTGATAGGCAAAAAACTGCAGTGATTAACTCTCTTGTTGCTAAGTGTTTCCCAGACCAAGGTTGTAGTAGTGCTCGAAAGTCTCTTCAAATACTTTTGATTACATCATGCAGAAAGACTAAGTTTGCTGTTTATGTTCTTTTATCCTTACCTAATATTACTTACTAGTCACACCTTCTATAAAGGGAGGGCCGAGTTTGGGCAGAGTTTTCATAGGCAATACTACATAGCTGGAATTTAATAACACTCCTTCGTTTTCATTATATCTGTACGTAATCTTCTATTCACAGAAAGTGGTATCAATTTTTAATGTACCAACGCGATATGCTTCCTTTTCAAAATAAACTGGTATCAAAAAGTGAGTCGTTTTTAAGAAAAGCATGAAGTAAACAATGCTTTTAAGTATAAAATTAGAATGGTATATGGATATGTCAAAACCCATCAAGATCATTCTCTCCAAAGTTTAGAAAATGCTGTTTTAGAATCACCATACCTGTGAATTAAAAGCTGTTATTTTGGCCCTAGCCAGTGTGGCTAAGTGGTTAGAGTGTCAGCCCTCAGACTGAAGGGTCCTGGATTTGATTCTGGCCAAGGGTATGTACCTCGTTTCCAGGCTTGATTCCCGGCCCTGATCGGGTCTCGTGAGGCAGGCAACCAATTGATGTTTCTCTCTCTCCCTTCCACCCTCTGAAAACCAATGAAAAAATATCCTTAAATTAAAAAAACAAACAAACAGCTGTTATTTTGTAAACTATCCTATTAGTAACTTTGTGACTAGAACTCCTTCCTCTGACTAATGCTAAGGGACATGAATGATAACATTTTCAGGATAACCATATATTAAATCACTCGTTTCACAGCAGAAACAATCGCGGGCCAAGGACAAGTAACCTACTGTGGCCCTGAGAAGTCCACAGCTTGGGAATTCTGGTCCAGAGCACAGCCCTCCGTTGATGTGGGATCTGATAAAGGAGTTTTGGTTCCTCTAACCAAACTCTGTATAGAGTTTAGGAACATAGTAAAGGTAATTCCAAGGTAAGTCACACTTGACTTAAAATAGATTTGAATGGCATCAGACTAGGACATGATTCAGGGAGGGATGGAGAGCTGTCCAGCTCACTTATACCCACTGCTCCTTAAAGGCAGCTCCTCTCCATTTCAACGAGGGGAATGAGGACAGATCTCTGAGAGGAAGCCACCTACTGGGTGTATAAAAGGACTGGCAGCTGCAGTTCTGGCTTAACGGCAGAGATTTTGAAATTTTAAGATATTTTCTACTCTTTTTTCAGGCCTGCATCCATGCAACAGAATGAGCTATCAGTTCATTTGAAGTTCCGACCAAAGGCTCCAGCTGGCCCAGTCCTGACTGGCAGCCCTAGTCCATTCAAGCTGCTACTCTAAGCGAGAGTTCGCACACACCTCTCACCTCCTGGAGACTTCCAGCAGGCCATCCTGTCCCAGCCCTTCCCTGGGAAAGTGGAAGCTATTAGGAGAGAATGAGCTCATTTCCCAATACCAAACTTAGCAAGCTGTCAGCATTTACACTCATTCAGTCCAGAATCCGAGCACCGCTCACTAGGCTATAGACTTTAGTCTTGTTTTGATCACTGCTTTGTCCCCAGTACCTAAAACTGCCTGTAAATAGCTGTGATAAATATTTGAATGAGTAAAAACACCTCCTTCCCTTTTGACACATGAACTGGAACTGACCCCGTGCCTATTGAGACTAACTGGTCATGAGTCTCAGTTCTCATTTCTCATCTGCCTACTTAGATTTCACTCCTACAATAATCCACTCCTCCCAGCTGCATTCATTTGTCCCCCTCTAAGGCAGTATCTCAATCAGCAAGTAATCATGCTATATTATCTCCATGCAAGTTAAAACTTTCCTTAGCTCACCTATCCATTTATCCTCTATACACCAATGCTCGAGTTGTCCATAACTGCTGACTCTACCTCAGTCCCTTTCTGCTCCCAGTCCAGTCCTTCATCCCCTAAGTTTGCAGCCTGTTAAATTTAGCAATTCCGCCAATCTCACGGTTAATTCACAGTCCTCCTCTTACTCAACAGAACTTGAGATCACTCTCCTTGAAACTTCTTTCGCTTGTTTCTGATGTGCCACATTTTTCTGGTTTGCCTCCCTGAGAGACCAGTCTCCTTTGCTGGCTCCGCCCCGTTTTAAATGCTGTAGTACCACAAGCCCTGCCCCTTCCTTTCTGGATCAACATGGTTGCTACTGGAACTGTGGGTCCCTGAACCAGCAGCAGCAGAGGGGCTTGTGAGAAATGTAGCATCTCAGGCCCCATGCTGGGGCTACTGAATCAATCTGCACTGTTCAAAAACCAGGTGACACTTATGCATATTAAAATTTGTGCACTATTCTACTCACTAGAGTGGTATCAGTCCCGCCTCCAGCTCCATGCTAGATCCCACAAAAACACCTATCAAGTATCTCAAACAGAAGTGCGAAACAGAAATCTTGATTCCCGCCCCCCCCAAGCCAAAAACCCAAGAGTTATTCTTGTCACCTTTTTGCTTTCCCATCTGGGGTCTGTCTACCTGATGGCTGTGCCTTTGCAACCTAGGCAGAGCCCTACCACTCACCACTTCCACTACCCTAGTCCAAGTCATCGATATTTTTGGTCGAAAGAAAGAATTCTGAGTCTCCAAAGTCTATTTTCACCAAGACTCCCTACAATGAATTTTGTACCCAGTATCCAGAGTGATCTTTAAGAAACATACCCTTTCCGAACTTTCTACCATAGCTTCCAAGAGCCAACATTTTCTAGCCCCTTCCACACTGTCCAATGCTCTGCTCAAGTCAAACTGACAGGCTTGTTCTACTCCTCCCTCCCCTAAATCTTTGTCTGCCTTGCTTCCCAACTTCTTTCTGGTCTCAGCTCAAAAATCTCTTCCTTGGCGAAACCTTCTTTAATCCTGTAACTGAGACTGCTCTCCCTTTGCATTCATTTTCTAGCTCTACTGTGCTGGGCTTTCCTTTCAGCACTGACAGTTCCCTGACATATAAACATCTGACTCTCCCACTAGAACGTATGGTCCACGAGCAGGGACTTTTTCTTCCCTTGAAGCCACCACTGCTCAGTGACTAGCACACAAGCAGCACTCAAGAACTGAGTCTTCAGGTGTTGTTGGAGGCCGGGGATAAACTCTCCAGTGAGTACCAGCACTTACATAGGCTTGTCACACAAAAATCTGGACATAGAGAATCCACCAGCAGTTTTCAATAGGTTCAAATTTTCATAATATGGCAGCTGGTTCTACAACATTTCTGTACATTAGAATCACTTGGGGACCTTTTAAAAGTCCTAATACTTAAGCTACATTTTAAATGAATTAGATCACAATTCCTGGGGGTGGTACACAGGTACCAGTATGTTTTGAAGCTCTTGAGGTAATTCTGTTGTTGGTTAAGTTTGGGAACCACTGGTACATACTGGGGTGGGCAAAAGTAGGTTTACAGTTGTGAGTACATGAAACAGACGTTATCCCTGTATTATTATTTAGTAATTATCGTATTGTTTGTATTACAACCGTAAACCTACTTTTGCTCACCCTTGTAGTATGCTTTGGTAAGTATGATATACAATATGAAGTCTACAATACATAAAGAGAAATCCCAGTCATACTGTTATGCAAACTTAAGACTTCTATTTCCTATGTGGTATAGAAAACAAAAAGAAATTCATTAAAATAACTGTTTTAAACATTAGGTCTTAAAGAGAGCACATCTTTCAGGATTTCCTACATTTGTTTTCCTGTCAAGACTAATCCAAATTTGGGCACTTCTACTGGAAGTTTATTATTTGCTGATGTGTGAATCAAATTTATGTATGAAAAAGGGTTGACTTCTTTGTAAGTCACATCTGAAAACTTTGGGGAGCTTGGCACATACTCATATTTTTAATGGCATCAGGTAAATAGCTCTATCCTGGTAACAACAATGTAATTACTAAGACAAAATGCTATATTCTCAAGAAAGAGGAGGATTTTAAAACTCAACAAGTTATAATAAATTCTTAATCATGCTGTCTAAAACTTCTTGCTTAAGAAGTAATATAAATAAACTCTAGTCAACGGAAATATCCTTAAGACAGAAGTTAATCAAACATTATGCATTTACCTGTCTCTGAGCTCGCCTTTACAGTGTCTTCATACCTCAAAATGAAGCACAAAATTGATGAAAGAGAAAACCAAGTCATCTGATTATTAAAATCCTCAGGCGGTGAGCACTACAGATTTCATAAGAGCCTTGGGGATACTTAAGCCAACCTCATATTATATACACATGAACAACCTAACACCCAGGTGAGGTGGAACAACATGCCTAAAAGTCACACAGGAGAGCTAGAAGAGAAACAAAAACAAACTCTTTTCCAAACAAGCAGACAGAATTTTTCACATGTTAATCAAAAAAGAATCAAGATCATCAGATTAGGAAGAAATGAGGAATAAAAAATATGTTACACATAGATTTAAAGGACTACTCAATCCACTGGCCCGATCCCCCCAAAAAACAAAAAATTCTCTGAATATATGGACATACATCCATCAAGATGCTCACCCTTAAAATATCAGGATTTTGGAAAATTCACTTTACAAATACATTATTAATTGCATCATCATAATGAAATTAGATCACTAAACGTGAAAGCATCAAACAGCACCAATACCAAAAAGTTAAGAAAGGAAATACATTGTTACTTAAAATAATATATCATCACTGATTGGGACAGAAATGAACTAAAGCCAGTAGCAAAATTAAGTTTCTGTTTGACATAAAAACAGTATTTAAAGACTAGTATATGCCCTTATCCCAGTGAGAGACCTTTGTCTAGGCATCTCAGCGGTGGGTCAATGTAGAAAATATTATTAAACAGGATGGACTTCTTTTCAATGTTTAACCTTGAACCATACTACATAACCCAAATTTTGCCAATATAAGCCAATGGTAGCATTTTTGGTGTCTAACTACTCTTACCTGTCCCAATGAAAACAAAACAAAACACAGCTCCCTTATTAAGCGTTAAATTAGATGTGTCTATGAAGCAGCAGCAAGGCATTTACAAATGGGCTAACAGTTTATCAAAATACTACCAATGAAAAGACAGCAGCAAATACTCTAATAAGAGCACATTATTCCACGTGGAATCCCAAGTTATTCTCTCTGATTCCTTAAATTCTGGGAAGACTAGAGATGAACAAGTGTATGTATAAAAAGGGCCAGGGAGAAAGCAGCTCTAAATAGTATATAGTGTTCATATTTTAAATTACCCACAATGATTTTACACTTGCAGAGAACTCCCAACTATTATCTAAAATTTTTTAAGCATGTAGAAAGAAAATGCCAGCAAAACTTTGGTTTTAACCCAAAACATAGAACTGCATTTTAGGTGAAAATGAAATAGGCATGGCCTGTGAAGTTTTTATAGTGTTTACACCACCCTCTCCCTGTTCCCTGCTCCTTTCATGAGGTGATCTACAGACTACCTGGTTTGGAATATTTGGTAATTCAGTGCAGAAAATTAAGGTCACAGACAAAGTACAACAACTTTTAATACACCGTTAATACTAATGATTAAAAATTATTGCATAGTCTTATGCATTTACCCTAAAACATTTTCTGAAAGTAAATTCTGAAAGAATTATATAAAAGACAAATAACCCTTTAAAATGTGGATGCCTTTACTACCTCGATCTTCTATCCTTTTTTGTCTTTTCAGTACTTTTGTCCATTGTTTTCTCATTATCTCCCCTGCACTTGGGGCAATACCATTTCCCCTTTGGTTTATAGGTCAGTGAAACACACGAAAAGTGAAACCACTCAATTGGACACTGTTCATTATCACATCCGATCATCTCCCCATAAGACACTTGGTTACATAAACAGTATGTAGGTTCATTGGGATCTATTGCAAACTCAACAGGTGAAGCTTCCCTTTCCTGCTTGGCCTTGGAGCGTTTCTTTTTCTTGGCTGACTTGGATTTCTTTTCTTTAGGTGGCTGATCATCACAGTCTTCAATGCCATTAGTCATGTGACATAAATCACGGCTTTCACTGGTTCGCTGTCTTCGGGGTCTCCTTGAAGATCTTTCTGGTTGGCTAGAATCCGTTTTTGCTTTATCGGAGGCTCGTTCACTTTCAGCAGGATCTTGAAAACACTGTGAATGTAGCTCCATTTGCCTTGCCCGATTTTCCACCAATTCGAGCATTTGTGTAACGATCTGAATTTTTTCATCTCCCAGTTCTTGACTATTGATTAATGCTCTCTGGAGATGCTGCTGCAGGCGTTTTTTCTGGTTTGAATCATCTTCTTTCTTATATTTTTCATAGACGTCATCAATTTCCTTTAATGTTTCTAAAAAAGGAAAAATCAGACAGTTATTATGTGTTAGCACATATAGCATTTTTAAGTTAGTTATCTTTCACAAAATTGAGTTAGAATGAATTCAAACCATAAGATCGCATTCTTCTTTAGTATGTGTACATTAAAAGTATTTTATGAGCCTGTCCACATAAAATACTTTTGATTATTAACTAGCCACACATTTCATTTTTATATATGGTGTTTTTAAAAAAATTGATTTCAGAGAGAGGAAGGGAGAGGGAGAGAAACATTGATGATGAGAGAGAAATACCGACTGGCTGCCATACTGGGGATTGAGCCCACAACCCGGGCATGTGCCCTGACTAGGAATCAAACCATGACCTCCAGGTTCATGGGTCCATGCTCAACCACTGCGCCACACCAGCTGGGCAATATCGATTATTGAGTATTAGAGTTTTGTGATCTTGCTTTTATTAGTTTATTTCTAAATATACTTTTATATTGGATAACATATGGTCTTTGTATGGGAAATAATGTTTTTTTAAACATTATTTAGAAATAAACTAATAAAAACAAGTATTAATAATCAAATGTATTTTATGTGGACAGGCTCACTGTATGCCACTTTAGAGTCTACCTAGTGCCAAACTCTCTTTACTTAATTTGAACCTCAAAACAATCCTGTATATAAAACTTACATGCCAGACTCCAGCTGTAAAACTTAAAGAAATTCAAGGACTAGGCTGCAGATTACTGTCCAAATGCATTTAGAGGATTTACAGTTCAATCAATGACTTGCATGACTCCAGAGAGACACATTACACCTTTACTTTCCTATCATATCCCTGGACTTTCTTAAAGCAGACAGCAGCAGCTCTTAGCTTCCCATCATATTAGTTTTAATGGCTCGTTTACTTTGTCACATGAGAGATGATTCTGAAACCTAAACTATTTCCAGAGTAGGTTTAGTTCATGTTCTGGCATCAACTGACTAAGCTACTAACAGAATTACAGTAAAGTCAGCATTGGATCACTATGCTTTTATAGATAACTCAGCAGCTGAGTCTCATAGCATTTGGAACACATTTAAATCAATTAAAAACAGCTGAGTCACTAGAAGGTACACAAAAATCTGAAAATACAGCTCCAGCTATCACCAAAATTTACATAAGATTAGTTTTTATTCAAATTTGTTCTATTTTTTATCCTTATGGGATTTAACACTATTTGAAAGACTTCTGTCTTACTAAAGGTAGAGAAAGAAAAAATTAATTCTAATTTATCCCACCACGTGGCAAACCACTGTTTTATATTCCAATATCATTATTCTATATGATAAGAACAGAAATGTTAGGCAAGTAGCTCCTCCTTGGAAATTGTAGGTACTCACAATTGGTGGACAACTGTTTAACCTCAGATACATGACAAAGTGGCACTACACATTTGAGGGTACTCACACTTGCATAGCATATTTTAATTTGTATTGTGTGTTTTTTTGTTTGCATAGCATATTTTTAAACAAAGACTGATATTTTTACCTAGCTCATTTGCCCAGCTAGGTATGTAAGTGGATTTCTTAAAAACTTAATTTTTCACCAGGAAAAATAAGGAAGTTGTATATTTTCCCCCACCCCCCACCCAAGACACACAAAATTTGAAGGTAAAAAATAAAGGAAAACCTTATTTCAAATATTCTTTATCTAGTAATCAGGGCTTAGAAGCTAATTATATCATACCAACACAATGATACTATACATGAAATAAAAATTCACATTTTTAAGACAATGTAATTATCAAGTGAAAGGAGGAGGTGAGACCCTTCTATGTGATGAACATTTTCTCATATAATTCCCACAGCAACCCCATGAGGAAGCCATCACTTCCATATGTAAAGAAAATGAAGCTCAAGAGATAGCAACTCCAGACTTTTAACTCTGCCAGATCTGTATGTCTGGCTCCACCATTTAAGCATTTTCTACCTAGCAGAAAGGAAGGCACTTGAAATTAGTATTAAAGGTTATTTACCCAGGAAATTATGAACAAAAATATTGGAACAAAAACTGAGGCTCTCTAATAACCATATCCCATAATAAGTACTTCATTATTGTAAAATTTTCTTCATTGCTCTATTTTTAATTTTTTAAGGTTACTTTTAAGATTCCTCAGTAATTTCTAAACTGTCTCAAATAGATAGGGAATTTCTTTGGCTGCTTATTTAATTTATACCACTAAATATTACAGTATTAGATCCAAAATGAGAAAATACTTTAAAACTAGCAAAGAAATAAGAAAACATGAATTCTGAACCAAGAACACACAAGTATTTAAAGCTTATAAATACAAAACTGAAAGCTGAACTTAGTAAGAATGTGCAGAGTGAAAACTAGGTCGTCTTTCTATTATTAATCTTGAAACTAATCACAATCTTAACACAGCTGAAAATTTTTATAATTTCTCACTTTTAAGGCCTAATAACTGTCTATGTTACCAGAGCTACTTATGACAATTCTAGATGGAAGATTTCCCTATAACAGACTGTCTGTTCCCAATTCAAATGAAGAAGAAAAAAAAATAGCTTAACTTTTGTGAAGGCAAATACAGGTATGTGTCTTTACAGAAACATGAAAACCTTCACTATAGAGTTATCAAAAAGCTAAAAATGCTGAATATACAATTCTTAAGCATATATGTATCGTTTTAAAGTTACAATGTATGTACTGTGTGTGTGTGTGTGTGTGTGTGTGTGTGTGTGTGTGTGTTCCAAACTGTAGAAAATACCTTTGGAGAGCTTTATATGAAAAGAATAAAGTTAAAATAGTTCAAAAACAAGTCTGGCACCTGAAGTAGCCACGCTGTGGAGTCAAACATTCCCCACCTAATTGGACAAGTTATTTAAACTCCCTGTAAATTTTAACTTATCTGTAAAATTTTACTTCATAGTGTTATTGTGAGGATTAAATGAGATAATGTCCGGGACCTGACATAGCAAATGACACGCAGTAAGTAATCAATGTTAATTTCCTTCCCCCCTTGCGGAGATCAGTCCTATCAATCATGGATTCGGAAGGCAGAAATAAAGTATAGATTTGAAAACAGAAACATTTAAGTATCTTAATATGCTAAGGGCCTGAAAATGCCGCCCCAGAAGTGGGTTCCTTAGAGACTAAATCATAGGATTTAATGACGTGTCTAGAAAAACAGGGAATGGGTCCAAGAAATTATCTCTTTAAAGTCCGTACAGCTGTTATGTCCAAGGTCTGTTTCTTGACTCAGGGTTATTAAAAGCACAACGGCTCCCCATTTAAACCTCTCCCCTCCTAGCAGGTGAAGGGTCCACCATTAGTGGATGATAAACGACAGTCTGTACGAAAGGCTGATTCCCTGTCCTAGCTCCTTGGGGCTGACCACGGAAGGTGTTTTTTGCCTCATCACTTAAACTTGGCGGAGGAGGGAGGGGTTCAGAGACGCCAGACGGTTGCCCGGTCAACCACCCACTTCCTCCTGGGACCCGGAAGTGAGGCCAGAACCGGAACCTACGCGGTCCCAGGGTCAGCGAAGCTCCCAGTAGCTGACTGTCCTCGTCACAACTGAGTGGCTGAGAAAGAGTCGAAGATTCTCAGCAAACGTGCCCTACACCCCAACAGTGACTCTGCTGGGGACGAACTAACGTCCGGCGCGGCTCCGACGCCCGTCCAACCGACCAGCTCCACCCAAGCCTTCCCGCGACCAGCCATTTTCCTGGCGGGCGGGAGCGCGCGTCCGCGCCCCTCCCAAGTCTACGTCACGCCCTCCGGCCACGCCCCCAGGAACCAGGGGCCCTCCCCGCCACACACACCCCTCTTCCTCTACGCGCGGGGACCCCTCCCCTTTTAACCATTTGGCTGAAGGAACTGGGGAAGGGCTACAGCCCGGAACTCTCCCTGGGGCGGGAGAGGAGAAGGGACTCCCCGGTGGCCGAGCCGGGAGCGGAGAGCGGAGGGAGGGACCTCCCGGGAGTCCGCCTTCGCGGTCCTCTCGCCCCCTCCCCCCGCACGTTCCAATGCATATGCTCAGGGGGTGGGGGCCCAAGGGGGCCACGGGAAGGCAGGCCCCGGAGCCCGGCGGGAGCCCGGCCACTCGCTCCCCGCAGCCCGCCGCCTGGCTGCACGCTCCCTCGCCTGGGCCGGAGGGTTGCGGCACCGGGCATGCCAGCGCCAGAACAAATGCTACTTAAAATGGCTGATTCCCCTCCACGCCAGCTGCAGCCGCCGGGTCTGCAGCGTGGGCTGACGAGCAGCCCCCACCCCCACCCCGGAGACCCCACCAAAGTCCTCGCCGACCGAGAGGGGGAAAGGGAGGGCCGCGAGCCCGCTCTCCTGTCCCTCGCCCCGGTCCCACACACCAGACCCCTCTGTGCGCTTGAGGAGACTGTCACCGGAGGCAAGGAAAGTGTCACTTCCTCGGGCCGGCTCCGAGCGACCTGCGCGGAGGCCAGCGGGTCCGAGGGAGGGAGCGCCCGCGCGGGCAGCGCCGCGGCCCCCTACCTTGATATTTGTTGTCCAGCTCCCGCAGCACGGACACGTTCCTCTGCATGTCGTGGGGCAGCGACTCCACACACTCGAGGTAGTCCTGCACGTAGCAGGTGAGGAGCCGGCTGCGCTCCCCGGTCAGGATCGCCGCCGACGAGTAGAGTTGCTGCTGCTGCTGCCCTAACATCCTGCCGCCGCCGCTGCTCCTCGCCGCCGCCGCCGCCGCCGCCTCCGCATCCAGCAGCCACACATGCAACAGCCACGGCCGCCGCGGCTCCTCGGCTCCGCAGCCCGGCGCCGCGGGGACACCGGCAGCCGCTCAGGAGGGCACCGCCGAGTCCCCCGATCTCCACTCCCCCCAAAAGAAGCCCTCACTCCCCGCCCCCGCGGTAACAAGCCAGGGGCGGGGCGAGATCAGGACTCCCTCCTTTTTGTCCTCCCTCCTCTGGACTAGAGCAGCGGGGATCCCCCCAGCGAAGCTGGCGCCGGCGTCCCGGGCGTTGACACGGCCTGTCCCCCTCGGAGTCCCCAGGTGCTACCGATGCCGTCTCGCAGCGCGGATCCCCATGACAAGCCCTCCGCTGCCCCCTTTCCTCCCAATCACCCTCCGAGCCTGTCGGAGAGTCTCTCGCTGGGCTGCCCCCGCCCCTCCGCGGCGGCCGCCACTGCGCCTGCGCAGGACTCACTCCTAATAAGGCCGGGGGCCCGCCTCTACCGCCCGGCCGGAGGGTTCGCATTCTCCCGCCTTCCCTCCGCCACCCGGGCGATTGGTCTGTCAACTCTCCGCCGGCCAAACGGCAGGCCGCGCCCCGCCCCCTCTTAAAGGAGAAGGACTCGCGGGCCCACCTCTGCCCAGGCTCTGAATGGGACTTGAGAGGGAAGGTGGCTGACCCCTTCCTTGCGTCCTTCCCACTGGGAGTGGGAAGCTCGGCCCGCGTCCCTCGGCCCGCAGTTACCGACGTTTTGCCCCTCGGTGGATCAAGCGCGGCCCCTCGCGAGCCTTAAAAGGAGCAGCGGGCGGCCGCTTCCCGCTGCAACCGGGTGTGAGTGAGGCCTGAGGGGACTACGGGACCCAGCGTGCAGCGCGCGCCGCTCCCGGCAGGCGCCGCGGCCGTGTTCCCGCCGGGCCGGCCGCCGCCTCGGGGCTGCCCTCGGGCTCCGTCCCTCCTCCCGCCGCGGCCCTCGGGCTCCCGGGGCTGCGGGGGGGGGGGGGGGCTGATCGCGGAGGTAGGCGGCGCTCCCGCGGGCCCCCCTGCGCTTTCTTTCTGTTTCGTTCGGCCGGCATTTTAAATCTCCCTCCCGGCGGCCGCGTGCTTCCGTCCCCCAGCGCCCCGGGGTCTCGCAGGTGCGGCCCGCCCGCCGGCGCCCCGGGAATCCCGACTGCCCCGGGAACGTGTTCCACCGACAGACCACCTTTAAAAAAAAATTTTTTTCCCCCCCGTGGGGCAGAACGTTTAAGCACTGAACGTCGGCGAGGGCTTTCCGGTGGCGCGAGGGGCACACCGACACCTCTTCATGTATTTTTACTCTCGGACCCCAAACCACGGGGCGGGAGGGAAGGCGGGGAGCGCGGGCCGGACTGAACTCACCGGGAGGCAGGCCCACGGCCTTGAACTCCGCGTTTGATGTCTGTGCCGTGTTCATGGAAACGCCGAGCGGAGGAGCTCGTTTCAATCCCAGATGGACACTCGGCATAATTACGAGTGTTTGTGGGGGGAAAAAATGGGTGTAAGTAGAACGAACACGAGTAATTTTAATGGAATGCCTAGGTAAACAAACCTGCAGTGAGTAGTACTTTGGAGTTAAAAAACAACACGTGAGCGCGTGGTTCATTTGGGCTCTGGCGGCGGCGGTGCACCTGCATTGAGAGCACTTTTGAAACAGCTGTTAACACGAAGTAACCATCGATATGGAAAGAGAAATCTAGACCTTGGTCTAGAGGAGATTTTAAATTTCAGCCCCCCAAAACCAGCCCTGCAGGGAACTCGGCGTCTCGGGGACCGCGGGACGCGGAGGCCCCGGGGCGGTCGGAAGCTCAGCGCGGGCGGCGCAGCGCGTCGCGTTTCTGACAAGCGGCTGGGGGTTTTGTTGTCATTCTCTAACTCTTTCAGATTAAGCAGTCTTGTAAAAAAAAAAAAAACAGTCGCTGTGAGTTGAAATTTATTGCTTTTTATCCGTTTTTGTTTACTCATAAGTTTGAATCAGGTTTTTATTAAAAGCCCCAAATAATGCAAGGTGCGTTGTTTTTTATTGATTCAGGTTAGACACTGAGTGCACGGATGGATGATGGATTTTATTCAGCCTGCGAAGGGATCTGCAGGCAGAGAAGACACGTGTTAGAAACTGGAAGTGAGGAAAGGCAGTGATGCAGAATATTTATAGAGTACTCCCTCCAGGAACCCAGAGCAAGATGCGAGGAAGGAAGGATGAGTATGAGAATAGAGACCTTTTGTAGTGTTATTTTCACGTTTCGTAATTCTGTTGAACAGGCAGAAAGGAAGCAAAAAGTGTAAAATAGTGATTTTTTTTTTTTCATCTTGTATTGGTCTAAACCTATAAAGAGTACTCCCAGATGGTAATATGTGTATGTATGTGAGTTATTTCAGACACGTGCTTTTCTTGCTGTATTAATTTTTAAAAGTTAATCAGAGGTTTGGCTTATTCCTGCCATACTTGTGAAAGCATACTAGGGGGAGATGCACTCACATGGGGAAAAAATCACCATGATTCCCAAACTCAACTTTTGGCCTTGGTGATTTATCATGTCCTTTTCTTCTCAGTGATCACTTAACTGGAAATTTGGCGCTTTTTCATACTGGGTTCCCTTATTCTGTTAAATGCAATATTTAGAAGTTCCCAGTTCTCATCCTGGCCCAGTAGCTGAGCTGGTTGGAGCCTCCCAATCAGGGCACATATAAGAAACAACCAATGAATGCATAAATAAGTGGAACAACAAATCTCTCTCTCTCTCTCTCTCTCTCTCATAATAAATAAGTAAAATAAAATTTCCCAATTGTCTGCGACAAGTTAATTGGTGATGTTTAATCCTATGAATAAAGCAAAAAAGATATTTTATTTGCTCTTCAGTATATTTTCTACCATAAAGTATCCCTAAAAAAAAATAACTGAAATCCACAAATTAGAAGTGTCTGGGATTACCTTAATTTCTAAATTAGTTACTTTGAGAAGTCCCTGGTAGGGAATGTTTATGCTTCAAAACCTATGTCCTACCGCCCTTATTTATTCGGAGGGCAAAGTAACAACTTCAAACTCGGTTGAAAACTAGCAAATAGTTCTGAAGGACTCCTAAAGACACCTGAGAAAATTCAGCTACTGCATGAATCAGGCCAATTAAATTTAAAATCTTTTACTTTTTTGATTTTTAATTTTAAAAACTTTGTTGTGGAAAATTTCAAACACACAAAGTAGAGGTAATAGTACAATAAATCCTAATTTATACTATTCACCTAGCTTGAACATTTATCAATATATGGCTAATATTATTTCATCTATGATCCTCTTACCCTTGTTGGATTATTATCATTTTATCTGTAAATACTTTAAATATGAAAGCATAAGAGATAACTTTAAAAACCATCTACAATACTATTATTCCATCAAAAATCATTACTATCATTTAATATCCAGATAATTCAAATTTCCCTATTGTCTCATTAATGTCTTTTTTACACTTGGTTTGTTCAACAGGATCCAAGCAAGTTCCACACTTTGCATTTGGTTAGTGAAGTCCTTTCTAAACCAGTAAGAGGCCGTTAATTCCCTATTTAATTCAGTGAAGCACATAGCAATGTTTTCCTAAGGAAGAACATTGGATGTTTGAATGGTTGTAAAGCACTGTTAAAAAGAGAGGGAAATTCAACAAAATCACTTTCAACAAAATCATCATATTACAAGGTCACCAATTGATAGCCCACTGTAGAAGTGTATCTAATGCAACTAAATAAGTCCTTAAAAATCCAGGAGTTTGTATTAATTGAGAGTGTAATTTGTTCTACAAAGCCTAGTGAAGCATTTTAAATTGTACTGAAAAAAACAAACTTTTAAATCAATTCATTAGTACAGAAAGCAACTAAAACTGTCTGCATTTCCAGTGAGCTCAGTTTTAAAGCGTGCTTAATTGCATTATTGCATAAGTAGTACACACTAATTGTAGGGGGGAAAAACCCACAGAAAATAGAGCTAAAGTGAAGTTTTTTAAAACACTACAAACTGTAGATAACTCTTCCCAGTATCTAAGTACACCCCAAATATAATTACATTTTAGTTTTTTGCTTTAAGGAAGCATTAGCTAGGACCAAAGGACACAGTTAAAAAATACCAGGCTCTCGACATAGACTACAAAGCTGAGCAATGTCAGCTGGTACGTTTAGTTTGTGGGGTAGACAGCACAAATTTCAAATTGGTGCATACACACAATCCTACTGTGGGTTATAGTACTGCTCAGCATGTAGAATGACTAATAACTGCAAAAGATGATCCTAAAATATTTTTTAAATTTATCTTTATTGTTCATGGTATTACATATAACCATTTCCCCCCCACCCTAAAACATTTTAATGAAGGAACTGAATGGGACTGAAGTCGAGAGAAAATTCAGTATAATAAAATATCCCCATGACCAAGAAGAAAAACATATTATCTACTTTGGATATCCCAGAGAGAAAAAATAAACACATATGGTATACTTTGCATATTGTTGACCGGAAAAACATTCAAACATCCCTGGATGGTTACCATAGTTACTTGAGCCATTTATAACATCAAGATGGGGAACTAGGTCACAATATTGAAGGAGTTTGAATTATGCAATTATGTTTCCTAAACAGGGGAAAGGGTTTAAAATTTAGGGAAGAAAGATATGTTCAGAGTTCTAACTCTTGTCTTATTTTGCTGCTGAAACTTAAAAGTTTGTCCAAAATTAAATAGATATAAATTTTTCAACCTTTACAAATGTAAGGACTAGATCCATAAGTGTGATAAATGACATGCCAACACATTCTGTCATTGTAGACACTCCTGTATCTTAGTGAGCTATCTTACCTTAAAATGTTTTTATAGGTAATCAGTGAATCTGACAATAACCTAGCATCTTGAAGTAGCCCAGCCCCTGTAGATTAAAGCTTTGACCTCTAATCTTCTTTGAAAACTTGAGATTAAAGTTTAATTTAGTGCCTGTCAGATGCTACTCTTAATTTTAGAGATTTTCCTATTAATTTCATCATATGGACAGAAGAGTGGTGGGAAAGGAATATATTGAAAGCTGTGGTAGCATAGACTTCACCTCCTTAAAATTAAGTGTTCTGTTTTTTTTTTGTTTTACTAGTAAGGGGTTATTAGTAAAAGATGATTTCATTCAGGAACCATGTCTATTGTATCAGAACCCTGCGCAGTGCTCAATCAATAGAGGTTGGATAAGGGAAAAAGAAAAAAAAAGCATTTCAAGGTTGCACAGTTTCAGATGGTTATTTTTCATCTCATGATCAGTGTAACTCAGACATTTTATAGCTACAAGTAATCTTAGATCAGTGATTTCCCCAGAGGAAGAGAAAGCAGGCAACAGGCAGCAGCCTCACTGAGTAGCTGGTAGTTGATAACCAGCATGTCTGTAGGGATGGGGAAGAGGTTGAGGATCCCTAATGTACACCACCTTAGGCCAGCATTTTTTTTTTTACAGGTGATAATATGGGGACCCAAAAAAGTTAAGTAATTTGCTGAGGGTCACATAGCAATTCATGAAATAACTGTATACCTACAAAATTAAGAGTAGAACAGCCCGGCTGGGCGTGGCTCAGTGGTTGAGCATCGACTTAGGATTCTGGAGATCGCAGTTCGATTCCCAGTCAGGGCACATGCCCAGGTTGCAGGCTCGATCCCCAGTTGGGGGTGTGCAGGAGGCAGCCAATTAATGAGGACTTTCTCATCACTGATGTTTCTATCTCTCTCTCTCTCTCCCTCTCTCTGAAATCAATAAAGATATATATTTTTTAAAAAGAGTAAAACAAATACCAGTTAATCATATTTTCTGGCTGATAATCATTGGAAAGAAAAAAAGTACCCATAGCAAAAAAATTAAGAACTTGGGATATTATAAAACTTTGGAAAAGTCTTGCAGCAAATTTAACAAAATTGCCTCTAAAGGAAAATTAGAATTTCCTGAACAATAATATTCAGAATATCACAAAAGTAAAAGCAGTATTAGAAACCCAAGTCCTTTAGACTTAATTTAATTTCAGCAGCAAAAGCCTTATACTATCAGCTCTGGCTGAAGTAAGAATGGCCTTTTAAAAAGAAACTAATGCTACTGGCCAGGAGTTTTTGCTAAATCTTTTTTCCTTTTAAATGATTCTAATTGATTACTTAATGAGCCTTTATTGGGGCTGTGTAACTGTGGTGTACATTCCAGATCCTTTAGCATAATGTCCTTTGACCACATCTTCAGGGAGAAGACTTTGTAGAACTGCCTGAAGTGACAGCAGAAATATTTGCTTCTGGTGTCTGGCTAAAGAAAGTATTAGAATTAGAGGGACTTTTCAAAGATCTAAAAGATCTTTGTATATGAAGAGTATTAGAGGCTAAAAAGCTTTCTGTTGTGGGAAAAATATAAGAATCAGAGAAAGAAATGATTATTTGAGCCATTAATGGCAATGTAAGGACTATGATATATAAATTCTGTCTATGGAAACTACTTGTGCTACTTTTATTTATTTATTTATTTATTTTATATCTTTATTGATTTCAGAGAGACGAAAGGAGATGGAGAGAGAGAGAGAGAGAATCATCATTAATTGGCTGCCTCCTGCACACCCCTGACTGGGGATCAAGCCCACAACCCAGGCACATGCCCTGATCAGAAATTGAACCTCGATCTCCTGGATCCTAGGTCGACGCTCAACCACAGAGCCATGCCCAGCCGGGTGTGCTACTTTCATTATAATAAAAAAATACAGCTATAATACTGTAGGGTTGGACTAATGGCCTATCTAATCTTATCTTTGAAAACCGGATGTTGATTTAAAAGTACAAAAATAATTCCAAAAGAACCTAGTTGCTTCTTTACACAGTGCTATCTTTAGACTATCCCTAACTTTCAGGTGAAGTATCTCTGGAAGAAGAGTACAGCAATATCTACTGATAGTAGTTGTTTCTGATTTAGGGCCTGAGAATCTGGAGCTGGAGGGAGACTTAGTTTTCACAAATGTCATTTTGCACATTTGATTTTACTGCTATACATATTCCTTTAACAAAATATAAACTTGATTTTAAATGTAAAAGAAGCAAAAAAATAACTTTCTGTGCCTCCTGGAATAACAAAATGCATATGTGTATTATCTTCTAGGAAGGGAGCACAGAAGTAGATCCACTAAATACTTAGATTTAGTTCACCTTTATGAGAATTGTTCTACTGTTAGTAATGTCTCTACTTGCATACTGGCCTACTAATTGCACTTATATTATTATACAAAATTAAAATGAAGAAATACCACAATTGGTAGATTTGAAACTTTTGAAGACTTCCCACATTAGGAACTAATCTAGGCAGTTCAGGCTCAGAAACACATTTTTTGGGAAGATTTTTAGCAGTTTAGAAGTTTAGGAGTAGTTTTTTCTCGTTCAGTATAGCCCTCAATGTGTTGAGCTTTCTTAATTTTTGTGCGATCTCACTTGAGTACTTTAAGTTAAGGTGGAATAATTTTTGCCATTTTTAAGCATCAGGTGTTTGAAAATTCATATTAAGGTTGTTACGTGTTAATGTCATCTATAACTTCTGCCTGTGACCCCAGAAGGGACCTATGAAATATGTTCACCCGAGAAGAAGTGTTTCTCTGAAGTCTCATTGAACTGTGGTCTTCTCTACAGGATCGGGATTTAGCAGAAGTGTCTAATGAAGAGGAATGTGTACGTGGATAGTAGTGGAGAGAGCAAGGAGACTGGGAGAGCCCGGATGGCATGCAGCACAGAGGAGGAGGTACAGGGAGCAGCTAGTAATGTTTCTGTTGTACAGCTTGAAGAACTCCAAGAAATTGATTATATCCCACTGAGGATATTTTTCAATTTGGGATAGAAACTAATTTATTTTCCAATAAAATAGGTATTAGTAGATAAATAACATATAGGAACAGAGTGACCTGAGTGGTCACAGTACCTCCTAAGAGACATCTCTTTAAGAAAATCACTCGTCAGTGTGTGGTGGTGCTTTCTAGGAAAGAGTGGGAGTGACAACTCTGCTGTCGTGAGTAATGGCCTGTGGGCAGAAGGAAGGAGAAGCAAGAACAGAGCAATTAACAGAAATGAGGAGAAAGAGAGAAAAACTCAGGAAGTTTCTAGGAGGTAATAACTGGGTTCAGTGACTATGTTTAGGGAATGGGAGAAAAGAGAAGTCATCTAGGGTTTTGGCTTGGGCCACAGGTAGATCATGGCAAGGCTGTGTGAAATAGAACATCCAGGAGGCAGAGCAGGTTTGGGGGAAAGATACAAATTTAAATCATACAAGGATTATAACCCTATAGTTTTGACACTTTTGGGCTCTATTAATCTTAGGCCTCTTATTTCAAACAGCATAAAGTACTGTTTCCTATAGGTAGCCTGCTTGTTTGTAAAGACCAGCCAGCTATAGAAACTGGAGTCTAGGGATGTGTTTGTTGGGAAGGTTAGACTAGAAGAAATGCTTTAGAGATGTAGTGGTCTTAAAAATACCTTCCCACATGCCAGGACTTAATTACCTTTGAATTATTTCTCTTAGTAAGCCAGGAATTGGTAAAAGGTGAAAGCAAGGATATATAGACCCTTGTAAGGAAAAAGGTAATGCAGCAGATCTGGTTGCCTATTCCTGCATGTCTCTCATGTCTCTAAGGGAACCATGATTGACTCTTGGCCAACCCTGGGAATTTGGCTCTTGGATTGTTCTTTGTGTTAGTGATAATTTTGTTATATCCACCTGGGGCAATGGATCATGCCACATTGTCAAGTTGCTTTGCACAGACGTGCACCTGGTTCGTTGTTGGAGGCCTCAGTTTCAGTTGCCGTGGCTGACTGCATAGCAGAATGTGTACATTAACAGCCCTCCGAAGAACTCTTGGACCTTAGGACTCAAATGGGCTTCCATAGGCAGACACATCCTGCACATGCCCGTGTAGCGTCAGACAAAGGGCATGGGAAGCCCGTGCTGAACCTCTGTGGACTTCACCAGCGCGTCTTTTCCCTGTTGCTTCTGCTCTTTGTCCTTTGCTGTAATCAGTCTCAGCGTGTTTATAACCTGCTATTGAGTCTTGTGAGTCTTCCTGGGATCACCAAAGAAAACAGCCATATACAAAATACTGAATAAATTTAAAACCCAATTTGTCCATCCAAATCTTGATAGAATTCACTACAAAAAAAAGTAGTCAACATATATAAGTATCTGCTGTGTGTGGATTTATACTAAATCAAATCTTTGGTCCATGTCCAGGAGGCATTTATAGTCTCTATAGGGATATAGTCTTCTATAGACATATAAAGTGTTGGGAAAATGTTTAAATGATGATAAATCTCAAGAAAGCTTGACTGCTGTGAAGATACAGGCATGAGTAGAAATAAAAATAAAAACAAATTATCAATAAATGCAGAAACAGGGTGGAACAAAAGAATTCTTGTTGACTATGAGTTTCTTAATCTCTTTTATATGCCTATTTGTGCATTAAAATACTATTTTTGAAACTTCTGTAAAAGAAACCTGTGCTGATGTATTATAGAATTGTACCCCTGAAACCTATATAATTTTATTAACCAATGTCACCCCAATAAATTCAATAAAAATAATTATAAGAAAAAAGAAACCGGTGTTTATTTTGGGTTGCACAAATACTCCATCCTGGAATAAATTTGAAATATGCACCCACAGATTTCATTTTCAATTTAAATAAGACCATTGCTGTCCTTGTTCTTGTTAAGCTACTAAAACCTTGCTTGTATAAGTAAGTAGTTAAACACTGAGGCAAAATTTTCATGTTTGCCTGTGAGTAGCAGGATACTCTTCTTTTGCAGATATCCAGAACTTGTGTGGGGAGAGATCAGGAATCTTATCTAGAGTGTACTATCAGACTTCAATTGACAAAGTTCTTTCTCCTCTCAATGTCAGGTTCTCAAGCTGAGCAGGAGATTCTGAGAAAAGGTCCCTCACCTGGTCATTCAGTGGTTGGTGTTGGAAGGAAGGGAAAACATTGTCTCATTTGTTTGCAGTTCTTCCAGGTAGTTTTCAGTAAGATTTGAGACTGATATCTTTCCTCACTCTTAGGGCCAAACAGTAGTGGAAACATTTCAAGATTTTATCATGATTTTTCCAAAACCCAAGAATCTTGTTACTTGGAGTCAAAACATTTCTCTCTGGCCTCAGATACATGTTCAACTAGATCATGTGATGAAGTATTTGCTAAATAGTTTTGGCTGACCTTTATCTTCCGGAAAATCTGGCTTACTGTTTTCCCAAAAGTATGCAAGTCACCTGTCAGTTCAAACACCCAGATTAAGAACTCTTCTTTGCTAAGCCGCCGGATTTTCCTGTGTATCAAGAGATTTATGTGCCCTTATCCAGGTTTTCACAGTTTTTAGAACATACTCAAGTGAACTGGCTTTTGTTTAAATGCAGTTTACCAATTTTGTAAAATCACTCAGAACTTTGGCATTTCATCTTCACGAGGTTTTTACTTTCAGCAACTCTCTGTGAAGAAAGCAGTGTGTTGTGACACTGTCGGGCTTTCCTTTCTTTCCAGGGGAGGTGAAGCTTCTTATGGAACCATCCTTTCGCTGGACACCATCAGCACAGATTGTGAACACAGTTCCTTCAAGACAGAACTTTTGTTTCCATAAAGGAAAATACTAAATGTAGCTTGGTCTTTGCTTGTTTCAGGTGGATCTTCACAGCAGGCAAGCTTTCTTGAGATTTATCATCATTTACAAATCTTAGCAATGCTACACTGTGATATTTATTGGTAAAATCTGTTTACTCATCAAACTGAATGGAGACACTTGTTTTCAGTTCATTATACAAAACTTTTCAGCATCATGGGACATGTCATCACTACGTTGACTGATCATTCCATTGAGAGTAGACTCTTCAGTTTCTCTTATTGAATCTTATCCTAGCATTTTACATAGACTCACCAACTGTGTGACTTTTCCTTTTCTGAGTAATAAGTTCTGCTACTAAATCAATTACTTCTTGAGCCTATCCCCTGAAAGTGACTTTAAAAAACAATAAAACAATAACAAACTTTACTCCCTTTGTTTTGAGTTTCCAGTAGCCATTTGAATGAATCAGCACCTTTATTATCAAACAGCTGTGATTTGTAGTTAAGTTCTTTTCAAAATTTTTGGAGCCGTTGCTGCATTGTTAAATTGTTTGACAACACACAGTGAATAGGCCAGCTTGGATTACCAGCCCACTTGAAACCTGTTGATAAGTAACTTTTTGTATATTCTTCATTTTATTAGCACAGTGAAAAGACTTAGAAAGTTGTAATTAGTCTTAATTACAGAATTGTGCATAGGTTTAGGCCCAGAATGTTTCTCTTTAATCCCATATATTTTCCTAAAGCCATATTGGCCCTGGCCGGTGTGGCTCAGCTGGTTGGGTATCCTCCCAGGCACCAAAAGGTTGCTGGTTGATTCCGGGTCAGGGCACATGCCTGGTTGCAGGCTCGATCCCTGGTAGGGGGTGTGAAGGAGGCAGCCGATCGATGTTCCCCTCTCATCATCAATGTTTCTCTTTCTCCCTCTCCCTCCTCTCTCTCTAAAAATCAATAATAATATTTTTTTTAAATAGCCATATTGGACCATCAGACATTTAAAAAAATCAAACACAAATATAAAACAGGCATAATAAAAAAAACTAAACAAGAGAAACACAAGCCCAAAAAAGGTAACAATTTACTTCTCTTCACAATCCACATTTTGCTACCTTTACATCAGCAAAGCAGCAGGGTTGGGCAGCTGAGTCACAGTGCATTCAAAAAATTCCTTCTGTAGCCCGCCGGCATGGCTCAGTGGTTGAGCGTCGACCTAGGATCTAGGAGATCGAGGTTTGATTCCCGGGTCAGGGCACATACCTGGGTTGTGGGCTCGATCCCCAGCAGGGGGCGTGCAGGAGGCAGCCGATCAATGACTCTCTCATCATTGATGTTTCTCTCTCCCCCCCTCTCCCTTCCTCTCTGAAATCAATAAAGATATATATATATATATATATTTTTATTGCTTTTTAAAAAATATATATCTTTATTGATTTGAGAGAGAGGAAGGGAGAGGGAGAGAGAGATAGAAACATCAATGATGAGACAACCATTGATCGGCTGCAGCCCGCAACCCGGGCATGTGCCCTGACCGGGAATCGAACCCTGATCGCCTGGATCCTACCTAGGTTGATGCTCAACCGGCCGGGCAAGATATATATATTTTTAAATTCCTTCTTTAGAAATTTCTCTCCACCATTCTAACTGGTGGAGCTTATTTACCGCTGTCAGTCGGTGGCAGGTATGGAAGATTGGGGGAGTTGTCATTCAGGATGGAGAGGCTGATACCATCTTCCCCTCCACCTGCAGTAGTGCTGACCACTGATAAGGTGGACTCCCTTATCTAGAGTCAAAAACTCACAGAACAGGCTCAAATGAACACTGCCCTGTGCCCTCTAACAAGTGGTAGCTGTCACTGTGAGGGCTGGCATTGCACTGTGCAAAGTTTTTGTTTGTTTTTGTGTGTGTGATCCTCACCTGAGGACGTTTTTTCCACTGTTTTTCAGAGAGAGTGGGAGTGGGGGGGAGAAAGAAACATCGACATGAGAGAGACACATGGATTGGTTGCCTCCTGGGGATGGAGCCTGCAACCGGGTACGCGACATGCCCTTGGCTGGAGTCGAACCCAGGACTCTTTAGTCCGAGGGCTGATGCTAACCACTGAGCCAAACCGGTTAGGGCACGCAGTGCATTTTTTTACAAAATGATTTGTTTTCAATCACTGGCTCTTGTGGAACCACTGTTGACATCTTACAGAACCCAGGGTTCCCTGGAATTCCAGCTGAGAACTCAGTGCTAGTGCGAAGCTAGTGCGGTCGAGTGGGAACTACTTTATTGATGTGGGCAAAGGAGGCCTCTCAGGAGAGGTGCCTTCTGAATTGAGACTTGAAGAATATGATCAATCAGGGTCTTAATCTAGACTCTCCAGTTTCTTTCCAAGTTTATTTTTATTCATCCCCCTCATTGTTTTGTGATAATGGAAAACATTTAAGTGTAGGTTGAAATGAATTCAAAATCTTTTGGGTATATATAAGATTATGTCACTCTGAATATTGTTGGCTTTCTATCCAAAGACAGGAAAGCTCCAGCATTTGGGGAAGACTCAGCTACTGGTTTTTTGTAGGTGCTTTTTTATGGGTGGGGTGGCGGTGCTGCATCACATAACTGCACTGTAGTGCATATGTGTAAAGTATGTATATATAATATATATGGATATAACATGACTCTGTGTGTGGTGTGTGCAATTGGCTCACATGGTTGTAGAGGCTGAGAAGTCCCAAGATCTGCAGCCAGCAGGCTAGAGACCCAGGATAGCTAATGGTTCCAGTCCGAGTCTGAAGACCTGAGAACCAGGTGAGGCGATGGTCTATGTTCCAGTCCAAGTCCATGTCCAAGGTAGGGGAAGACTGATGTCCCACCTTGAACCTTCCGGCAGAGAGAGCACCTTTCGTTCTACTCAGGCCTTCAGTGAATTGGACAAGGCCGACAATGGGCTTTCAAAGTCCACAGATTCCAACGTTAATCTCGTCCCTCAGACACACCCAGGGTAATGTTTAACCAAATATCTGGGCGCCCCTGTGGCCCAGGCAAGTTGACACATAAAGTTAATCATCACAACACTCTTACATATACTGTTTCCAAATGATTGTTGATTATGCATGCTACTCCCAAATTTAGTTATCTTCTGTGTTTACCTTTGAACACTTAAAAATGTTTTGAAAGTTGTAATGAAATAAGGATATTCTTTCCAAATAAAGATTTCTTTCTTTGAACTACACAAAACTGGAATTTGTAAATTTTCTTTTTAAACCACCTGTTTTTAGAATTATACATAGTATCTGGAGTGAAGCACGCTGTCACGTTCCTCATGGACACTTCCCTTTGAACTCTTTAGGACTCTTGCATGAAATTTTAGGTATTTAACGTGACTTTTTTTAAATGCCTAGGATGGATCTAACTTATGGCTATGAAGAATGTACAATCAAGTGTTTTAATAATTAGATGTGCCCCTTGGCTATTTATCTAACCATACTTGAGAGCTATAGATTTAAGATGTATCTTGCTCAGTAGTGAGAAGTTATTTAACATTTATGAGGTCGGGCAATACTTAAGTTAGCCATGGAGCACTTACTTCATAGCTATTCTAGCTTCATTGTGGCAAAATTGCAATTCTACTCTGTCTACTGTGCCCCTAAAGAAATCTTGGAAAACTCAACAACTTGTTTACCATTGCAGCTGAGATTTTACTGCCATTACTTGACTCTTAAGAGAGTCTGTCTTATTTAAGGACACCTGGAGTAGCAGGAGGCTCCCTTATTAAACCTTTAGGATTACACAGCAAAGACTACTTGTGATCCAACATCACTTAAAATAAGTGTATCAGCCTTACAGCAGTTATCAAGCTGTGTGGCAGAACTCATTTTAAACTAGCAATTTCTGCAGTGTATCTTGCTCAGAAGCAAGGCAGTCAACCCTTATCACTTATGAAGTTAGAAAGCCAACATTTTTAACACCTTGCTGACTGGCTGTTTCGAGCCAGAACTCGCCTGTGTGGCCAGCTTCTTTTCCGTCATGACCGGTCAGCAAGGTGTTTAAAATCACTTAAATTAATGTAAGTGCAAACACGAGTTATCTCATGGCCACTCAGCAACGTTCAGAAATGGAAACACATGTACAGTGTGACCAGCCAGCAAGGTGTTGATAGGGGTGGCTGTGGTGGTGGTGGTGAATTCAGACCTCCACGTGGTAGGCAAAATAATGGATGCCCAAAGGTATCCATGTCCTGATCCCTAGAACCTGTATGTTACATTACATGGCAAAGGAGAATTAATGCTGCAGACAATTAAAGCTGGTCAGATGATCAACTAATGAGATGATCTTAAAATAGTGAGATTATCCCTGTGAACCCAATGTAATCAATCACAGGGGTCCCTATAAGTAAAGGGAGGCAGAAAAAGTAGGAGAGGCAAAGATGTCAGGGTCAGAAAGAGATGTGACAGCAGCAGCAGGATCAGTGTGATGCAATTTGAGGCCCCAGCCCCCCACTGCTAGCTTTGCAGCGGGAGGAAGAGGATCTTGAGCGGAGGGATGCAGCAGCCTCCGGAGGCTGGAAAAGGCCGGGAAGGAGATTCTCCCGCGGAGCCTCCAGGAGAGAACACAGAGCTGCCAATACCTCGATCTGTGCCCAGGGAGACCTACGTTCCATCTAACCTACAGTTTTGTATTAAGCCCCAAACTTGTGGTAATTTGTTATAGCAGCAATAGAAAATCAATATGCTGTTGATGTTATTTTAGTTTATCAGCTGTAGGTTAAAGGCTCAGCAGGGAAGCTGGGTTTTAATGTATTATGGCATGGATTCCCTTACAATAAAAAGGGACAGAATTTAAATTCTAAAAAACCACCAAAGTAAACAAATTCACAAATCTGTCATGGGGACAGATTTGAGCTGACCTTGTTCCAAGGTACCACTCTTCCCCACTTTCTTTCATACTGACAGGAATCAAAAGGGGTCAAGCAATTTTTGCTTTTGCACTTTTCTCCCAGAACCAACTCCTCATTGAAATTTATGGAATGTCTGACTTCTTAAGTATTATCTTCCATGGTTTCAGACTGTCTTTAGGCACTTCTATGTTTGCTCACATCAGCAAAAGAAAAAAATTAATAGAGCCAAGAAAAAATTAATAGAGCCAAGAAAAAGATGCAAGGGAAACTGAGCGAGAGTGGGTTTACATCAAATGCACGGGAGCAAACCTGATGTAACTAAGGGATGTATCTGTAGGCAAGACCACAGAGCAGCTGAGTTTTATTCCATATCTGCCTGGTTCCTGAAATTCCCCCAAGGTTTGAGAGTAAAGAAAAAAATCCTTAACCTAACCAAAGCAGCCTTACTTCACCTGATATTTAATTTTAGGCTATTATCTTGAAATAATTCCCTATATAGACAGCATCAACAAATAACTTTAGCATATGCTACCTCCAAGAAGTTCATTAGAATTTATACATTATCCATGCTTCACAGACCACCAATACTTATTTCAAATTATTTTAAAGTAAGATTTTTCTAATAAATTTACTCACACAACCACCTCAGGGATTCCAGAACTCCAAGGGACATTATTCATTGTATCAAGTGGCATCCATTATACTCCATGTGAATGGTGCCCCCTGGTGTTGTGCAGCTCAACAGCTCTGTATTTACAGTCCCAAAGCCTTCAGTATTTCTCACTCAAGCCTCTTCCTATCTCTTGGACCCTCCTATGGTGAAACATTCTTTGTGTATAGTCGGGGTAAACCAGGAAGGCTCATTAAGTGAAAACTGTCATTAGTTCCACCACTGCAATTCTGACACAGGTAAAGTTCATGCTATAGAGGTCAGGGACCCACGTCTAAAATGCCTGTTTCCTTTAAAGTTTACTTCTTTAGAAACTTTCTAGTTTAAATAAAATTTCTCAAATTTTCCTCAAAGTGATTATTTTCTGGAACACAGAAAACAAGTATCACGGGACAGCATGTCTCACTGGTGTTCACACTCAGTGCCCCAAATTAGAACCAAGGGTTGTTCATTCAGTCTTCAACATTTACTAGTTCTGTGACTTGAGGGAAACAATTCATAATGGTCATCAGTTTCCTCATTTGTAACATGATCAACAATACCAACCCACCTCACAGGGTTCAGGAAGGCTTAAACAAGATGTAAACATCATGTGGTGGGTATAGAATAAATGGTAGCTATTCATACGGTGAGTTCTTGCAGTGCTGATAGTTCTGGTTTTTGACCTAGGTAAATGTTATACGGGCATTCAGTTAATAACTTGGTATTTATATACAAATGGACCTCATGGGCTCCTGCAATTATATTTCACAATTAAAAATAAGTGGTAGCTGTTATTTAATGTTAATTTATGTCATGGTCCCTTAAATGACCTGAGTCCCTACTAATTACAAATTCTAATATGGCATATTACTTAAAAACAGATGTTTCATTTTGTAGCAAACAGGTGGCTTTCCTCCTACATCCACTCTTAGTACCTGTTGCAGAAGGAAGCTGGCTAACTACACTGGGCCTCCTGGCGGCTAGCCCCACTCCTGCTCATAGCCCAAAGAGGTGCTGCAGGAATTGAGAATGGAAAGTAGGAATTATATGTCCTTATGACAATTATCCCAGCCAACGGCAGCACTGGCAGGCCCCAAGAATTTGGGTTAAAAACTCGACACCACCATTCTTCAAAATCAACTTTCTCACACACAAAAAAAATAAAAAAAATCCTGATTTTAGCACTGTCAAGAAAAATCAGTCTCAGGACATCATCTCTAGCTTAAAAAAAAAAAAAATTCAGTTTCCCATCTTACTAATCCATTTAGTCACTAAACGTGATTGCAAATTATTAGGATTATTTTTAAACAAACTTTAACTGCACCCATATAGGATAATCCCCTAGTTGAGACTATTCAAAATGTTCCAGTACCAAGGAGAAGCATTAATAAACAGAAGAGCTATTGGTGTGACTCATCTCAAGGGAATGAGGCTTTGAAGGTGTTGTGGTCACTAACAATAAGCAAGTTGAAAACCAGTTTGAGGGGGATTTTCTGAAATTTTAGCGTTTGGAGAAGAAAGGTAAGCAATACAACATAGTAAAAGCTTGGGCTCTGGAATCAGATAGGGATTTGTAATCGATCTTTGATCAATTTTTTTTTCTTTTAGTTTCTTCATCTGACAAATGGGCCAAATGAGAATAGCTAACTCATAAGGCTGTGAGGAAATCAGAACGCATGTATAAGCTGTAATAAACTAAGGTATACTGCACTATAGTGGGCACTTCACGTGTATTATCTTGTTTAATCTTCAATGTTCTCTGTGGCAGCTATTAGTCCTACTTTACAGATGAAGCTTAAAGGTGAAATTCCCAGAGGGAGCCTAGGTTCTCAAGAATAAGAGATTCCAAAACTTGCTTTCTTCTACACTATATTATCTTGAAGAATTGTAAAATATGCATTTTTCTTAAATCATGAATTCTTTAAAATTTTATTATTTCATAAGCTTTTAATAAGTTTATAGCAAATAAATGTTTACAAATTAAACAATATTTGTTTTTACACTAAGCAGCTCCCTCCAATTCTACCATATCAAAAGGTTACTAGACTTTAAAATATTTTCAATAATCTTTATATTAACTTGAAACAAGCCAATTTAGAAAATTACTGACCTAATTAGATACATTATAGAAATGTATTCTTTGTAATATTTGGCTTGTTTCTGACACTCATTGTCCCACAAAATACACATGCCAAGACTAAGAAAAGAGAACTAATTAAAAGTGCTTTCACACATTCATGTTATTCCTTCTCAAAACCCATTTATAGACTATGGACATAACTGTGATATCCAATTTAACATTTTCAAGTCAATCATTTTTAAATATTATCTGGTAAAATAAAAACAACTCTTATTATTTCAAGTATATAAAGTACCCTTATCTATTATTTCTAGAATATAAAATAGGAATAACTTCTAAATACTTATGTTTCCTATTTTAGTATAACTGGCATGAGAAAGGTTATTTCTTGACTTTTCTCTGTACATTATCACCATTACTGCTCAATGTGAAGCATCTTGAAAGCCAGAAGAAAAGCCACAAAGATAATGAAACATGTTGGGCCAGAGTTTGAAGAAAAATGAAATATACCACGGTGGAGTAATACAATTAGAATCACCCAAGACACAAAAACAGGATTCCACTTCATTGCTAACAAATGTAGTTCAAATGAACAGCTTCATTAAAGAGCTGAGCATGGCTCTCTAGTCCTCCCAGGATTAAGATTTGTAAACAAAAAGACCATCCAGTTCTAGATCTGCGAACTGTACCTTCCCTACTCATAAAGGTGTAAATCAGCTATGAAAAATTACTTGGTTGTAATTTACAATGACTAGTAGTGGGAAGTTTATTTGCAGGAATTGGTTTGGACTTAAGATGAGAAAAAAAACACAACTTCTTGAAAAGGTAAAATAGCTTAAAGCATTTAATATCTAAACAAATCAATCTGTTAATAGCAGTAGTCACAAAATATGCTTAATATAGAAACCCACATTTTATGTCTTTTAAGAAAAAGTGTAAATTGTATTTTACCTCAAAACATAAATTATTAACCCACTTAAAGAATCTGCAGTGGTCAAAATCATGGTGAATTTTAAACAACTTCGGAATAAAATAACCTTAAGTACTTTAAACTGCTTTATATCTAAAAATGCTTACAACTTCTCATAAAAATAGTCTGAGGCAACTATTTTTTCTTTTATTTTTTTAACAGACACGTTCAACATTATGGGCAACATTCTTAAAACCTTAAGCTTCAGACTTTCAGACATTCAAATACTATGGTCCCCTTTTCTTGATGTGGGAGGTTTATTCCACTAGGAAAAAAAATGCACGGTAGACAACTTAATACATTTTCACCAAATCAAAAGCAGTACAAAAGTTTTAAGACTCTAGAGAACTACACACCGTACCTAATGTATCATTAAAAATAGAAGACAGTATTTTCTTCGGCAAATAAAACAGCATACTGGTATGCTGTTAATGCATATCTTTTAATGTGTACTGTCATAAGTTATTTACAACTTCTACTTGTGTGAAGAGAATGTAAATTTTCTGCAAAACTGGAAAAAAGCAATACAAAATTTGTGAAAGCCTGTTTATATTATACAAAAGCCAGTTTTTCTCTTCCAACCCAGATACTGTATACAGTGATATTCTGCACATATTATAGTAATTCTTGAGGATGTTTTAATGCTGGAGGTAAGTTTACAGGCCTTGATTCCTCATCAAGGAGCACTAGGTCTTCTATCTCACTGCCTCTGTACTTCCTCTTACATATTTTTACCACCACCTTTTTCTTGAGAAATAACTTTAATGCTTCTCTGGATGCAACTGCTTTTGCATTTTCTTTGCTTTTTCCACAGCCAGTGCCCAAATACACAGACTTGCATCTCAATTCACAAACAATACTTTCTTGAGAGCTCTTATTTTGAGGCAGATCTGCCAGTTCTTTTAGTGGGACAAAAAACACATCCAGTGTTGCTTTCAGAGCCTCAATAGCTGCGTTTAGAAGCTCTCCGTGATTCACACTAGGACTAAAGCCACCAACAGCCACCAGCTTCCACGCCACCGTTTTATACAGTCTATTGAAAAAAGGTTGCTTCTGTTTCACATCTTCATTGGTTAACTTGCAACAAGAGAATTTGACAGAACTCTCACTTGACTGGGAAGTACTTTTAGAAGGCAACTGGGATGTGCTAGTCTGAGAACTACTCTTAGAAGCCAGCTGGGACACACTTGCTAAGGAAGTGCTTTTGGAAAGGAGAGATCCACTGGCCTGTGGGCTGCTCTTGGAAGCTAATAGTGATGCAGCTACCTGTGAAGTGCTTTTGGAAGTCAGCATTGATGTATTTGATGTGCTGCTCTTGGGAGTTAGTAAGGATGTGCCTGATGAGGAACTGTTTTTAGAAACCGATGATGAAACATTTGCCTCTGAACTGGTTTTGGAAGTTAACCCACTTGAAGCTGTCTCTGAACTAGGTTTAGAAGACAACAGTGGCAACTCTACTTCTGAGCTTCCTGAGGAGCCCAACAAGGGCACCTCAATCTCTGAGATGCTTGGAGAAGCTGAGACTGAAGAGCCTTCCAAAGCACTCTTTTTAGGTGACCCACTTTGCTGACTGGAATCTGTGGACTGGGTCACATGACTATTCACACTGGATTTCAACAACGAAGAAACAAACGATGCTGAACCATGTTTATCTGGGGCTTCTGATTCAGAAGCTTTTCCAGACCCTGCCGTTGTTACCTGAGAGGAAACGCTGCTGCTGCTGCTTTGGGAAACAGATCGATCTCCATCACTTGCAGAGCTACTCTGATTCGAGGGGGCAGAGCTCCGAGTGGCGTTCCCACTACTCTCTGATTTGGTAGATGACCCCGTACATGCTGAGCTGTTTTCCTGTTGAGCTGATGCATGTTCTGTTTTGGCAGAAATTTTTGCATGATCTTGCTCAACTGCAGAATTGTTTTTTCCTTCTATAACTCGTTTTTTCGTTGGCTCTTCTACCCCTTCTAAAAAGAAGGAAAACAGATATGAGACTAAGTCTACCCCATACACATCAGCTTAAAATATATAAGACAGAAAGACATTCATTAAAATAAAGGCACAAGGCAAAAATATTTCAGGACCAGTAGTTTCTTTAAAACAGGTGGAACAGCCCTGGTCAGTGTAGCTCAGTTGGCTGGAGTGTTGTCCAGTACACCAAAAGGTCGAGGGTTTGATTCCTGGTCAGAGTACAAACCCAGGTTGCAGGTTCCATCCTGGGTCAGGGTGCTTGTGATCGGCAACCAATTGATGTTCCTCTCTCCCCCCCTTCCTCTCTCTAGAAGAAAAAGGTGGCCTTCCCTGGCCCCTTAATTAAAAAACAAACATGCCCAGCCAGGCGTGGCTCAGAGGTTGAGTGTGGACCTGGGATCCAGGCGATCGGGGTTCGATTCCCAGTCAGGGCATATGCCCAGGTTGCAGATTTGATCTATGCCTCTCTCATCATTGATACTTCTGTCTCTCTCTCTCCTTTCCTCTCTCTGAAATCAATAAAGATATATTAAAAAAAACAAAAACACACAACTCATTAAAAAACAAACAAACGTGGAATAACATCATTAACTTCTTAAACAGCATCAAATATCATTAATTTCTAATATTAAAAAATCAACAACACAGACATTTGACACCTCAAAATCTAAAAGCAGTGAAACTATCAAATTCAGAGCCGAAAACACACACACAATTTAGGTTTAACATTTCAACTTAACATTATACAGTGGAACATAACATTATTCCAGCTCGTTAAAAATTAATAACAATAATTCCTAATTACATAAAACTTATGTTCTAAACTCCTATGTATGTTCACAGCTATGATCTGCTAACCATTGCTACTTGATATCCCTCTTTTCTTCACCTTGGCAACCAGTTCGTCTCTTGTTGTATGGACTGGAGCATCTGTCACTTTGATGCCTTCGGCCATACTAAGTATTTTATCCATAACTTTTTGAGGGTACCTGGAAAAGAAGGAAAAGCCACTCTTAAATAGGCCGCAGGAACGGCGTGTCCTGGTTGCAAGTGTACCAACCTCCGGGAACCGCTTCCAGGAGCCTCAGGAACGAGCGCGCCGGCGCCAGGGAGGCGGGTCCCTCGGTACCGACCCGAACCTCCGCGTCCGTGCCCCGGAGCGCGGCCGGCCGGCCGGCAACCCCGCCGCGCCCCCACCCACCGTGGGCACCTACGGCGGCGCCTCGCGTCGGCTTCCGGCAGGGCCGCCCTTCTCACCCCAGAGAGCGGCGGGTCCCGCGCTTCCCGCGCTTCCCCGCCCCGCAGCCGGCTCCGGGCCTCAGGCCGCGGCCGAAGACAAAACCCGGGGGCGCGTCCAGGGGGCGCGTCCTCACTCACCGGCACCCGAGGAAGACGTGGTTGGCCCAGGCCATGGAAAAGGAGATGAGCTGCTGCAGCTGCCGACTGCGGGTCCCGCTCTCGGCGTCGGCGGCCTCCTCCGCGGTGTCGGAGGCGGCGCCGCCGGCGGGGGCCAGGTCCCCGGCGTTGCGGAGCAGGAACTCCCGGCGGTGGCGCCAGTGTTTGTCAGTCTCGCCGTCGCAGCGCAGCGCCTCCACCCAGGCGGCCGCCCGCGGGTTCTGGCTCAGGTACTCTGACACCTCCTGCGCCATGTTGGGCCCGCAGGTCGCCGAGGCCGCGAGCAGACGCTGCACCGGGGCAGAGGCGGGCGAGCGGCCCTGTCACTGCGGCCTGCGCCGGCGGCCGTCCGGAGAGCGCCCCTCGGGAGGGCCAAAGCCCAAACAACAGCGCCCGGAGCAGCCGAACCGCCCACTTCCGCCCGCCGCCGGCTCCTTCCCTTTTATAACCTCGCCGCCGCCGAGCGCCGTGCGTCCTTCCGGCGCGGCTCTCCCAGCACGCTCTGCGGCGCGCGAGGTGCCGCGACGCCGCGGCCGCGGCCGGCGGAGGGGGGCGGGGCCCGGGGGAGGGGAGGCGGTGCTCTCGCCACCCGCCCACCACGGGCGGGCGCTAGTGGTCGCCGGGGCGGCTGGACCTCAGCGCAGCCCCCGGCGGGCCGCTCGCCTTTGTGACGCCGCGCGCCTCGGAGCCCGGAGGCCGGGCCGGGCGGCGGGGCACGCGGCCTCCTGGCCGCCGGGCCCGGGCGCGTCCCGGGCGCCGCGTCCCGCCGGCTTCGGGCGGAGCCTGATGAAAGCCCGCCTCCACCTTCCGGCGGTCGGCCGCCGCGCGGACCGCTGCCCGGGACCCGGCGGGCGCGGCGCTCGGAGGCGGCCCGGGGCCGGCGCGCTGGGGAAGCAGCGGTCGCGGTGCGGGGAACGCGGGGTAACGAGGAGCGCGGGTCGCTGGTGTCCCGCGGTCACAGCCCGAAACTCGACCTCGCCCCGCGGTCCGACCGGCGACCCCTGCTTCCTCCCGGGGTGGTTTTTGAGCGAAACTGCGCCTCGCGGGGACGCCCTGCATCCGTTTCCTTAAAGACGGACCCGCAGCCGGACAGACGGCCGGAGGGGGCGCGGAGCCGGCCCTTTCCCGCGCCCCAGGCCGCTCCCTCGGAGCTGCTTTTCTCGCTTTATAAGGCCCCGCTTAACAGCGGCCACTGCCAGCGTCGTCGTCGTATGTTCCCAATTTCAGGTCTATGCGTAATTTAAGAAGAATAAGCTAGAATAGGCGCTATGTAACAATGTTAAATTGTGAAAGATCTCCCTTTACTATATGTGGATTTTTATTTTAAAATGCTTGAACCAGAATAAGCAAGAAAAAAAACCGATCATTTAGATAAAATTAACAATTTTTTAAAAACCATGTAATTTATACAGGGTAGGGCAAAAGTAGGTTTACGGTTTATATAGAAAATAACAATAATTAAGACAATAGACAAGAATAAACTCTGTGTTTTGGGAACTCACAACTGTAAATCTACTTTTTTACCCCACCCGGTATACAAGCTGGAACAATCAAAATGCAGCTATTACATGAAAATCGTCCACTTTGCTGCCATGCCAAAAGAGACTTCATAAAAACAGAGATACACAGAAATTTTGAAATGTGGGGTTTTATCTCTAGTTTTGCTCTTCAGGGAATATTCCTGAAACTTTGGAGGGGTGAAAGGGTATGGAAATCCAGCAGTTTCAGACTGGAAAATTTTATGGTCTTTCCCTTCATGAATTCTTTGACATGGGGGAGATAGCAAGTACAATAATCGATGACTACATACCTAGATGATATTCATGTTTTGGGATTTTTTTTTAAAGAATAGTTTATTTATTTTAAGGGAGGGAGGGAAGGAGGGAGAAAGAGGGACAGAGAGAAAAACATCAATGTGAGTGTGAAGCATCTCACCCCCTGCAACCCTAGTACGCACCCCAACCATGAATTGAACCAGCAACCTTTTGGTGCAGTGGACAACACCCACCTGTCCAAGCCACACCCGATATAATAAGAGCAATATGGTCTGAAAGCTGGAGTTATTATTTGAAAGGACCAGGTGCTTAAGAGAAAAGATATATGTTTGGGTTTTTTTATTCCTATAAAGTTGACTTTGCATATAAAGATTCAGGGCATAGACCATGGTCCACAAAGTTGGGAAGAACAACATTTATTTTTTATTTTTATTATTTTAAATTCTCACCTGAGGATATTTTTTCCATTGCTTTTCAGAGTGGAAGGGCAAGAGAGAGCGAGAAACATGGATGCGAGAGAGACACATCCACTGGTTGCCTCCCTCTCTCGCCGGGACTGGGGCGGAGCCTGCAACCAAGGTACTTGCCTTTGGACGGAATGGAACCCTGGACCCTTCAGTCTGGGGCCAACGCTCTAACCACTGAGCAAAACTGGCTAGGGCTATTATTTTTTAAAGGCCTCATCATAGGGAACAAATTTCTAAATTCCTTTTTGGTCTGGAGAGATTCAGAGAGAAAAGATGAGACGATAACTTATGAAAATCAGTGGGGGTTGAGGGGGAAGGATGGATGGGGTGGAGGAGGGAAGTGTTGGCTCTGCCTGGACCATTTAGTTTTATGTTAAGCCTTAACATTAATAAAGGTCAATACATTTGCTTGCTGCTGTGAGAGTGAAATCAACATGTAAATGAAACATAGGATTCCACTGTCCAGGCAGGCCTCGTTTAATTGCATTTCACTTTATTGACAGATACTGCATTTTTATCAGCATAGAGGCAAGACTGCAACTCCCTGAAGGCTCAGATGATGGTTAGCATTTTTTGACAATAAAGTATTTTTAAAATAAGGTATGTATATTGTTTTTTTAGATACAATGCTATTGTGCACTTAATAGACTATAGTATAGTGTAAATGTAACTTTTATGTGTACTGGGAAGCCAAAAAATTCATGTGACTCACTGTATTGTGCATTTGCTGTATTGTGGTGGACTGGAACCAGACCTGCAATGTCTTAGAGGTATGCTTGTACCTTCTTTTCCTGTGGCATTAGTGGTTACCTCAATTTTGGAAACACTCCTTGGGCATCTACTGACGTGAAGAAGTAGAGAACTATGGACTTTCTCTACATGTTTACAGATTCTAGTTTGATTAATTTCAGTTGAAGTTGACAAAAATTATGATTTAAAATGGTTTTTGCTTAAACAAAAAGGGAATTTCTTGGCTGTTACTGATGGTCCGGGGAGTAGACTGTGGGCTCCAAGTACTCAAACAATATACTGTAATCAGGAAGCCTTTTTCTTCTCATCTCTACATTTTGCTTTCTTTGTATTAGCTTCAGTATTGGGCAAGCTCTTCCTACATAGTGGCAAGATGCTTCCTAGTAGCCCACGGTATATGTCCTCCATCAGAATTTATTTTTTCCGAGAGTTTCTGCCAATGTCCTGAAGTTCTGTTAAGAACCCATTGGTTTTGTTGGGTCATATATGTATCCCTTAAATAAACACTCTAACCAAAGGTAAGAAGTATTCTGATTGTACAGATCTGAGTCATGGGTCCATCCTGACAATAATAAAACATCTGAATAGGGTCAATATCATGTAAGGAAAATAACAAACTCAAAAGTTCAAAGAATTTACACTTGAGGAAATGGAGATATGGCCAAGTGAACAGAAAAGCCACCAATACCAGAAAAGATTTTGAGGAAAAGGTGATAGTAAGTAGTTTCAAATGGCATAAGACGGTTCTCCTGTGGGAGCCAGGCCTATTAGTATGACTGCCTTTTTCTCCACATTTTAGCCAAAGTGATAAAACCTTTTCATAGTGCTTCTTATGTTTCTTTATATAGTCAGATGAAGACAATTTTGTCTTTTTAGTCTTTGTGTTCCTCCTAATGCCAACAAGATGAGGTATTATATTCCATCCCTTTGTGAAACTTCACCTGTGCCTGATCCTAGAATGTGGGAGATTTAAGTCTGGGAGAAAGATACAGGTGGAGATCAGAGAAGAGTTATTATTTGAAGAAATACATTTTAAGTTCCCATAAAATAACAACTTGATCCTGGCTCTTCAGAATCATGGGAAGTTAGAGCTGGAAGGAGACCTTAAGACAATGTTTATTTTATAGATAAGAAAACAGAGCAGTTGAGCAATTGCCTGAGGTCAGTTGGCTAGTGGGAGAGGAAGAGAGAATCCGAGGGTGTCGTCTGCTGACTTGTGGTCTGGAATTTTGTCTCCTGACACATTTTACTCCTTGGTGAAGTTTAATGAATTGGCAATTTTGATTAACTCACAAGATGTTGTGGCTGCAAAAGAAATAGGAACTGAGCTAAAACTTAAGTCCAGCCACCCTGGCCACTATGGCTCAGTTGATTGAGCACCGTTCCATGCACTGAAGGGGTGCCAGTTTGATTTCCAGTCAGGGCACATGCCTGGAAGCCAGTTTCCGGGGGAGGGGGGGATGCAGGAGGCTGCCAGTCAATGTTGCACTCTTACATTGGTATTTCTCTCTCTCTCCCTCTCCCTTTCCTCTCTCTCTAAAAATCAATTGGGAAAAAAAAACCCTTCAAAACTTAATTCCAGGCACTATAGATTACGACAGTAATAATCCACTCAGTTATCGGGCAGTTGGGAAACTAGGAGTAGCAAGGATAGGAAATTTGTGTCTCTTTGTACCCAGAGCTCCAGTACACAAATATGTGATTGCGTAACCACAAAACCAGCTCAAAATGGTCCTATCCTGTTTAAAAATATCTTGAGTTGATTCTCAGAGATAACAGACCACAACCTCAGATCATGCAGCCAGAGCATGCACAGATGAGAGCACTTTGACCGCCAGCTGCATCCAGGGCCAAAGTCTTGTCAACCCCCTCCCTGAACCAAAGGTCCAGAGCATAACCTTCAGAAGCAAAGAGTGCTGCCCAGGAAGATCTGGTGTTGACGTCCCTTTACCATAAATGGCCAAGTTCCAAGATCCTTCAATTAAAGCTTGCCCACTTAAAAATAATTAATTAATTAGAAAAGAATCTTTCCCCACCAGTACTTATGCATACCTCTTCCTCCTAACCCCTTAAAACCCTTAATCTAGTCCAGCGAGCAAGATAGATTTGAGCTACCATCAAGTCTCCTATCTTCTTGGTTGGCGCCTTCTCGATCAATAAACCTTTCCTTACTCCAAACTCAGTCATTTTGAATCTTGGCCTTCGAAGCGTTGGGCAAATAAACTTGGGTTTGGTAACAACTGCCTTGAAACTACAGGCAGCGAAGGAAGTAGAAAGAAATGTTCTTACAGGAGTCTGGGAAGCCAAATGAGAGGACAGTACATCACTTAGCTTAGTTAATAGTATTGATTTAGGAGTCAGACATTCCTGGGTTTGAATTCTTGCTCCATGTTATACCACCACTGGGACCTTGGGCAAATTATTTAGCTTCTCGAAGTCCTTGTTTTCTTACTTGTAAAATGGGGATAGTGGCACCAATGAATTGTAAGGAAAAAAAATAGATCATGTGTTTAAGAGAACAGGTCAGTACTGGTACATAGTTTACACTCAATAAATAAACTTTAGAAACACGTTTTATGTTTTTTGGCAATGATGCAGTTGTAATAATTAGTTTTTTGGTTTATGTAAATAATGTCTTTGCAAATGAGCTACATTCAGCAGGTACAAGTCTCAGCCCCAAAACTCAAGGTGTGCAGAGAGTGTTTTTTTATGACTGAATTCTTTTTCTGTTTTAAGGTCCCATTCCACAAAGGGGGGAGGGGGACCCAGTTGCAGTCCACTCAGGGTTTCGAGTATCCTTACCAGGGGGCTTGTATAGTGTTGAGGCATGGGGGCTTAAGCTGGGAGAGAAGGGGAGGAGCTCCCAGGCATCCCTTGAAATGGCCATCTTCCCTCTCAGGTTTTGGTCCATGGAGGTCCCTATGGGCCGCTGCTTCCTCACCCCTGTGGCCGAGCCTCGAGGTCAGAGGATGCTTCGTGCTATCCCCTTGCCCCTCTCGGGCAGGGTGAACCTTCCATTGCTTGTGCCATGCTGGGAACACAGGTGCTCTCTGCGGCCCTCTCAGGTCCACTGGCTCAGACACCGCAGACATTTCTCATCTACTCTGCGTGCCATGCTAGGAGGAGGGGCTCTGCTGGGAATGGGGCATCGGCCACACCTGGCTCAAGGATCCCTCAAGCCAACTGTGGTTTCCATCGTTTTCCCCACCCCTCCTTCTCTTCCTTCTCCCTCTGAAACTCAGGCTTGGGGGTAAGGATGCAGACACGGGGTACTCCACAGGGAAACACCCAACAGTCAGTTCTCTTGGTTCCCTCGCCTCCCCTTTCCGTTGGAGAATTTCTCATCTGGATAAGGGGTAGCTTGGTTCTTTATCTTCTATGCCCCCACCCCCCGTGGACTTTTGACCTGTAAAAGTCAAGACTTTGTCTCTCTTGCCTTCTACATTCTGATGTACCTTGCAAAAGGTAGTGACCACGGAACACCTCCCATCTCAAGTACTAGCCAGATGCTTATAGAAGTTAAGCCACCTCTGGACTCCCCTGAGGAAAATGGGGAAGGGAGGGAGCATCTAGCCTAATCTATCAAAGCCCCCCCAGTTATTAATACTAGAAACTAATTTTAATTTTAATAAGCAATTTCTTTAACTTCATTGAACAAGGAGTGTAGGCTTGTTATAAATTTGCAAGCTCATGAGGAATGTGGAGGAATATGGGTTAGTGGAGTGAGTCATTCCTTCCTTCTCTCATTCTAGCGAGTACTTGTTAACTAACTCCCTGCCAGGGTCACACCAGTCAGACCAGTGTTCTGAACTATAATTGGGGAAATAAAGCCGAGGGACAGATGTTCCCTAAGTGGTCTAAACATTTTAAAAGAATGTGCTGGAAACCTTTGATGAGCGACCAAAAGCAACATTTAAAAATCCCATCTTTTCTCCCCTATGCAACTGTTGGTTGAATAGGATGAGTTTTCAAAAACCTCCATTAATTGTAAGAAAAGAAACAAAGTAAGTGTTTTTCTTCTCACCAGGGAAGGCAATTTTGATGTTAAACACCTCATTGGTAGTGGTAATACTACGCAGTTAATTTTAAAGATGGGAACAAAGAAAGTGTTCCCGTTCTCACTAGGGAAGCCGGTTTTAAACACCTCATTGAGGGGAGCACTGCTAGGCTCTTTTGGGACTTGATAATAGCTCCTCCTAAGTCCTCAGCCCAGTTTCCATCCCGCCTGCTATCGAAGGCACAATTTCTCTCTTTCCTGACAGAGTGTTAAGGGTGTAGCGCAATCCAATTATTTTTACAATGCTGAATCCAGTGGAAATGAATTCAGGAGCTCACTCCATTGATTCCAGCGGTCTCGGCGCGGGGAAATTGATTCCACTGGGCCTTGATGCAGAGAGAAGAGCGTGGGGAATTTTTATTCACCTTTATTTATTTTTCCAAGCCAGCGCTTAAGAGGATCAGAATGCTCCTTTTATCACTACCGTATGAAACTAGCACTAGGAAATAAGAAAGGAAAAAACATAGTTATGTTTCCTCCAGAGCCATGAATTCGCTCATTATAGTGGGATGATCTGATGGCACTGTCCGGGAAATACGTGGGGGCAGCAGACATTAGTGGAAGACTTCAGCTTAGAATACAAGAGGAGCTACAAGTGTTGGGACTGTCCCACTGCCCAAGGGGAGGGGGGGGGCGCTGCGGTGGCCTCAGTGGCTCTGGGTCGGTCATAGGATTCTGGACAGAGGGTCACTGTTGGTTGACCTGAAAGGCAGAGATCACAGTGCTCTGGTTATGGGTTCGGAGAGGGAAGCTGTAACATACCCATTAAAAAAAACATTTGGGAATTACTCCAGTTCTGTTACAACATCATAGATTCAGAGAATTCTATTCCTGGCAGACTCAGGGATCACTGAGGCTGTTTCCTCATTTTTAGGAACTTTGGAGGCCCCTGAGCAGTGCCCAACACTGATTTCCAGGCTGGCATTTTTTTCTCCAGTCCTGGTTTCCAAAGAGAAGAGTTAGCAACTAGCCAACTTGAAGTCCCCAGTCAGACACAAAGAAACCATCACTTCCCGGGTACAAGTTGATCTATGGTTAACCTCATGCTGGGAATTCACAGTGCCTGAAAAAGCAAGGAGAGAATAGAGTACAAACCCTCACAGGGCACACCGTCCATCTGAAGTGACAGCAGCCGCCTAATGTGTCATGTCCTTCCCTGCACCTGAGCGCCTGGCAGGGACACGGACTGCCCTGAGATCCACAGCGGAGCCAGGAGCCCAGCAGGAGGAGGGCAGGGTTGCTGGGAACTCGCCTGTAGTCCCTTCCTTTGGGGGACTGTCGCATTTAGGAGCTTCATTCCTACTAAGGCATCCTTGAGTCTTTCTGTCAGTGACAAGTAGGGTTCAAACATGTTAAAGGGAATTTTTATAAAGGAAACATGGGACATCAATAAGGCCAAATGCTCTGGAATTGAAATCTTAAAAAAACGAAAGCAAGAAATAGAAAGTCTATTACTCTATTTCTGTTGGTCGGGAAGAATGTGTGGGATAGTACGGTGGCTTTTCCCGAATCAGGCCGTTTTTCCCGGTGCAGTGTCTCTCTCCCAGCACAGCTGAGAGCAAACTTCAATGGCATCAGATGTTAATGCAGTTTTCTGTGAACTTGGTCGCATTCCTGTCTGTAGAACCTGCTCTTGGATGTTTCAGTTGTGTGCCCCCCCCCCCCCCCCCCCGGGGTGACAAGAGACTTTCATCCCTTCCCCTCACTGCCCGGCTCTCGGGAATCCCAGGGAAGTTGCCCAGGGCTCCGGGCTTTAGTCCTTTATTAGCTTCCGTCAATCTGTTTAACACTCCACTTCAAGCCTCCTTTGAAGACTCACGAGTTTTTCCGTGACAGCGAGTGTGATAGGCCCAAAAGCAGGTGCAAAGGACATCTCACCAAACAAAGCCTCCTTCTGAAGCCCAGGTTGGGGCACTTCATCTCTCCTGGCCTTTCTCGCAGTCTCGATTCAGCTGGGGACAGAGGCAGTGGGAACAGCTAAGTATTCCTAGGGGGTTGCACTCAAGTCTCCTGAGCCCCACTGAGCAGTCAGTGAAACCTCAGGCCTGCTCCTGAGGGCGGAGAAAGCCATCTTTCCAGACCATGGAGCCCTTTGTCCTAGGACCAGGGAGTCCCCTTCTCCTGCTCTCCCACCCCACAGCCCAGCCCTGCCCACGCAGAATGGCTTCCAAGACAGGGCGCCTTTTCTGCTCCCCAGGGAACCCAGGGGCAGCCTCACTCCTGTGCTCAGGGCACAGGATAAGAGGCTGTGGCCCAAATCGCCTCAGACCTCACAAGGGAATCCTAAGAACAGGCCATCAGTGCCCTTCTAGATGCCCTGAGACAGTAACCTTAGAGCTGCTGTGACTGTGTCCACAGGAGGAGGCTTTGATGGGAAGGGACCCACTAATTTGTACCATCTCATGACAAGAAATAAATAAAAGCCAAAGCTCTCTTTCTTCATCTGGAACCTGGAGAGATTGGGCCAGAACACCCCCCGGGCTCCCTTTCTCTGAGGCTGTAGGGTTCTAGGTGTAAGTTTGCTGGTGGAAGGTGTAGGCTACTTGGGGCTGGGAGGGTAATAAGGAGATTGGCTCTGCGTGGTCCTTTCACTCACCCCAAGGTGATTGTCTTGAGGGCACCTGAAAGGGTATTGGTAGCCTGTGTCCTTAGGATTCCTATGAGGCCAACCAACCCAGAGCCCAGACCACCGCCTGCCTCCGTCCCTGAGCGCTCACAGGTGGAGCCACCGCCCCTGCCCTAACCTCCCCGGGGCCAGGCACCAGGCAGCTATACATCTTGTTCTTACTAACCAACCCCAAACCTGCCTGCCCGCTGACCCTGCCTGGTTCATTTCTTCCCACAAACACCATAATAAAGGCTCTTTCCCATGCCTTCCCCTTCCTCCTCCTGCCTCCTGACCCTGGTGCTTCCCCAAGTGGTCCTGGGTGGCTGGCATGCCCCCTCCTTCTGGGAACTGTGAGTGACAAACTGTCTTTCCCATGGCAGTCTCACCAGACCTGAATTAAAATAAAACCTCATTTTAAAACATCACCTTTCGTGTGATCCCATTTTATCTCTTAAAAACCTATAAATACACATTTATTTGTATGTGTTTCAAAAAATTAATGAAAAGATATGGAAAGAGATACAGAAATTGTTACCAGTAATTACTTGTAGGGAGTAAGGAGGTGTATTCCAACCATTGCAGGATGGGAGGCAAAGATTATTCATACTACTTTAGGCATTTCAATAGCAAGAGAATTTTACAAGGTGCATGTGTCACTTTTGTAAGGGGAAAAATATATATATATATATATGTATATATATATATATATATATATATATATATATATATATATATATATACACACACACACACACACATCTTTTCATTACTCTACCCTCATCTCACGTCCTTTCCCTTGTCGCTCCTGAGCTCTGCACAGCCCAGCCTGGAGTTCTGCGGGCCGCTTGGGGGCCTCCTGGGCCGCATCTCTGGATGACAGCTCTCCCCACAGTGCTGCAGACCCTTCCACCCCCATAAAAATGCTGAAGTCTCTAGTCTGCTGAACGCCCCACTCTATATCTTCGACATGGTAGGATGATTGCTTTTTTTATTACTTGTAATAATTTCAATGGGATCACCAGCCGGGAGAGAATGTAGGATCATAAAAGCTTGGCGTTCTGTTTGCACAGTACGTCCCTGAATCCGTATTGATGATCCATCATCCTCTCACACCTGTGAGTGTGATTAGGTTGGAATGGCACCCACAGTGAGACAGGGTGGGGAGGAATAGCCTGCCTCTGATGGAGACTCTCGAGCTGCAGCAGGTTGGACCCTGGAAAGACAAGGACTCTTCAGTTGCCTGGGGCCACAGGGAAATTCAGTCCCACAGGCTGAATGCAGGTGGAATATTTGGAGCCCATCTGCCTGGACTGCTATAAAGAAATTCCCACGGACTGGGTGGCTTGAATAACAAACTGTTTATTTCTCACAGTTTTGCAGGCTGGGAAGTCCAAGATCAAGGTGCTGGCAGATTGGGTGTCTGGTGAGAGCCTGCTTCCTGGTTCTGTCTTCCAGCTGTGTCCTCGCATTGCAGAGAGGAGGAAGGGAGTCCCTGGGGCCTCTTGTAAGAGCACTAATCCCATTCATGAGGGCTCCACCCTCATCACCTAATCACCTCCCTAGGCTCCACCTCCAAATGCCATCATATTGGAGGTTAGGTTTTAATATATGAATTTTGGGAGGAAGGACATATACATTCAGTTTATAGCACATAGTAGGCAAGCAGTTTGTGGGGAAAGGGCGGGGGCTTCCAATACAACTAATATCCCATCAGACAGCAAGGCAGAGCAGCAGGGTCTCCGGGGCAGGTGGTTTTAGGGCGTCCAGTCCAGTCAGGCAGCCTGTATGAGAAAAGTCTGCGCAAGTTCAGGGCAAGCAACTACTCCTATGTAGGATCATAATTTACTCACCAATGTTTGTGGAGCCCCTTCCCTAAGCCTGGGGACGAGGAAGAAGCAAGCAGCCCTCCTGGTGATGGTCTGCATGGAGCATGGAGCAGTGCCCTGCACCACTCTGCAACGTGGCATGATAGAGTGTGGCTCCGAGCACACAGACAGGATGCTACAGACCAGCCATCAATGACAGTGACACCACGCACCAGTCCTGTGACCTTCAGGCAGCTACTTAACCTCTCCAGGCCTTATCGCGCTTGCTTTGAAAATAAAAATAATGAGGCCAGCTCATGGGGCTGTTGGGGCATTGAGAGAAATAGTACCATGCACTGAGCAAACACTCAGTCACTTTACAGAGGGCTTCCCTGTTTGCGCCTGGCCCTGAGTGGCTGGAGAAGGGGACTGGCTTTGCTGTCCACTGAGTGACTGGCTTCGGAGGCTGGGCTATGAGACCTTTGGAGACTTGAGCAGCTCAGACTACACCAGGTCCATTGGCCTGGGGCAGTTCGCAGAAATGATTTAGAATATTGCAAAGGGGAAAAAAATGTATCTAAAGCTCCCATTGAACTTGCCCATATATGTGCAACGAGAGGGAAATAACCATCTCTATGGCTCCCAGGTCCTCCCTACAGTGGCAAGAAAGTAGTGTAGAGTGGAAAGAAAATGCTGACAGGGCCTTTTGTCAGTGAAGGGTTGATAAATAATAGTGTTATGTTTATCTGGCCCCTCTGATCTCAGGATTTCAAAGAAAGTTAGACAAATACCATGCAGCAGATAAGATTTTTCTTTATCTTCTAGATGGGAAGTTGGAGGCACAGTCAACAGGCTGAGAGTAACAGAACCAGGACTGTAATCGAGGTCAGGTGCTTGGAGTGAGGAGGGATGTCACAGGCGCGTCAGTGCCGTGGTTTCCGAGCTTGAGTGTGCGTGGAAACCACATGAGAACATTTCTCTCAGTGCACATCCCTGGGTCCCACTCCAGGAGATCCTGATTCAGAAAACCTGGGCGTGGGCTCTAGATTCTGAATTTTAAACTGGACTTTCAGGTGCTGCGTTTATCGCACTTTGAGAAACACTGGTCTAGTGGAGAGTCAAAACCATGTCTTCTGTTTGAGGCTTGGCACCTGAGGACCAAGAATGACATCTCTAGGCATTTTACCCAGGGATAAAGTTTATAAAATTTGTACCACAAAATTTTGTCTTCTGGGGAAGGGGTAGAGCCTTGACAGAATACACACTCGAGTGTCTTAGGCTAACTTAGTGTTTATGAATGAAGCAAAGCTGATTTCTCCTAAATGTGAGGCTGTCCCCTACAGGGCAACGCAGGAAACAGACCTGCAGCTGCTCCCTCCAGGCATCCCTGGGCCTGGCCATGTTGTAAATGGCTTGGAGTGGCAGGTGGGGGGGTAGTGCTCACCTCTTCTAGCTTCTGGTGGCTTCAGCTACCCCTCTGCATCACTCTAATCTCTGCCTCCGTCTTCCCATGGCCTTCTCTTCTGTATATCTCAAACCTCCGCCTTTTACTCCTAAAACTGCCTGACTACTATGGCAGTTTTAAAAATATACATTGTAATATATGACATTTCAAGTCTCTACTCTCATTTTTCAAACATGTCTTCCAGGTGAACTTGAAAGTCTAGCATATGAGTCTCATTTTTGACAAGGTCCACTACGGCCACCAACATCCACTACCACCCTGGACCTCATCTGAGATGTTGAGTCAAAGTCAATGCAACTAGAGTCCCATCAGGTCGTGGGGCGCATAGAAATTGGTTTGGGAAGAAGTGCCAGGCCACACACTGAGTCTTTTCATCCAGAAAAATGGCATGTCTTTTCATTTGGATTAGATCTTTATATTCCGCCTTCTTCCCCCTGCCACCCTTGGACTGGTGTAGGAGGGGTCAAGAAGCCAGCGCTCCCCCCAGTCAAGGCAGCTCTGCATCCCCTTTTGTTGTGGATAAAGGGCGAACCGTCGGGGCCGTCCTTGCCCTTGGAGAGGCTTCCCTGATGCTCGGTTCTTGGTCCACCCTCATTGTTTCTCCCCAGAGCACATCAGGTCAGCGATGGAAGGACCTCCGCACCCCTGTCACCCTAGAACTTTAGCTTCAGAGGGCACGCAGGGTGCACTGTAAGTAGAAGGCTGCATGTGAGACTTCGGCTTGGAACCCATTTGACCAGTTTTTACTCTTGCTCAATATCCTTTGGCTAGTATTTTATTTAGAACTTGGGCATCTGTTGTAAATGATATTGGTCCTGTGTGTGTGAAGTCATGATGAGATTTGTCAGATGTTGGTACCAGGGTTACATCATATTACCTTCCATCGCTGACCTGACGTGCCCTGGGTTCGTTCACTTGCTCTCATCAAAGCCCCAAAAAATGTGAACAGGAGTTTGCAGCCACGAAATTAAGGGTTTATTGGGTGAGAAAATGGCGCCAAGCCCAGAGTCACAGTTAAGCTAGTGCTCAAAGACCTGGCTCCCCGATGGCTTCCAGGGCGTGGGTTAATAGGGGAAAAATCATTAATCACCGTGGCTAAAGGAGCTGGAGTTGTGAGCTCTATTGATTGGCTGGGGCCAGGGTGGGAGCTGATTGTTGTATCAGGCCCTGACATCAGCCCGGGCTTGTTGTGTCTGGTTTCGTGAGGGTGTAGTCTGTAGGGTCAGTTCAGCTTTCCTGGGCCTGGGGCTGGAGTCAAGATGTTATCTTTAGCTCGACTGCAACTCTGTTTCTGTGGTCAGCAGACCTGAGGCTGTGTTCTTAAGACTGTTTGATACTCACCGGAATCTGATGTCCTGAGAGCCTAATAATTAGGAAGGGAGTGGACGGACAGAAAGAAGAAAGGGCCATGTTAAAGCAATGGAGTCGCTGTGCGGTTACCGTTACAGTCGCTTCAAGAAATAAACTGGGAAGCTTTTTCCCCCCCTTTTCTGTGCACTTGGAACAATCGTAAAGCATAAGCTATTAGTAATCACCTCTCGATCTGGATTCAGTGTGTTTGTGCAAAAACAGCACCGAAAAGGAGCAATTAGAAATACTGCTCAGGGGTGGTCTCCTGGCCTGGCAGACAGACCAGCCTGTTACCAGATGTTCGCCTTACGAAACAGATTGCGTCTCCACCTTCCCAGCTGGCTTCAGAGGGTAAACTCCACTGACCTCCTGCTCGCCTGTCAGAATTCTGCAGAATCCTCCAGGATATGTCCAAGCATCTCCCTGAGCGCTCTCTCCAGGGCCACGCTCTGGAATGCAGAGGAGCACCGAGGGGCAGGGGCAACGGACCCCAGGCCTCCCAGGCCTCCCAGGCCTCTGCATCCCTTCGTTTGCCAGGGTTGGGGGCAGCGAGTGAGAGTCTGACTCAGAGGCAGCAGCATCTGTATGCATGGAGGGCAGGTCATATTGTGCAAGTGCGGAGTTTCATTGCTGGCTTTAAAAATAGTGTTCACAGCCTGCCTTTAAAAACGGGGAGAGGGGGGCTGTAAGATGCAAGGCAGTCAGGCTGTGAATCCAGCTTTCTTTATCTTTGCAGAGAGGCGGTTTCATTTGAAAGGTTTTATCACCAGCAGCTTGAGAGGCTGCTGCAGTCACTACTCCGTGGTGAATGGGGCTGGAAAGTAATAAAAACCTCTCCCTGCTTTTTAGCTGCACCTGCGCCCGCCAGATCCGTGAGATGTCACGCACTGTGCGGGCGATGAGAATAAATGGAGGGAGAACAGGAAGCCCAATGATGGGGATAGCCACCCATCCGTGTCTGTTCACCTGGTTTGAGGGCAGAAAGTCGCAGTCTCCGAGTCGGTGTCACCGGTGGCCTGTGCCATAGGCTGGCATGAGCTATTTTGTGACATGACACTTTCTGGAACTGCCATTTCCCAAAACACAGTTACCAAAAACAGAGTGACCTCTTCAGAGAGGTTTTTTTCAGAATGCATCACCTGAATATCTGTAACCTTGTTTGTCCCAGCTCCATCATAGGTGAGAAACCCAAGATACGCCTTAAATGCCCCGGGCTCCTGGCCCAACACCGCTCTCTCCACTCAGCACAGCTCTTCTGTGGTTGAAAGAAAGTCTGTGGCGAGGGCTCACCAGGAGCGAGTCCCTTAAACACCACCATCTGAATTCAGTTCTCTCTCCAGGCACCGAGAGAAGAGGCTCAGGAATAGAAACCCTCCGCTCCCCAGAGCCCACATCCAGACCCGCGGGCACCCAGGGCTCGGTGGGTGAGTAACGCAAAAGCAACTCAGGAACGGGCCACACCCAAACCAATGGGACAGTGTTAGCAGGATAATTATGTCGTCCCAAATCCAGCCTCTAGCACCAGTGACAGTACCACCCGCGGGAGGTTTACTGTGTACACCTGTGCCCACTGTTTTGCAGGATGATTAACTGAGGTATCAATTTATGGCTTTCGTGCTTCTGTTCTCCCTGCCAGTTTCCCCCCTTTGCCATCCCAACTTTTGGCTCCCTTGCCTCATGTTGGAGATTGTGGGAGATATTTCTTTAGGGGCATAGGACATAGTTGGAGGTCTTTGGAGGAGAAGAGTTGGAAGGTGTCAGAGTGATAAGAGGTTTGGAGAAGTTCCCTCAAGGTTGGTAATAGAATAGAGGCTTGAGAGGATTCTGCGAGTCATAAGACAAGCACTGTCCCATCCCCCCCACCCCCAGCACCCTGGGGAAGAGGAGGTGTAGGGGAGGGAAAACAAAAACCTTTCCCCCTCTATCCTCTTAGAGTCTGTAACAGGGGCCTGTGAATTAAACTGACAAAAGACGGGTTAGCAGGAGAAAAGACATGCAATTTTAAAATATTTTAAAATTTATGTGCCCGTGGCTTCACAGAAAAGAAGTGAAAACCTCAAAGAAGTGATCAGACATGGGGGCTTATATACCATTTTAGCAAAGGAAGATGAATTGTGGAGAAGGCACCCAAGATCGGGTTTAGGGTTTCGGGGGATAAACTGTGGGAAGGTCATGAGGAAATAATGGAAGATGAAGGTGGTTAGTAGGTTTGTGTATTTGGGCTGCTCTTGCTCTGGCCCCTTGTCTCCCATGAACAGGGCTGCTCTCATTCTGGGACCGGAGAGGGTCCTGCTTTCAGGCAGTTCAGGGAAGGGCAGAGAACGCTTCTGGGGGTGGTTGATTCTCAGTTGCCTTCAGCTCAAAACAATCCGTATGCCAAAGTGACATATATTGGGGTGGCATATTCTGAACCTTTCAGAGGAGTCCGGTAAGGAGGCTAGACCCTGCACCCAGGAGGCTAATGGTCTTCAGGGACCAGGCTTGGGCATGGTGGATCTTAGCGGTGACTCTCATGGACTAAGGCGAGAGGCCCAACCCTGGTTTTTTTTGGACACTGCAGATATGCCAGTGATTCTTGTGTGACCTAGAGATGGGAAGAGACCCCAAACATGACTGAGATTGGATTTCTCAACACACAGGCAAGCCGACTTCTATGATTTAGAAAAATTCAGAAGGTGGCATTTTTATTCTCCACATGTTAGAGTAAAATTCATTATCACTATCTCATTAAAAACGATTCTCTTATGAAGTAGGTATCATCTCCATTTTGAAGAGGACTTGAGCCTGAAAGGGGTGACTCAATCACAGCTATTAGGGTGGTGCAGGGAAGGGTTGCCTTCCTCCCTGCCTCCTACTTTGCATAATTGGTTATGGAGTTTTTGTTTTTGAATTTGGCTAACTTTATTTTGAAGTAGTTTCTCCTGAATTAGTTTATGAGAAATTGAATTCATCTCATAACACCCACTGTACAGATTGATTTGGTCACCTCAGCTAGAGAGCAAGGTTCCTTGGTGGAGAAAGGGATTCTGTTTCCCCAACAGGGGGAAACGGGACAGTTAAGGTGTCACTGTTTACACGCCCCCAAGCTCACGTGCTCTCGACCACGCAGGGAAGGGAAGTTCAGGCTCAGTGTTATTAAAAAACTTTAAAAAAAAGAAAAGAAGCACCCGTAAGAGAGGGCTTTGTAATGGTTCGGTAACTCAAACAGAAAAACCTTTGATAAACCCCCGGGAGAGCTTAAATATTTCTCGTCTCTCACTGCCTGAGTAGGGATGGCTGCAGGTCAACCATGAAACCAGATGACTGATCCCACCAGCATCAGTGACGCCCTAATCCTGCAGGAAGGAAGTGGGGTCTGGTTTCCACTGTTGCTATAAAAAACCAGGGCTTTGTTTCTCAGGATTGCTCCTCTAGTGGCTGTAACACAGGGCCGTTTGCTTTGGCAGGAAAATCACCTTCCTGAAACAAAGGGTGGTTTTACCGAGGCCCTGTGAGCGCGTGTGATGTTCCCCCCTAATGCCACTGGGTGCCGCTGAAGGAGCCGGGATGGCGAGGCCCCGGCTTCCCGCTTCTGTCACCTCTAAACTGGACGCTCCAGCCACTGAGGCAAGGCACACAGGTGAGGAAAGAGGGGCCAGCGCCCCTCCCAAAGCTGGACAGTTGCTGTTTTCTCCCTCTTATATAAAGAAGAAATAAAAGGTTATTTAGAAAAGCCGTTTTTACTTGAAAATGCTGTTTTTATTGGTCTGTAAAGGACTATCTGTGTAAGGGTGCAAATGCAGCGTCAAGGCAGGCCTCGGGGGGCCTCGGAGGGTCCACATGCCTCCCCGGGCTTCCTCAAGGCCTGCTGTGCTGGCCTATGGCCGCATCCCAAACCGCCCAGAGCTTACCTGATGTTAGCATTGCACGCTCCGTACTCCTTGGGTTAAATGGTTGCTGAGCGCAAGTTCAGGAGTAGAGGACAGAGACCCACCTTTTTATTTTTTAAATCCTCACCTGAGGATATGTTTATCGATTTTAGAGAGGGCAGGAGGGAGAGAAACATCTATCGGTTGCCTCCCGTAGGCTCCCCTACCGGGGATCGAACCCACAACCTAGGTATGTGTCCTGAACAGGAATCGAACTGGCAACCTTTCGATGTACAGGACTGTGCTCCAACCAACTGAGCCGCCCCTCCAGGGCCAGACCCCACCCCTTGATAGAAGGACTACCAAAGAACTTGGGACCGTGTTTTCAAACAGCACAGCTAGGAAACTGGCTTCACCCATTCTCTTGGCTCCTTCCTTGCCCCCCGTTACTCTCTGCCTCCACCCTTTAAAGTCAGGGCCGAGTGGGGACCGTCCCTAGAGCTGAGCCCAGGAGGATGTGGCCTCACGCCCGCCTGTCTTTTCCCGACGGTAGGACGACTTCCCCTCAGCCGAGGCTGCACTTGCAGAGGAGAGGAAGGCTGCTGGTAGTTGGAGCAGCGCTCCTTCCAGGAGCGTGGAGGGGAGGGCAGGACTGCGAGCTGGGAGTTTCGGGGAGTGTCGAGGTGCTTCAGGCAGCCCCGCACTTCTATTTGGGGGCCAAAGGAATGATCTGAGTGGAGGGAAGAGAGGTGATCGGAAGAGCTGGAGCTGATGAGTCAGTGTTTCTGAGAGGCCTCGGCCTATGGCCCGCGCTGCAGGTCCGAGCAGAACTCCTGCCTCCACTGTGACTGTTAGGGGTGGACTGTTATCATTGGAATGAGTTTAAGCTTCTGTTTCCTGTTCTTTTATTGTGTTTCAGAAGTAATAGAAATCAACGGTGACAAGGCCCAGGCAGTGCAGGCTTTTTTCTCTGAGGTTGGTGACAAGGAAGTAAGATGTGCCAACGAAGGTGGACATCTGTCTTCCATCGAAGCCACCAATCTACCTCACGGATGCTGCCAAGCCACTGTGGGGGCAACGAATCTCACTCCAGTCCCAGACCAGGGTCGAGCCCATGACCTTGAGTGACACGGTACCTGCCACAGCCATTCTGCGGAGAGGAGAGTGGTAGCCGGTCAGTGGGTGGCTGCTTCCAAGTCCGGAGGTGGTGAAGGACATCAGTGTGCGGAGGACGGAGGACCGAGGCCCGTAGGGCGAGAGGCTCAGTGCCAACAAGCACAGTCGTCTTCCCCTCGCAGGCACTGAGTGACTTTCTTCCTCACATTCCCTCACCCTCCCTTCTGCCTCCGTCAGACCAGGGGCTCTGAACGGCCTTCACCCGCGGAGGGTTTATAAAGGTCAGTGAGCAAGGCGAACCATTGTCTTAGAGGAGTTTCTACCCAGAGGGACAAGAGAGTCCAGAGATGTCCCTGGAAGTCAGCTTGGGGTTCAGGAGTTACTTCTTTGGGGACCTCGTCCATCTCTATTAAACACTTACCAGATGGGCTTGCGAAGAGTCTGTCATAGGTGTGTTTCAGGCTCCTCGGAGACATCTCAGCCTGGAGGATTGGGAGATTTCTCTGGACTTTCAGCTGGTCCTTGATGGATGGATAAGATTTAGATAATCAAAGAGGAAGGAAGGGGGGGCCCCAGGGGAGATGGGCAGGAGATAGACAAGAAAGGGGACCTGCGATGAGGCTCCTCTGGCAGCGGGAGAGCACATACTCCAGGGTCCCACCAACCTCGCTTCAACTTTTGGTCCCATTTTTTTAGTAGCTTTGGCAAGATGCTCTTTACTGATTTTTGAGAGCGAGCGAGAGCAATCCGTTGTCCACCTATTCATGCATTCTTCAGTTGACTCCTGTGTGTTACCTGCCTGGGGACTGAACCCGCAACCCTGGCATAGCGGAATGGCCTCCGACCGAGTCCCTCAGCGGGCAGCTGGAAGAAGCCCCACGGCTTTACCGGGGGGCCTTCTCCAGGGCCCCGACCGCCCTTTCCCCCCCGGCCTTTTCAGCCCACTGTCCTGCTTCCAGAACCCTGGCCGGAAGCTGAACTGCCTTTGAAACCTGCCCCTGCGCGTTAGCCGGTCACTCTTGCTGTAGACCCTCTGCTACTGCGTCGCGACAGCAAACTGGTAGTTCCTGAGCCACCTGTCGGCTTCGTTTCAAGACTCTGAGATTCTTGAAGGCAAAGCTCATGTCTTATTTTATTATTTTAATAAGATGTCTTAGTGATAGCTTATGTGTCCTTGTGTTTCCAGGACCAAACGGAACCTGATTAATCCCTAACTGCCCAACGACATTTCTTGACTTCCAGAGTATCCATTCCATGACTTGTATTTTATACCTCCCTGGCCTCACCCATCCTATTCCTAGATATCTGCTCCTGAGAAAACCCACTTTTTTAGGATTCACACTGGGAGTCCTGAACCCACAGAGATTCTCCAGCTATTTGTCTGTTGTAAGAGCCCGACGCATTTATAAAAGGGATCTTGTCCAGCTCCTGAACATGGCAAGAGGGACACATCTAGGAGGAGCTGATGGACACAAGGCCAGAAGCCCATTCCGCAGCCAGCCCGCAGGTCAGGGGTCGTGCCTTCAATCAGTCCCCAGATGGCCAGCACGTGCAGGTGGTGGCCGTCGTCTTCAGACGGACAAGAAGGGCAGCAGGGAGTTCCTGTGACAGGAACTGTGTACATGTTATCTCATCTGTGTTTTATGACTGTGTTAATACACTTGAACATAAATTTTTGTTGATTTATAATAATCATGCTTGCAAATCAGGAAGATTGGTGTCAAGAGAAGGAATTTCCACCCGGCCGGGCTTTGCTCAGTGGTTAAGCATCGACCTAGGATCCAGGCGATCAGGGTTCGATTCCCGATCAGGGCACATGCCCGGGTTGTAGGCTCGATCAATGACTCTCTCATCATTGATGTTTCTATCTCTCTCTCCCTCTCCTTTCCTCTCTGAAATCAATAAAGATATATTAAAAAAAAAAAAAAAAAAGTTAAAAAAGAAGGAATTTCCAAATTTGAAAACAAGACTTTTGGTATATCCTATGCTTTTGAAAAATCTATAGTGATGGCCAAGAGCTATGTTTTTATTGTGCTATTGAGATGTGTCTTGACTTTGTGGAGTAGGATAGTGCTAGAGTTATACCAGAGTTAAAATTCTCCGTGTAACACTTCCTCCTTCCCGAGGAGCTTTATAAGAAGTAGGGTAATAAAGACATTTCCAAAGTCTTACTTATTCATGGCCTTGCTCCCCAGCCAAGGATCTCAGAGACCCTCAGATTCCACATCAGCCATTTGAATATGAACCTTACGTCTCCCTCTCACCTTGGAGAACAGTTTTGCTACCTAGAGCCACTGCCCAGGCAGGACTGAGCCTCGCTGAAATACTGCCTGGGAGTCGTGGCATTCACCACAGGAGACGCTGGCAGAGGCCGGGGCAAAAGAGTAACCGTGTGTATGACAGGGGGAGTTTTCAACAAGACTGTGGGAGGATCGCTAACAAGATTTCTTTCTTTCATTCATTATTTAGGAGGCCTTTTGTCAAATCTTTTTTGTTGCTTCCCACTGGCTTGAGAGACAGGCCAAGTGGGGGCTTATTAGAATTTAGTGAACCATCAAAAATTAGTTCATGAAAAGTCAGCGGGGAGGTATGTGGTGCGAGGCATCTGGACATGAAAACTGTGACCCAGTGTATCGGTGGAAATGATGAAAATCGAGAGGTTGCTGGTTCCCAGTACTCCCAGGATTACGTACATGGCTCTGTCTCGCCCAGGAGTCTCCCCGTTAGGGGAGGGCAGCTACTGTAAAACTTGGACTTGGGGGGGGTCCTGAACAGAGACGCCGCTCCCACTGGCCTGTGGGGATGGGTCTTCCTCTTGCCCCAGCCCCACTGCCCGTCACTGGAGCCCTCCTCTGGGCGGCCTTGGACGGAGGTCACTAATCACTGTTATTTACTGAGGGCTTGCTCTGCACCAGGCGCTGCTCTGAGCGCTGTGCATGTGTTAGCTCAGGGGATCCTTGCCCTAACACTCTGAGCAGCGACTGCCGAAATCTGCACTCTATAGGTGAGGAGCACTGACTGGGGCCCAGAGGGGTTAAGTCACCTGTTCAAGGTCATCTTAAGTGGAGGAGCCGGGATCCCAAACCAGGCACTGGCTCCAGAGCCTGGAACCCCGACTGGGCCCCTGGGGTGGGCAGGTGCGGCCGAGGCTGTGGAAGACCAGCCAGCTGTTGGCTGACCCGCAGCCGCAGGAGCGAGGCCGGGCTCCCAGAGTGATGCTGGCTGGTCAGCACTATCCTGCTTGCAGAATTTATGCCAGATGGTGTTTAGTTTTTCTCTTAGGTGAATTGACTGCAGTATCTTTTGTCCATTTTTGGGGTTAATTAGCTGTCTTAACAATCTGTCTGTTGTCTGCTCCCTCTGCCACGAGGGTAGGTGTTTTTGTCCGTATTGTCTACTGCTGCACGCCCAGGACATAGAAAGTGCCTAGCGCATAGTAGATGCTCAATAAATATTTGCTGAATGAATGAACGTTAACTCCTTGGCTGTCATTTTCTAGTTCGTTGTAGAGAAAGATCTCAGTAAACGATTTAAGTGTCATAAATTAATTCTTAAGTGCCCAAGTTTTACATTTTTATGTAGTGAAATGTATTGATCTTTTTCTTCATAAAAGGTTATTTTAAAATCCTTTACCAGCCGTATGTCATATAAATATTTAGCTATTTTTTTCTAGTTTTCTTGTTGTGACTTTTTTTTACTGCTTTAATTCACCTAGAATTTGTTTTCTTCTATAGTGAAATTAGTGGCCATAAATAATTTCTTTCCAAATAGGTCTTCAATGTTTTTTTCAGCACTACATATCAAATGATCTGTCCTTCCTTCCACTGGTTTGTCTGTCCACTGTTGTGTGGGTATTACATCTTTAACTGAGGGGGATGTGTGTGTGTAATATATAATATATTTAAATATCTTTTAATATATGAATAAACCTTTGAAATACTGAAAAGGTTGAGGAATCCTCACTCTCCTTCCTTCCCACGAACTTTGGGAAACCTTGCGGAGGGACGGCGTGGGAGGGGGCCACAGCCAGGGTAACCCAGAGCCTCAGGCCTTTGAGAGGAAGCCTCAGTGGTCAGGGTTACCCTCGCTTTCAACAGGGCTTCGAAGGGCATTCTGAGTGGGAAAGATCTCGGCAGGGAGGCACTGTCTCACACATTGGAGGCTATTAGCACCCTTGACCCCGGACATTAAATGCGAGTTTGTAATAACCAAAGGCAAATACGAAATGCTCCTCTACATTTTCAAATACCCCTGGGAGCATGTACTGTGGAGAGTTGATAATAAACACTGCCTGGGCTAGGAGGGGAAGCAAACTCCCCAACCACCTAGGAGTCCTCCAAAGCCAGACTCGGCTTGCAGGACAGCCTCTGACTGTCAGGGTTTCCTATGATTATTGAGTTGTGGTATACAAGCTTCTAGCAAAATGCTGATGCTAAATAGGCACTCCGTAAACAGTTGCTAATTAATTGCCACATCTTACTTACTATCATTTGCTCACTGAGACCAGAAATTTCACACCCTCTGGGTTGTGAAAGCCCGGGGCAGAGTTAATATAATGCTACACTACTAATCAGCATTCAGGAAATATTAATTACTATTGATGAAAGTGGTGACTCCTTCAGTTTAGACGCAAACAGCCAAACAGGGCTGCACACCCTTGGCTCCTTGCCTCTGTAGCATTTGGAGAGACCGATGAACACAGCCTTACAATTACTTACTTGTCCTTCGGTCCCTGGCACCTCAACCTCAGCGCACTCGGGTCACCGAGCAGGCGTGTGGGTGGATGGGAGGCTTTCCTGGGCTTTCGCCCGAGAGCCAGGGTATTTGCAGCAGAGCTCGGCTTCAAGACATGGAAATCTTGGCAACTATGCCAGAGGAGGAGCCAGGAGCCAGGGTGGGTCAGGCCAGGCCAACAGAGGGGCATCAAAGAGACTGGGGGCCACAAGGGTTGAGCTGCTGCCAACCCCAGAGGCTGGGAGTTACTCTGAGCTGGCAGAGGGCTTGGGGTAGGGCCGGAGTCAGTGTGGCGTGTCCCCTCCCGGCCTCCACTCCTCGGAGCCCCGGTTCCACCGGAAAATTTGATGGCTATCTTGCTGAGTGCAGTCCAGATACGATCAGTCTGGATCCCAGAGGGGCAGCCAGGATCCAAATTTCCATCATTCCTAGTAAGTCAGAGCTGGGGGCTCTCGCTCCTCGCCCGTGGGTAAGTCATGAGGGTCTCGTTTCCCAGATGGTCACCGAAGAATGTTGGGTAAATATGCGGTGATTTCCACACAGAAGCCTGAGAAAATAGTCCCAGGCGGAACCAGAGCTCTATAGAGAATTAATGCCACTCTGAGTTTTAAAACAAAATCTATACTCCGATTGCCACGAGCGGTCGGGTCTCCCTGTCCTGTCTACCTGTGCGTTTCTGCTGAAGACCTAGGTGGCCTGGCTCATGGCAGCTTCCCATTCTGTTCAACTTTCATACAAAAGACAGTGACATTTGAGGATGGCTTAGACTTGCACGGTGTGACTCTCCTCAAACATCCGGCAAGATTAAGTCCAGTTTGTTCTAAAAAATAAAAGACGTGGAGGATTGTGTTTTAAGTACAAGGGTTCCCTAAAACAGTCCCCTCCCCTTCCATTTATTTCCCCCCAAATTCAAACGGCAATTCCTTTTTAATTAGCCAGGAGTGTTAAATAACAAAAGCAAGCTACATCTTCTTCTTTCCTGGGCGAGAGGGATTTGATCAGTAAATTCTGGCTGCTCCTCTTTCCTGGAGATGGGGTGACAAGGACCCAAGGCAGGATATCTTTTTGGATTTTAATGACTTTGCTAGAGGTCACTCTGGGGGACACCTTTCAAAGACCAGCCCCACAGCAGTGAGTGACCACACTCACGCTCTGTGCGATGTCCTGGACGCACTGACACCTGAATATGTATAACGTGTGAATTCTTAGGAAATGACGCTTGAGGACAAGCTTGTCACCACCAAGTAGAATGAAGGCACCCACCCTAGATGCCTGGCCTTGTTCTCTGACTCCTTAAATCAGGGTTCCTCTAGGTGGCCCCCTGGGAGTGTCATCTAGGTGGCTGGAATAATCAGGTTGCCCACATATTGGTAGAAAAAGGAAAACACATCAGGTTTGGTGTGTTTGTTTTAAACTTTTTAATTTTTTTAAAAAAAAAATCCTTATTGACTTTAGAGAGAGGAATGAGAGGGGGAGAGAGAGAGACGGAAACATCAATGATGAGAGAGCCCTTGATCGGCTGCCTCCTGCACGCCCCTGACTGGGGATGGAGCCCGCAACCCGGGCCTGTGCCCTGACCGGGACTCGAACCATGATCTCCTGGATCCTAGGTCGACGCTCAACCTCTGAGCCACACCTGGCCGGGCCGCATCATGTTTTAAATTCAGTTTGTATTTCTACCCAGATCACAGGCCATTCTAGTCTTAGGTTTTTCTAACGATTTCCTTAGAATTAAATAGACTTGGCTTTGAATCTTGGCTCTGCTGCCTATTAATTATGAAATCCTGGGAAAATGTTCTAAACTCTCAATTCTCATTTATGAAATGGCGGTGGGTATTAACTGCCACCTCCCTGGGCTCGGTCGGCATGGGAATAACATGCATGGAGCACCCAGCAGAGAGTGTGGGTGCCTAGCAGAGGCTCAGACTCGGGAGCGAGGCTGCTCTTTGTCCCCTGGCCACAGCCTCGGACCGAGGCGGTGCTGCTGTCCGGGGTAGCATGGGATGCTCAGGAGGGACCGTCTCAGAAGCTCACAGCAGAGGGCTGCACTGTAGATGGGGACACGGGAGGGAACAGGTTCCCGTCACTTCACAGGTCAGTGGGATCGCGCAGGACACGGAGCGTAGCCGGTGAGACAACGCCCTGGAGAACAGCCTGATCAGGAACCGTGCCAGAGAGAAAAGGCGCCAGGGAAATGACCTCCAGTCGCCCCTCTCACGGTGCACCATGAATTCTAACTCACAACGCCCCCCTCCCCGGGTGCCCCGGATGAGGCACGGCTGAAATGGCAATGCTGTCGCCGAGCCCGGCACTCCGTAGCTTAATAATGACTGGTGACTGGTGAACGGAATGAATGACACCCCAGCCTCCCGAGGACCCCTTTTGCATTTCCCTGACCTCTGAAAAGCAGCGGGCACTCTGCAGGGCGCCAGGTTGCCAGAGCCTGCTCTTCCGAGGCAGTGCCCGAAGCCCTTTCAGAAGGCGCTCGAGGCGCTTACTCCTCGGGAGCAGCAGCCCAGGAGTGGACGGTGGCTGGCTGAGCGCCTTCTGTGTGCAATTCAGGATGGTTTCCCTAAGGGGAGAGCATGACCAGGAACTTCCAGAACCTCAGAGCCACCAAGGAAAGCCAGGCTGGCCGCCGCCTTCGCACTTGCACAGGCCCTGTAGGTGGAGTCCCGGCTTCATTCTCAGGCTGTGCTGGACGGCGGGCCTGTCTGAGCCTCGGCTTCAAGGCCATGGTGCGGTGGCTCCCTTGTTACCAACAAAGAGCCTGGATTCCTTTTTTATTTCTTAGACTCATCCGAAACATCGGCAAGGCCACAGCAGTACCCGCAGAAAGACTCTGCCAGAATACAGGACTTTGGCAAGTTATCTTTTAAGTGACTGCCTAACTTATTTTAAATAATTCCTTATGATAGTATATGTTTACCTCCAGGAACCATTGGACAGACCGTTGCCAATTTTTGAAAAATAGAAGCAAATAAACAAGCTTACTCAAAATAGCTACTTGTAAGACCCTGCCGCGAGCTCTCTCTTGAGTGATGGCCTTCTGTTGTTCGCGATGGACAGGGACAGCAGGCTCGGCAGACGTGCCTGTGGGAGAGTGTGTCCCCAGACATGCCTTGCCTCCAGTCCTAAAAACCTTGGTGAAAGGATCCACATTTATTACCTTAAAAATATTACCTACTAAATGTTTAAAAGCCTGGAGTCTCAGTTTAGTAGCAATTACTGTAATTGCTCTTAAAAGATTAATTACTAGACTGCTTTAGTTTTTATTTTACATGGGGAGGATTCTTTTTCTGTTTTCCTTTACAAACTGTTCAACACTGAAAACCAGCATCTTGGGGACTACCCATCCCAGGAATTCCCTGCAGGGTCTGAGTACCTGGAGCTAGTGTTAAAGATCATTAAAAGCAGAGCGTCTCTTCATTCCCCGGGGTGCCTGGCAATTTGTGTTTAAAGGCCTAGACTCCGGCAGAGTTAATATTTACAGTGAGGTGATATATTATTTACACGGACTCCAGACACCACAACATCTATAAATTCACACGCAGTTAACCTCCTTCTGCCCCTTCCTTTCTTTGCTTATTAAGTCAATTCAAGACCTGGCCTATTATCACACATCAAGTTCTTTCAATAATTTCACCCACAAGCCCTTTAAAAGGAAAATACAAAATGAAAAACTTGCCAAATTCTCATTCAATAAGAGGAACCTTTGCGGACCTCAGACGTGGTTGTGGGTAAGGTAAACGATAAAAATGTGAAAGAAAACTACATTCTTGCCGTCTTGTCCTTTAGAGTTGATACAAATTGCTGAGGGGGAGATGGATTCCGATGGGCGAATTCTTCCTCCAGAACATAAGCTATTCCTAAGGATTTCCAGGGAGAAAGGTGTGTGTGTGCATATGAGCAAAGCTCATCTAAAGGGCACATTATAGTGCTTAACAATATGTACATAAATTGAATAATTACATATTGCACAGAATTCTTAAGCAAGGGTTCTCGACAAGTCATAAAATTCTGCACCTACCCTGTCTTTTTGCACCTCTTGCAGCAGCTCAGAAACTCCAGGTGCAGGCTGCCTGAGTGTCCAGGTGTCTGGGGAGCCTCAAGATTTCACCCCGCGCTTGATCCAGCTCAGGCTGCATGATCTGCCTACGTCTCAGGGACAGGAACCAAGAGAATCTCACTTGGTTACACAGCGATGAGGAAATGGATGTGGGTGGTAATTGGGAAGGCCTGTTGGGATCAAAGTAGCAAATAATGTAAAGGCTAGAGGAGTCCGTGCAGAACTTGTACATGAATGTTTACAGCATCACTGTTCATAAGAGCCAAACTGTGTGGCAATTTTTTTTTTTATTATTTTTTAAAATTTATCTTTATTGTTGAGAGTATTACAGGTGTCCCATTTTCCCCCCCAATTGACCCACTACACCTCGCTCCCACCCCTCTCCAGGCCTTCACCCCGATATTGACTGTGTCCATGGGTTATGCATATATGCATATAACTTCTTTGGTTAATCTCTTCCCACCCTCCACCCCCCCTCCCTCTTTCCTCTGAAATATGATCGTCTGTTGCCTGAGTCAGTGTCTCTGGATCTTTTTAGTTCGTCAGATTCTTTTGTTCATTAGCTTCTTCTTAAAGAAGACCCTTCAACTTTTCCTGTAGTGCTGGCCTGGTGGTGATGAACTCCTTTAGCTTTTTCTTATCTGTGAAGCTCTTTATTTGACCTTCAGTTCTAAATGGTAGCTTTGCTGGGTAGAGCAATCTTGGTTGTAGTTCCACGTTTTCCATCACTTTGAATATTTCTTGCCACTCCCTTCTGGCCTGCAAAGATTCTGTTGAGAAATCAGCTGACAGTCCTATGGGTGCTCCCTTGTAGGTAACTAATTGCTTTTCTCTTGCTGCTTTTAAGATTCTTTGTCTTTAACCTTTGGCATTTTAATGATGATGTGTCTTGCTATGGGCCTCTTTGTGTTTCTCCTCTTTGGGACCCTCTGTGCTTCCTGGACTTGTAAGTCTATTTCTTTCCCCAGGTAGGGGAAAATTTCTGTAATTATTTTTTCAAATAGGTTTTCAATTTCTTGCTCTCGTTCCTCCCCTCCTGGCACCCCAATAATATGAATTTTGGGCCCCTTGAAGTTGTCCCAGAGGCTCCTTATACTATCTTCATATTTCTGGATTCCTTTTTCTTTTTGTTCTTCTGGTGGGTGTTTTTTGTTTCCTTATGTTCCAAATTGCTGATTTGATTCTCAGCACCCTCTACTGTTGACTCCCTGTAAATTATTCTTCATATCGGTTCCTGTAGCGTTCATTTCAAAATGGTACTTTATTATGTTATTGATTTTCTCAGTTATTTCCATAATAGTATGCCTAAACATTCTTACAAACAAAATTCTGAACTCTGTATCTGTTAGCTTGCTTGGACCTATTTCATTTAGTTCCTCTTCTAGAGATTTCTTCTGTTCTTTCCTTTGTGACATGTTTCTTTGCTTCCACATTTTGGCTGCTTCCAGGTGTTTGTTTCTATGTATTAGGTAGAGCTGCTCTGTCTCCTGGAATTTGTAGAGTGGCTTTATGTAGTAGGTGTCCTGTAGGGTCCAGTGGCTCAGCCTCCCCAGTCACCTGAGCTGGGCCTTCTAGGTGCTCCCCTGTGTGGGCTGTGTGCACTGTCCTGTTGTAGCTGAGCCTTGGTTGCTGTTGGCATCATTGGGAGGAACTGACCCCCAGGCCAGTCAGCTGTGAGGACCAGCTGCAACTACAGCCAGAGAGCTGCTGTGCTGGAGGCACCCCTATGGAGCGGGATTTACTTCAGTGGAGCTTTGGTGTTCACCAAGTGCGTCCCTTGAGTGTTTCACTTGTGGATGTGGTAGGGTTGTAATCCAGGGTGGTCGAGTCTGACCACCAGGTGCACTGTCTCTGGGGCCTCCCCGGAGGTGCAGTCAGCCTCTGTCAGCGCCTTGCCCAGGGCCACCCAGCATGAGCTACACAGCAAACCGTAGTTGGCTGCTACTTGTGCTGGGCTTGGAGGTGCCCAGGAGAGGCCGGCTCTGAGCCAGTGCAGCTGCCGCTAGTGCCAGGCCTGGGGCCCCTTATCAAGCCATATGGGGCCCGCTGCTGCTTGTTTGAGAGATTTTAGGAAAGTCCTAAGCATGAGGCTCGAGAACCCACTTGCATGAAAAGCCGCTGGAAATGGCCTGGATGAGCTGCAGGTGGGGAGGGGCGGGGCCTCCGGGAATCACGGGGCGGGGCCAAGGTGTGAGTCAGGTGCTGGGGATTCAAACATGGCGCCTGCCTGCCCGCTGAGTGCCGGGAGGACTTGACAAAAGAGCCATGGCCTCCGCCAGCCCTTCTGCCTGGGAGGAAGCCGCCCTCCACCTCTCGCCCGATTTCAGGCAGGTTAGTTCCCCCCCGAGTGTCCCAGGTCCTTTCAGGCTGCTCCCGGCGCTGGGCTCAGAGGGAGTGTCCGAGTGAGTCCGTGCCGGGCCTTTTAGGAGTTGCTGCTGGGGCTTCCACAGCGACAGTCCCTGCTGGTTTCACAGCCCAGAGCTATGAGGACATCTCTTCCCAGCCCTGGAGCCCTGGGCTGGGGGCCTGCTGTGGGGCTGGGACCCCTCCCTCCTCCAGGAAACCTCCGCCACTGAGCTGTCCCTCCCGGGCTTACCTGGGATACCGGGTGTGGGCCCGCGGCCTCGTCTCCGGGATCCAGCCCCGATCTGCCCCTCCTACCGGTCTCGGTGCTGCTTCAGTTCCCTGGTTGTGGGGCTCCTGTTCAGCCAGATTTCAGGGGATTCTGAGTGATGGTGGTTCTGTATTTTAGTTGTAATTTTGATGTGGTTGCAGGAGGCGGCGGCTACAGCTGTTACCTACGCCACCATCTTGATGTGTCTCTGTGCTAACAATTTAAATGGATAAATGTGATATATACACACAATGAAATATTATTCAGCAATAAAAATAAGTGCTGATGTTTGCTACTACATGGATGAATCACCATTATCAAGAATGAAAGAGGGGTTATCACTAGAGATCCTACACATATTAAACAGATAATAAGGTAATAGTATGAATAATTTTATGCCAACAAATCCACCAATTTAGATGAAATTGGAAAAACTCCTTGAATAACTTCTAAAAGCTGACACAGGATAAAACAGAAAATTTGAACAGCCCTATATATATTATGGAAGTTCAATTTGTTATTAAAGCTTTCAGAAAGAAAACTCCAGGCTCATATCGTTTTGCTGGTGAATTCTATCAGATAGTTAAGAAAAGAAAGAATTCTTTTTGAAAGGATAGTTGGAGGAAACACTTCTAACTCATTTTATGAGATCAGCAGAACCCTAATTCTAAAACTCAACAAACATTACAAAAAAATTAGAGGCCAATATCTTTCATGAATATAGACACAAAAATCTAAGATATTAGCTAATCAAATCAAGCAATATATAAAAGCAATATAGATTTTTGTCTCAGGAGTGCAGAGTTGATTTAACATTCAAAAATAAATTTGTATAATTTATTATATTTCTGGAATAGAAGAGAGATGCCATGTGATTATTTGAATAGATGCAAAAACATTATTTATAAAAAACTCAATACTCATAATAAAAAACAAAAACTATCAGTCAAATGGGGAAAGAAGGGAACTCTATCAAACCGATAAAGAGAATCTATAAAAATTCTGGAGTTAACTTCATACTTAATGGTGAAATAGTGAATGCTTTTCCCCTAAGATCAGGAACAAATAAGGATGTCCAATCTCTTCATTTCTATCCAAGGTCCTAGCCTTTGCAATAAGGTAAGAAAAAGAAACAAAAGACATAAAGATCTGAAAGACAACTAAAATGATCTGTTTGCAGATGCAAATCATAGTTGTTATTTGGGATACAAAATTACAAGTAACCCATATGAATTCAAGTACAGTCAGTGCGAATCCTTTGCTGAGGCTTCTAAATTAGAGGCTAGTTAGTGCTCAGGCCTTCAAGGCTCCAATAATCACTCTGCTTGGAGGTCCTCCTATTACAGAGGTGCTGCATTTATGTGTACTCAGGCCTTGTCCATCATAGAAACAGCAACTTTTTTTCTTTTTCTTACCTGGAGCAATCTAATGACAGAGTCCAGGTCATCAGCGTCAACACTGAGTTGAGTTGAGCTGGTGTCTGAGAATTAAGTTGGTGATGAGGAAACCCCCTTCCTCATATTGGAATTATTGGTGATCAGAATCTTAGCTGGTGTCAAAACCCTCAACACACTGTGCATATCACAACACACACACACACACACACACACCCATTGCCTACAGCCCCACCAGCACCTTCAGGGTTGGAGAGCCATCAGTTGGCCATCACTGCAATTTTCTGAATTCTCCCAGTGTTCTCTGATGTTAATGGTGGCTTCTCTTTCATTATTGGTGATAGGAGGAAAATCATCAGAAATATTAATGAAGCCATCCTTTCTGAATCTTATACTAAAAGTATTCACTAAAAACAAAACCAGCACAAAAATGTACAATGAAGTATCTTTCTTTTTGGGTCTGCTAGCTGATCTTTATTTTGAGTGGATTCTGCTTCATTTTTCTCATTTTACTGGAGCTGCTGCTTACAGAAGAACAGCTGGAAACCTATGTGTTTCCATCGCAACCTTTCCCTCATTTTCTCCGACTATATTTGTCTTTTCAATTCATGTCCGTGGGCCTTTTAGCTCTGTCTCCTCAGTGGCCTCAATCCCCTCATTTGTCCTCCAACAGTGCTTTTATTGTATTGCTCTTATTTTTGAAATGTTCACTACTCAAGTGTCTCATGCTTCTTACATCCCCAAAGCATTCATAACCAGCAGCCCTTCCCTCCTGTCCTCACCTCCTGCGGAGCCAGGACCGTCTTCCCTGAAGACCTTGCTTGGAGCTGACGGCAGAGCTGAGAGTTCCCAATGCATGATTCATTTTCTTTCCAACAAACCAATCCATCTGCCTAAATGATTTTACATTTCAGTTCTCAACATCCAAGTGTGACCAACACTTTTAAAGTAGAAGAGTTCTTCATTGGAAATGGTCTTTTCTTCTCCTAGAGACACCCCCGGAGGATATCAATTGTTTCAAAGAAAATGAAAACAACCTAGTAAGGAGGAAAGCGCTCTTACAGATTTCACTCGCCTCAATTTTCTGGCCCGTTTGGATAGCTCGTTTGTTCACCCCTCCTTTGATGATGGGAAAATGCCAATTACAAAAAAAGTTATCATTCCCCTTGTCTTCAATAATATCTAAAATGCATGTAATTTTATTCTATTCCTGATGCATTTTGATGGCTTCAGAGGTTAATGGATCTCCTTATTGAATTATTGAATAAAAGCCTCAAATAAAAACATCCAAGTGTCCTTTATCTTCTTCCCCAGCTGCAGGACAGGCCGACCTTGCAGCCACTTCCTTCTCAGAGCACTGACACCGTTTGATTATTTGCGCTGCGCTGCGCTCATCAGAACCGGGGGACAGAGGGCCTCCCAGTGCCCCGCTGCCCGCAGACCACACACGGGCCAGGCCAGGCGTCCCTGCGGGGCAACGTGTCCCTTTCCTAGTCCTGACCTGAATGCCCTTGTTTTTTTGACAGTTCACGCACTGCAGTTCTTCGATTGTGTTCTCATGCTTTGTTGAGACTCCAGAATTGGGCCAGTGCTTTGGTTTACAAACAGAGTCAATGTTTCCTGAATCTTCCATAATATCAAAAGTCATGGAACTTTACTGTACTCCCCGCTGGTTCTGGCGGTTTCGTGGGTCACTGGGTCTTCTGACTGAACTACTGAATCCTTAAACCTCACATACACACACAGCAGACGCTCCTCTTCAGAGGTGTTGATAAGGCAGAAACTTGGCAGCAATCCGGTGAAGTGGGCCTGCGCAGACCACTGGCCTGGAAAATTCAGTTTCAATCCTGTTTTTCCTGGGTTATGTCCTAGGCCGGTTAACAGAGGCTAAGGCAGGTTGGGGATTGAGGTGAGCTGAATTTCTCTGGTTGAGAGTTAATTTTTGCAGTACACATATACTTAACGATATCTAACATCTGTGTGTGTTTCTGAAAGGTCTTGTGTGAATTCCATTTTGGTCGTTGCTTAATTTTCTCATTTACTTTCACGAGGCATTTTAGGATGCATCATCTCGGCACCAAATTATCTTTAAAAGCTAGTTCTTTCCAACATTTCCCTCTCTGTGTTTCCGCTCAGAGGCTTCTGATAAGCAGCTATTACCCTCTTAATAATGTTGACAAGTGCCTTGGGAGCTGCCCTTGGAATAAGACATATGTTCTATTTTAAAATATGTTTTTATTGATTTTTAGAGAGAGACAAAGGGAGAGGAAGAGAGAGAGAGAAACATCGATGCTAGGGGAACATCGATCCGCTCCCTCCTGCAAGCCCCCTACTGACTATCAAGCCTGCAAACGGGGCGTGCGCCCTGACCGGGAGTTTTACCGGCGGCCTCCTGGTGCATGGGCGACACTCCACCCACTGAGCCATGCCAGCCGGGCAAAACAACTATATGTTCTCATCTCTCCTGCTTCAGGCGGCTCGGCGGGGCTCATGATGTGATTCTGCCTGGGGCAGGGCGGCGGGTCTCATGCAGTTGCAGTCAGATGTTGGCTGCACTCACCTGAAGGCACTTGCCTGGACACCCAGAGGCTTCCTTAGTCACCCTTCGGGGTCGAGAACCAGAGGACTGGAAGCCCTGCTCCCTGGCAGCTGCTCCCCCAGAGCAAGCCGCCCAACGGGTAGATCTGCAAGGGTTCTTCTGACTTGGATCTCACTCAGGGCCACTTAGGAAGCAAGTGAGGGGCTGGCCTTAGGTAGGTGCCCCGACAGTTCACCCAGAGTAAGGGGAGGGAAGGATGCAGCTCATGGGTAGGCGGGTAGAAGTGGGGTGGCACTTATGGGACTTCTCTTCTGATTATCTGCGTAAGATCCACAGAACAATTTTGGAGGGTCTGGGAAGGGGACTACAGCAGGTCCTCAAGTAACGTGAATGACGCTGTTTCGTTATAACTCTGATAGAAAAAAATCAATCACCACTGGGAACCACTGTCTTGGGGGGGGTTGCAGGTTCTCCCCATGTCTGGTGGGTTTTCTCCGGGGACTCCGGTTTCCTCCCACCCTGGGCCCCTGAGCTAGCTGCCAGGTCCCAGTCTAAGTGATGTGCGTGTGGGTGTGAGTGGCCCTGCAATGGAAGGGCATTGTCCTGTCTGGGGTGGGTCCTGCCTGGTGTCCTGAGCTGCTGGGAGAGGTCTTGACCACCTGCGACACTGAACTGGAATAAGCAGGCAGGAAGAGTGGATCTTACTTGTTTTTACTAATTTTTCTACAATGCATGTCTAGCTCACGTTTATTTCAGTGTTTAACATCAGCAGTGTTTTAAGATGTTAAGTGAGGACTTACTGCATTTGTGAAACAGCCATCCAAGGAGGGAGAGCGAAGGTGAGGACAGGAGGCAGGGCCCTGGCAGCACCTGGGCCAGGGAGGCTCCTGGCCAGAGCTTTGGAGCAGCCTGCGGGTTTCCTCCAGTCTCTTTCAGCTGCGTGGATGCCAGGGGGTTGGTGGAGAATTGGATGTGACCAGGGTGCGAGGTCGCCAGCTCAGTTCAGAGACAGGGAGAGAAGGGAAAGGGAGCTGGGGACCTGCAAGGGACAGCCCCTGAGGGACTGTGGGGTCTCAGCTGGCTGAGAAAGTGGGGGGGGGGTCATGAATGGGTAAAGGCACCACAGTGGAGGGGTCAGATAAGGCCTTAGGGTCACTGAAGGGTTCCCCACTCAGGTAGTGAAATAAAGGTGGGACCAATCTTAGAGCCGGCCCGCAGGCAAAGGGTGTGTAGGCACAGGGGCCCCTGCACCCTGGTGGCCGTAGGCCTGGAGGGTTGGGAGAAGTGTTTGGGGGAATCTCTGGTCCACCCTCTGCCTACTCAGGGTGTGGATTTGGGGCCTGGGCCACCCACAGCGCTCCCCTGTGCCAGTGGAACGCTTGCCCTGCCAACCCTGCCACCCTTGGTCCAGCCTTCAGGTTTCAGCCGAGAAGACTTGCTCCTGGGAGGCTGTCCCAAACCCCGAATCAGTGTCAGGACCCTGGCCTACTGAATTTCTCCCATCCTTCTGTGATTGTCACACTATTATCATTGTCCATTCACTTCTCAGGGGCGCCGACATGACCAAGAAGGTGAGGCCTCTATTTCTGTTGTTTGAAGTTGTATCCACAGTGCTTAGAACAATTCCCAGCACTCACGTGGACCCAACAAAGGCACTGCAGCCCTGGCCGGTGTTGCTAGGTGGGTAGAGCAGCGGCCTGTGCACTGAAGGGTCACGGGTTCGATTCCCGATCAAGGGCACGTACCTGGGTTGCTCTCCTGCTGGTGACCTCCGGTGTCTGAAATGTGTTCGGACCTCTAGTGACAGAGAGCAGAGACTACTGATTCCTGCCTCGGGACCTGATGGGAAGGAAGCGACAGTGAGGTTGGTTTTAAACAATTTCAGGAGCTGGCTCTCGGGCTGGCTGTTGGCAGCCTGCTGGTTGTGTGTTTATTGCTGCTGTACATGCGCCCGGAGGGGTTAATAATGGGAACATTTTAAAGTCTAAAAATAAAATTCAATCAACAAATAATGAGGACTGTCAAGCTACAATGACCCGCACACAATCGAATCTTTTTTTGAAACCCAACAATTTGTTTCCAACACTCACAACGAACACTGAGCCATGGTTCAAACTGTCCCCTGTCCGGCTCTGCACCCCCTGCACTGGTCTGAACGGCCCCACACCCGCTGCCCGGCTGTCAGCAGAGCCACGGTAGCCACATGCCCAGGGTTGGGCCTGGCTGCACTGATCTCCTTTGGGCTCTGTGCGGTTCCCGTGCAGACAAGGACCCAAATTTCCCTGTCAGAGCGAGAGCACAAATAACCCGGTCATCCATGAAAAATGCATTTTCGAAAACACAAGGAAAAAAATCAATGATACAGGAACTATATTGAAATTAATTAAAAATCGGAGACGCTGCCTTTCAGGTGTGGCTTTGGGTTCCAGTTATCTGGTCCGCTTAGAACAGCCTCTGTATTTTCTCAGTGGCTGGCCCGATAGCTGAGGATGTCTCGCACTGAAAGAACAAATTAAATCAAAGAATTAAATCTACTGAAATCAAAGAATTAATTTCTACTGAAATTAAATCAAAGAATGACCTTACTCCCCTGCTGAAGTGTAGAAGTTCAGGAAGACCTATGGCGAAACAGGGGTCGGAGGTGCCCCTGTGTCATCAGAGGCTGGTTCCATTTGGTGGCAGCCCTGGGGTCAAGGTCGAGCTTCCTGTTCTCCCTAGTTGCTTGATGGGGTCTCAAGAGGTCTGGCCACTTCTCAGCTTGTCACTGTGCTGTGAGTTATAAAAGGGTAGGGAGAGCTAAAAAAATAAAATAAAATAAAGGAACAGGAGGAGGAAGAATATTATCGTGTGGAGAGAGGGGAGATCTACTGGACTCACATGGCTTTGATTCCTCCGCTAATCCTCACTGTACTCAGGGGGTGAACCCCTCCAAATGCCCCCAAAAGAAAACATCTAGCCTGAGCAACTACTGAAGCTCGTTTCCTTGGTGTCTCTTAGTACAAAGGAAGACAAGCTGGCATTTTTGAAAGGGCATTGACTAAGGAAGGTGAAAAGGGAATAGCTACAAAAATATCAGTAGTATGCAAAAGTCAGGTTTCCCAAAGACAGATTTCTGGTCCTTCATGGGACAGTGCAACTCCATGGGCACCAGGGCTGTCCTCGTGTTATGGGTGCCCTCTTAATTCAGGCCACCCAGGAGCTGGTCCCCCCTTGGTACTGAGGAAAGCCCCCTCCCCAGGTGCTCTGCTACCGAGGTCTGGTTTTGCAGGTGAGGGACTCAATATACAGACCCTGAAGGTTGATACAATGAACTCTTCATCTCTTGCTGGGACCTGGAAAATGACTTTCCAAGTCTGCAGGCTCACTAATGTACCAATAGCTGAAATATATAAAAAGTGATCTTCATATAATTATACACACACATTGTATCCTCAGGCACTAGGCCTTGCACAGATGAGGAGTGAATGAATGGCACTTTACTCCCCAGATTATTTACAAAGCAGAAATGACTGGCATGCCCGCAGCCCAGCAAATGGTTATGTAACCTATCATGGGGCTGACCAGCAACCCCCAGGTTCTTCTAGACTGGATCGTTACCCAAGTCCTTTACCTTCTTTATTCCTTCTTTCCATCCACCCGAAGCCTTCTGCATGGATGCATTTTGTGCAGAAAGAGTCAAGAGTAGGTATGCATTGATGAGAAGGCCCCACCTGAGCTCTCCAAAGCAGTGCTGGGTAATCAGGGAAAGCAGGGCTGAGAGCAGGCCCTGCTCAGAGCGAGACACGAGGTTGCATGCCCTGGAGACAGCGCAGTCAGGGAGGCCTGGGAAACAGAGCGGACAGGGGACCATCTTCAACTTCTGAACAATTTGCTTGAGGTATGAAATGTAAGCGTATCTTTGAGAAATGAAGCAATTTGCATTCTGAAACCATAGACACAGGAGGGTAGAGTTGCTAAGTGTCTTCTTACCAATGGACGGGACACTGAAAAAGTAACCAGAAACATGCATACATAATTGCTATGACCACGACAACGAGAATCTATTTTAGAAAAGATTGTGGGTTCACAAAGGTGCCTGGGGAAGTAAAGGCACAGGCAGAGGCCACATTAACACAAGGTTTCTGGGGAAACAATTGGCTGAGGTGTAGGAAGAGTCTTCTGAACGGTGCAGAACCAAGATCCTCTGTACTTCCCCCATGAAAACACTCACTTTATTTGAATTCCTTGTTTAACACCTCAGTTCTCAACCAGACTGACCAATGTGAAGGCGGACCGAACATCATCGCTATATTCCAGCATCAATAGAGATGTGTGTTACCAGGCACTCAATACATGTCCTGATGAATTAGTGAAAACCTCCCGCTTCTATGAACCCCGGGAAACAATGGGACAAGTGTGCGGAAATGCTGGTGTAAGACCCTTTATCTCTTCATGGCTCCTAAAGTGTCTAAAAATGATAGATGGATTAAATAAATTAAGGGGCCCGGCCGGGCGTGGCTCAGCGGTTGAGCGTCGACCTAGGACCCAGGCCATCGGGGTTTGATTCCCAGTCAGGGCACATGCCTGGGTTGTGGGCTCGATCAATGACTCTCTCATCATTGATGTTTCTGTCTCTCTCTCTCTCCCTCTCCTTTCCTCTCTCTGAAATCAATAAAGATATATTAAAAAATAAAAATAAATAAATAAATTAAGGGAATCTATCCGATAGCAGGCAACCGTTTAAAAGGATGATCTGTATTTAGTGACATGAAAAATATTTACAACACAGAGCTATACAAAAATAAAATCAGCTACACAACTATACACTGTGATAGAATTTGGATACAATTTAAAAAACCTGTGTGGTAGATAATGACGTATTTTTATTTTTCTCTAGGTTTATCATTTGACTTAAAAAAAATGTTTCTTTTTAATTTCTTTTACAGTATGAAGAACCAATATGACCCCTTCCATTTGAAAACAGTGCAATAGTTCACTCCCCTTCGGCCTTTCTGCACGTATGGGCCAACTGTGTGTTGCATTCACGAAAGGAGGGAAAAAAGCATCTCATTAATTGAAGAAATTAAAAAGAAGGAATTGTGTCCACTAGAGGCTGTCTCTAGTAGAGAAATGAACAAACAAACAACACTGAAAAGGCATTTTTAAAAAGCCAAAGAAATAAGAATGCATCATGGGCCGTAAGTTGACTTGGTGCCCAAAGAGGACTCAGAACCACAGATCTGGAAATGAAGAGGGTTCCTTTCCTTTTCAATCGTACACTTAATCAGGCCCAATTGTCACTCAAAGTCTCCAGCCTCCGGCAATCAGCCCTTTTCTTTATTACCCAAACTCGGTTGAGCCCCTAGGCCATGGTCTGGCTGTAGAACGTTCATGGCCAAGATTTCTGATGACTCCCCAGATTTGGGGGTTGGGATACAGCTTATATTCCCACAGTCGTTTCTTGCTACAGATTTCTACTTTACAGACTCGGGGTGACCTGCCCACCTCCTCACTTCCTAAGTCAGCCCCCTGTCCCCATACTGCTTTGCCCACCCAAACATAACTCTCTCTGTCTCTGTCTCTGTCTCTGTCTCTGTCTCTGTCTCTCTGTCTCTCTCTCACATTTCCCAAAGCACTAATAGGACCAGAATATAATGAATGTGTCGGCCCTACAGCGATGCTCAGGGAAACGTTTAGTACAGTGCTGGTATTGGGTTTGTGCTTGAGCATTCAAGAAACGCTGCTGAGACTGCCCAAGCACATGCATGTGCATTGACCGGAACCAGCATAAATATTGTCTGGAAATCATGTCCGGGGAGCATTATGCACTTATTGTGGGTATCCACGCTCTGGAGGGACGTTTATAGCAACAGCGAGCAGGCCAGATAATGGCCCCATTTAGAACAGCCACTTAGCCTCATAAATACATTTCCTCAAATAAATCTGCTGATTGTCTTGCATGGACGTGACAGCCCAGCTGAGGGCTTGGCCCTAAATACTGCAAAAGGCCCCGCCTTGTGTCTGACCACATGAGGGACCTCCGATGAAGAAACGCAATCAGTGGGCCCTTTTTGGAAATGACTGCACAAAACGAGGAAAGAAGTGGGGGGGAATTCCGCAGGAGCAAGCATTTATCCTCTAGCCAGCTGCCTGTATGAGACCACAACTACTGCTCCGGGAAAATCCGGCCACAATTCAAGACACAGACGAGGCCTGCCGCACATACTTTTGAGATGACAAAAGGAAAATACAAGTTTTCTTTCAGATACACTATAAAGATAGCAGTGGACAGTAGAATGCTGATTTGTTAACCCTTCACGGGGGCAGCTTCTTTAAAGTCCTTCAGGGCCTCCCTTTGGCTTTTAGGATGGAGTCCAAATTCCTTAGGACGGAAAAACAGACTCTTCCTGGTTCAGCTACTGAAGAGGTGAGATTTAAACGTGAGAAAAGAGGAGCCGTGGCTCATGATTAACTCACATCTGAGGGTGGGGGTGGTCTTAGGATGGTGGGTTTTATTTTCAACTTTTATTTCAACATCTTCTCTTTCCTATAGCCTGATTTCTCTTAGGTCTTGGATACATGTTTATTTTCCTGTCTGCAGGACTTGGATTTTGTGAATGAACGAATTTCTACCTCGAAAATTTTTTTTCTGAGGCATCATTGACATGCAATACCTTGGGGTTTCAAACAGCCCTGAGAAGTCCCACGGTGGCTTCAGGGAGACCCCCTCAGTCTCAGTTATTTTCTGTGCTCACCCAGCCTCTCATGGTTCAGATATGCTCGGAAACTTGAAATGTGAAGTGAGTTTGCGACAGGCATGTTTTAAATTTAGGCAGGATTGTTTTTTAAACAGCAGAGAATGGCTCTGAGATTTCAGCAAAGGTTAGAGAATTAGTTCACTGTAATGCAATTCCCAAACCTCCCCACAAAGGCCTCCTAATAAGATTATATCTCAGCATCACAGAGTTGCTCATATTTTATTTTTCCTGATTGGCCCAGATAGATGGCGATGACGAACCGGACTCTGATTATTTTATCACAATGAGGTCAGCTCAGTGAGGGATCTCACGGCTGAGACCCAGGAAATATCATAACTCACTCAAGATAAGGTCAATGTCATGGGGGAAAATCACCAGCTCTATAGTTAGAACCACCGTCCCACAGGGGCTGACGTTCCTTTTCAGGCGTGTTCTTTAATCAGTTCTCCCAAACAATGCCTGCTCTGTGTGCAGGGGTGCCTGCCTCGGCCAGACAATAATGGCCATTCACTCACTCGAGCCGGAGCTGCCTTCTCCTCGCTGCTGAAATTCCTTAATTGGAATCGCCTGCTCATTGACCTAAACCATTCATTACAAACTTTCCAACAAGCTCCTGATAGCCCTGCCGGAGAGGTGGCACCTGTCCTCTGATTTAAGGTGCTTTGCCACTCCGGGAAGCTCCAGGCACCCCTCAGAACGTGGATTTCTTTTGTCCTCACATTCGCAGTGGACAGCTGTGAATTTTGTAGCAAACCCTGGGTCTGCTCTGTCTTTGGTTTTCCTTGTTTATCCAACAGGTTGGTTAGAACCGGTGCTAGGAAACAGGTACTCTCCTGGTGGGAGTGGGAGCGGACATCACAAATCCGAAGAGCAATTTTGTGCTATGTATCAAAAGCTTTGGAATGAAATCATTAATAAAGAATTCGTATTAAATACTAATCAATGATAATTAATATTAGATAGTCATATTAAATGAATTGCTATAGTTTAAAATTATTTGGTCAAATAAATGTCTGTCTAGAAATGTATCTTAATTATGGCTGTGTCAAATGGTTTGACCATCAAGACGCTCATTGAGACATTCCTCGTAAAAGCAAGAAACTAGAACCACCGAAATGCATAATAATAATTAGTTAAATTAATTTGTGGATTATAAATAAAGTTTTATGGCACAACCACACAATGAACTCCTAGCGTGTGACGACTGAGCATGGTGGTGAAAAGGGTGTGTAAGGCATGGACTCGGGCAGGATCTCGAGTGAGGACAATCTAAGGAGGGTCGGGCCTCTTTACAAGGTAACTAAGTCTGCAAGTGTGAGTCGTGACAGGAGCCACAGGGAGAGGGCAGGACCTCGGGCAAGCGGAGGCAGAGCTGTTACCAAGCCTGGATCCCAAGGGACATGGAGTGACACGGATGTGTAGCCAGAGAGAGTTGTGCAGAACCTGGAGAGGGGCAATGACCACTGGTCAGGGACAAGGCCAGCCCGGGGACCTTGCAGAGCGGAGGCCAAGGGAATAAACCTTCTCTTCTCTGATTTACAGCTCAGACCCCTATCAACTGAGCTAAAAACCACCACGACGGTGACCGCCCCTGCGATGGCACTCACACCAGCAGAGGGCAGATGGCACCGGGTGGAGAAAGGAGGCGAGAGGCGGGTCTCCAGGGCAGCATATGTATTAGTTCCCCGTGGCTGCTGTGACAAATCACCACAAACTTTGTGGCTTGAAACAGACATTGATTCCGTCCGGAGGCCAGGCGTCTACATTCAAGGTGTCTGCCGCGCTGCTCCTTCCCGAGGCTCTGACGGAGGGTCGCTCCGTGCCCGTCTCCTGCCTCTGGTGGCTGCCAGCAATTCTTCGCATTCCTCGGCTTGGAGTCATGTCACTCACATCTATGCTCTGTCCTCACGTGGCCTTCTCTGCGCTTCTCCTCCCCTTCTCTTTCCTTGGGACAGTACTTAGTGGATTCAGGGCCCACCCGGCTAATCCAGGACCATCTCACATTGAAACCCTTAATCAATCACGTCGGCACAGACCCTTTTCCCAAATAAGGCCACACTCACAGGACTGGGCAGACCTGTCTTTGGGGGGGAGGCGCTGTTCAACCGACTACAGGCAGGCAGATGAGACCTGGAACAACCATGGAAAGGGATTCACATAGACACCTAGGTTTAGGGCCAACGGAGCCAGAAGGCAGTGAGTTCTCACCCATCTTTTGTAACAAAACCATACATATGTATCTGGGCAGAAGACAGCGATTGCAAGAGCGTGCTCAGAAGTGCTCAGAATGGCCCTCCTTCCGTGGATCAGCACGCGGGAGGGACCAGAAAAGTGAAAAGATCTCCTTCAAGTCACACGGTTAGGGAGCAAGCCGAATTAGAGTTCAGGTTTCCTGAGTCTTAGTGACAAGGCTTTTTACATCGCACCACCCTGCCTGTGGCCACCAAGAGAGGACACTCAGCCCTGAGCTCTCTCCGTTACCCACCAGCCTCAGGAAGCCCTCGGATGGGCTTTGGTGAAGACACGGGACCCAGCAGGGACAGATCCAACTTTTGCGGGGCCCAAAGTAGATATGATTTTGAGGGCCTACTTTACAAAAAAAGAATTACAATATGAAGCCATACTCATGAGCAATTCAGGTGCATTTTAAATTGTTCTTTGTTGTGTTGAGCTGCACCGGTGTGATATGCAACAACTCTTAGATGAAGTCCATTGGCTTACTGACGAATTGTGCAGCTTTGTCGTTGGAAACGCTTGTTTCTCAGGTGGTTTCACTGTGTCCGAACAGTTTTCCGTGTTGATTTATCTGGAACTGCCAGACTTCATCATGACAAAAGATATATCAGATACACCGAGACCAGACATCATAGGTTGGATACATCAAGCATGTGACTTCACACACTGATGTACTTTCTGTTTGAAGAACTGCTGCAGACCTGCGCCCTCAAACACAGGAATCTTGATAAGTGCTATTTCACACCATTTCCCCCCATTTATAAGGGTGTACTACGCATTGTGAACTACATTTCAAACAGGAGAGACTTTGCGTGTTGCCAAGGTGTTGATGAGAACTGAATCCTCTGCTTATAATTTTGTATACCTGAAGATCAGAAGGACTTCCCAGAGACCCGCGCTTGGCTCTGACCTGCTTCTCTGTATGACGCCTGCATATTCCTGGGGCAGCCCCTGTAGGTCACGTTCATCCTGCCACTGGGCCTCGGGGCCGGCATCTTCCTGCCGTGTTGCCGGGTGAGTCTGCACTTGCCGGGAGGACTCCTAGGAGCCTCCCACACGGGGAGGGCTGTCAGCAGCCTAATACTTGGAACTAACCGAGGGCCACACAAACATTGCCACTACCTTCAACTGAATGCACCCCAACTCATTTCTCTTTAGTTTAATCCCCCAAAAGGTGATGTGCCAATGGTGCCCATCGTGGGGGTTGAAGGGAGGAAAAGTGGGAGGAAGGAGATGAAAGAGACAGTGGTCTTGACCAGCTGCAGTGAAAACATCTTACTCTTGCAAATTTTATGAAAAGACAAACGACTATGTGCACAACTTGCTAGGCCCCCTCCCAGGGCTGGGAACGCACTCGTACAGGCGAGGGGCCCCGAAGTCGAATTTCCTTAGCATCGTGGAAATCTGCCTCTGCTACAAAGAGATGGTTTCCTACAATGAGACTCAGGTGAAGGCTTCCAGTGAGCTCCTGGACTGCCATCGGCTCCTCCCCACCTCCAAGTCAGCCCCGGAGAGAGACAAGCATGGATCAGACTGTGAGGAACCAACAAAATTAACAAGCTTTGCTTTGTCCTGTTTCCTAAGAAGGTTTGCTTTAGAATAATCATTGCCGGTCCATTTGCCACAGAAATCAGCAGCAACAATTGAGGCCATTGGTGACGCAGGACAAAAGTCAGGATGGGAAGGGGAGGGCTCCATTCTCTCCTCCACCCTCTTCGGTCTCCATGGTGAGCCTGTCTTCTCCCCTTGTTGCTTATTTAAGACTAGACAAAAGGAAAGGAGTTGCATGGTGGGGTGACCACGCTCAGAAGGGGTCAGCCAAGGGCCCGAGGTGCCCTGGACTCCCTGCCCTGGACTCATCCCTCTCTGCTCCTTGGCTTCCCAAGAGGCACCCAGGCTACCTCGTCTTCAACCTCGAAGGGCATTGCCAACGGAGTGGCTGATACCCTGGGGCAACGTGATCTTAGGCGCTGCAGGAGCAACAGATCATAAGAGAGACCAAAAAGTGGGATAACATGACCATTCAAAGCAGAACTATTTGAACAGATGGACTAAGACTTTAAAAATTTATTATTTATATTTATTTTACTAGAAAGAAAGCTATTGGCAATATGAAACAGGAATAAGAAGTCATTGCTTTAAAAGACCTAAATAAAATTATTGAGTATGAGAGCTTTTCTAGCTGAAATAAAGACACAGTAGCGGCGGAGGAAGGGACTTGGTGTCGGGAGCTCTGAGGAGTTGTCCACTCTCATCGAAAGCCCAGCTGACAGCAGCCAGGGGGCCAGGTGGCCCTCTGCCATCATAAAAACTTCTGAATCTTCAGCAGAAGCTAGAAATCTTTTTTTTTTTTTAAATGTGGATCCTCAGCAATTTTAAATGTTGTCTCAGTTTTAAAGAAATACTAGGCAAGTCAAACAAAACACCACAGCATTCTTAGGTGCAGAGCCGTGAAGTTCTGATTGACAGGGGGGGTTAACGTGAGAGATGCTGACAGTGACATGATCCTTCTTCACACGAGGGGCAATCAGAGCATGAATAACCCAAGGGGGGGTTAGCTACACACCCAACATACAGTAGACGACCGTTACTTAAAACCCAGTTGGGACAGATGCTTGCCCAATTCATTTCATCTAATCCCTGACAGCCTGAAAGAGAGAAGGCCGAATTATCTCCCTGTTACTACAAGCAGGGGCTTGGGAGGCCACGTGGAGCTGTGGAGACGTGGGCTGCAGCAGGCACAGGTCCCTGCGCCTGGGTTAGACGTGAATATGCAGAGGGACAGTGGCCAGAGCATAGGTGAAAACAGAACTTGGCCCTAGCGGGTTTGCGCAGTGGTTAGATTGTTGGGTTCGACTCTGGTCACGTACCTGGGTTGCAGGCTCCATGCCCGGCCCGGATCGGGGCACGCGCGGGAGCAACCGATCAATGTCTCCTTCTCACATTGATGTTTCCCTCCCTCTCTCTCCCTCTCTCTTCCACTCTCTCTGAGAAGCAATGGAAAAAATATCCTTCGGTGAGGATTGAAAGGAAACATTAGAACTCTGACCACAGTAACCTGCCCAGGAAGCCAGCGTGCCCCTGTGACAAGCAGCCCCCAAAGGCTGGGACTTGATTAGTAACTGACAGCTCCTCAAATTTTTGTCTCTGCTTCTGATTGAGGACCAGCCAGAGGAAGCCCGATATGTAACCTATCCTATCACACAGGGCGCCTCGCTTCTAGTGAAGGGTTAACTGCAGCTTCCCCAGGCCAGCAGCCTGCACCCAGGCCCACCTGGGCCTTCCCTTCCCCACTCTTCGGCCCAAGTCCCCGCCACAGAGGTAGTCTGCCCAACAGCCATGGAGAAGACAGCTAGGGGCTTCTGGCTGAAGGAGATCCACAGAAAGAGACGGTCCCCTTTTAGGTCTGGGCGTGATGTGTGGAACTGCCCGACCATGTCCTTCCAGCCCGAGGAGGAGTCGACGCTGAGGGTGGCAGGAGGAATGGCTGGAATAAAAAAGGCGATACGTCTAGAGGAGGCCATGGGGAAATTAGAGCCCTCAAGCACTTCTGGGGGGACTGTGAAATGCTACAGCCACTTTGGAACATAGTCTAAAGGTTCCTCAAAAGGTTGAACACAGAGTTACTACATGACCCAGAAATTCCACGTATGTCCACACAAAAACTTGCACACAAAAGTTCATAGCAGCATTATTAATAGCCCCCACAGTGAAACAGCCAAATGTCCATCAACTGATGACTGGATAAATAAAATGTGTACATCCATACATTAGAATCTTACTTGGCCATTAAAAGAAAATGAAGTATTGACACACATTACAACATGGATGAACCTTAAAAACACTACACTAAGTGAAAGAAGCCAGACACAAAAGACTGAGTATTGTATGATCCCATTTACATGAAATGTCTAGAATAGGCAAATCCATAGAAACAGAAAGTAGATTCATGGTTGTCTAGGTCTAGGGGTGATGGGAGATTAGGGGGGATGGGTAAAGGGTATGGGGATTCTTTTTGGGGTGATGAAGGCATTTTAAAATTGATTGCAGTGATGATTGTATCTCTATGATATATTAGAAACCCCTGGATCATACGTTTTAAATAGGTGAATTGTATGGCATATGAATTATATCTCAATAAAACTGTTAACCATAAAATAGTCTTTGGATTGGAACCTGATAGTGATTCAATGAAGACAAGAGAGAACGGGTGTTGGGTGTCTCCTGAAAGCCCCGGTTTGCACCAGGATTGGTGCCCATAGGCTTCTTAGTTGTTAGGCCTTAAATACCCTAAATATTAGGTTGTTATGCATGCAATTCCTCATGCATGACTTCACATTTGGGCACAGCGGATGCCAGCCCAGCCCGACCAACCGCCCGGGAGCAGAGGGGAACAGGCTGGCACCCTATACCAAACTGAAGCTTTCCTGCCTCCCCCTTGTCGATTCCTGCCGGGCTCTGCGTGCAGCAGAAACGAGACGATCACTGGGCTGGCTGGGCTGCAGGGCTGGGGGAAAAGAGGCACGTGTGTCCTGTGAGAGGCAGGGGTGCCAGGGCCGCGTGCAGGCAGAGGCCAAGCGGCTTCACAAACAGCAGCCTTAGTCCTTCCTTCCTTTTAGGGGGTCTTGTTTGTAGATGACTTCCATGCTTTAAAAAAATGTGGTTACACTCAGAACGTACCTGCTGCTTTTATAGGCCATCGTTGCTTAAATATTCAGACCTGGAGGCCTTCACATGGTCCAGGTACTTATGGTTGTTAATGGCTGTGGAGTAGCTCATGTCACTGCACAATTTCCGTAGCCGTTTCCCTTACTATTGTGTGCCTGGGCCACTTGCAGTTCAGTCTGTGTTAAATTGCAGCTGCTGTGTGCATAATTGTACTTATTCGTGGGTTTTTCCCCTTTGGAATTATTTACCTGTACCGTGTTCCCCAGAGTGGAATATCTGGGTTGAATAGTTCTGTGGCCCTGGTTAAATGTCATCCAGTTCCTCTCAAGAAAGAGAACCACTGCAAAGAGCCACCAGTGGGTATGAACGCACCTATTTCCTTAAAGTCCTGACAACATTGTGCAGAATATCTGGGCGGTTGTTTTAAGTGACATTTCTGCCATTGCTGGGGGTTTGGAATCCATCGGCTTGACACGGGGCCAGATGTCCATGGGTCTGTGTAGGGATCCCAGCAGGAGAAAATGTAGCCAGCTGCACTCAGGGGAGAAGAGGGGTCACCTTGGAGGCACCCTGCCAGTGCCCAGTGTCCTTGTACCACACGTGGGAGGCACACAGTTGGAGCTCCATCAGTGCGGACTCCATGTGTTTTGTCCCTGGGGATAGACTCGAAGAATCCTTGATGCTGGTCTGTACCTGCAAACTCCCCCTTAGGAGCCCCTCCTCCCCTGCCTCTCCAGAAGGTGGCTGGGGCTAGAGTGACGAGTTTGCTTTTTAGGAAAGCGTGGACTAGAATGGAGATCTGCGGTCTTGGAGGGGCGCTCTGGGAAGCCGCACAGGCGCTGGGAGCTCGGCTCTGCCCCTGCTTCTCCCCACGTGCAAAAAGAGAAATTCCTACTCTGTGTGCCGAGGCTGAGGTCCTAATGCAGCCGACATCTCCCCTCCAGCCAGGAATCACCCTCCACCCACCTAGCGCCCTTGGAGCTGCCTGAGCCCAGAGGTCGCTTCAGACGGAGGCACAATTTAGTCCAGATGACACTCAGTTGGGTGGCCCGTCACAGGAGCCTGCTTCAGTTCTGGGCACATTCTTGACCGTGGAGATTCTTGAGGTCAGCCAAGGTGATCCCCCAGGAGAGTCATCCATGCACCGTGGGTTCCTTGCCTCCCAGCCTCCATGGATGCCTTCCTGCTCCTCACTGCTCTTTCAAACACCCATCGTTTAGGTATCATCTGTTTCAGGACCTCTGCCTAGAATGGTCCCCCAGGGCTTTGGTTGGTTCCTTGTTGGTTAGTTCTCGGCTCACACGGTACTTTCTCAGAGGGACCAAGCCCATCCCTCAAAAGTCTTACTGGATCCTGGGCTTACCTTTTTTTTTCCTGCTTGTTTATTAGCTCTCTCCCTACCTGAAGGGCAAGGACTACGCATTTCTTAGTCACCTCTAACCCCTGGGCCAAGCACCATGCCTCATACATAGTAGCTGCTCAATAAATCGTTGAATAACTGAATGACTGTGGCCCCAGCTTATGCTTTTAGCTGTCACCTCCTAGCAGCCTCCTGCCTATCTCATATTCCCTCCGGCTGTTTGCCGGGATCCTGGAAGGGGGGTTACCTCGGAGGGCTCTGCCCCTGCTGCTGTCACCTCCACCTGGAGTCATGCCCTCCCGCCTCTCTGCGCCTCCCCCAGCTCCTAGCCCAGTTCCCAGAACACGGCAGGCGCTCAGTTAATGTTTGCAAGGGGTCTGGTTTCTCTCCCAGAAAAGACAACTACTCTGAAGGTGGGCGCACCAGCTGGGGCTGTGCGTTCCCGCCAGGACCCAGCAGCGAGGGGATGGAGGGTGCCCGGAATCGAAGCCTGCAGGCCAGGTCCACGTCTCCACCTGTCCTGAACAGGTGAGCCGGGCCTCCGGGCCTCCGCTCCCTGCGAAATGAAGCCACTGTGGTGTCTGGAATCCCACGAGATGCCAAGGCGGTCGCTGAATTACAATGATTTTTCCTCCTGTTAACTGAAAATTAACCGCCAGGGGTGTGAGCCTAGGTTAATATTTAGAAAGGATTTACAAAGAAAAGAACCCGGCTAATCCTGAAATAGAGGGCTTTTCATTGCTATTTGCATAGTGGGTGGGGACAGTGTCCCTGGTGGGGACGTCCTCTGGGCCTTCCTGCAGACCCCCTGCCGCGCCAGAGTCTGGCTTCAGGGCCCCACGGCTGGCAGATGGGCCCGCCCTGGCTCCGGCCCAAGGCGGAGGCACCTGCTCAGCGAACACGGAGGTTGGCAGGTAAAGCCTCAAGACAAACGGAAAGGTGCTCGTGACACTGGCCAAAGATCGCCTTTTACAGCGTAAAATGATTACGCCCTGCACTCTGTTCGACAGGCGTGGGCTTCGGTCTCTGCTGTGGGGATGGAGAGCGAAAGGGCTTATTTACGTCTCAGATTCCTTATCTGTTAAATGGAGGCGATAATCGCGCCTCCTTCGCCAAAGGTTTCTTGTGGGGATAAGAAGAAACAGATAAAGCCCTGCAAGCAGTAAGTGCTCAATAATACGGGCCACTTTCATCATATTTTATTCTGTCTCTCATGCTCATGGGTGGCCGCAGGACAGGCTGTTCCCTTCACCACCCAGAGCCGAGCGCGCGCCGTAGTTTTCAGGCAGTAGTCCTTTGAAGGCCTGGAATAACGTCTCAGCTGGGGCCTCGGAAGACAAACATCAGGCACTAACTAGGCGGTCAGGAACTCCGCCGCCCCCCACCAGGCTCTGCAGAAGGCTTTCAGACAGCCGGGGAACCCGCAGGTCTCCACACGGCACAAGCAGGCCAGAGCCAGTCAGTCCTGAGCTGGGGACCCTACGTCACCGGACACTGACTGAGGGACCCCGGAGGCTCCTGAGCCAGAGTGGCTGTAGGGGCCATGCACCCCGCGCTGCACTGGGACAGCCCCTCTGGGCTGGAGCTGGAGGGCAGGGCAAGGAGGCGTCTGGGAAGGGTCCAGGGACTCCTCCCCCCGCCCCCCCATACTCTGCTGGCCACTAAAGCTCAGCCTCGGGCCGTGGAGAAGGGCAGCGGCCGCGCTGGGCTGGGTGCTGGGCTGGGTGCTGGGCTGGGTGCTGGGCTGGCTTCCACCAACCCTCTTCTCACTTCGCTCACCTCCGGATCTTTGCTGTTTTGCTCAAGGCAGTAAACGGCCTCAGCAAGTTATCTTTTTCTTTCTTTTGGAACATTTATTTTTTTCTTCTTATGAGAATCCTACATGGTTTGTAGAAAATTTAGAAAACATAATGAAAATAGGGGGGGAAAAGCATCCATCTCTAGCACCTGTGAACACTGGGTGAGCCGCCAGCAGTCCTGTCTCTCCCCAGACCTAGGATATGTCCATCTTGACACCCTCTGGGGCAGGGCGCTCTTACTTGCCAACTCATGGTGTATTTTTTGTTTGTTTGTTTTGTTACTCCTTACCCGAGGATATTTTTTCCATTAATTCTTTTAGGGAGAGTGGAAGGGAGGGGGGGCGGAGGGAGGGAGGGAGGGAGAGAGAGAAATACTGATGTGAGAGACGCATCGATTGGTTGTGTCCTGCACATGCCCCGACTGAGGTCAGGGATTGAACCTGGGTTGCAGGTTTAAGCCACACCAGCCAGGGCGACAACTCATGTTACCTTGGTGGTTGGTCGAGTTCATTCTTTTAGAGCTCCCTGGCCACGCTCAGACACACCAGAATGGCCCTGCCGTCATTACAAAAGGTAATGGGAACACATTTCTAGGGTTGGCAGTCTGTGTTTACACTCACCATCCCTTAGAAGGACCCATCTTCTCCATTTACTAGACAAGTATTTGCTGAACACGTAGTAGACACGAGCACTGCGCTATGGGTGTTGTGAAGTCAGCAGCGTGTCTGGTTCTGATTACTGAGCTCACACTGTCCATTGTGAGAATTACCATTTAGCAGGGCAAGGCTTATTAAGAAAAACAGAATAAACTTTAATCAAAAAGGTTGTGCTTATTAGGATGAACCCGTCTTTGTACCCACGTCTGAGTGACAGGGTGGCCCGCATCCCCCTAGGGGAAAGGGCGATTGTTCCTGCTCATTGGTGGAGGCAGGGGCCTTGGCTGTTTCTCGGGTTAGCTGTCCCCAGTGCCCTCCTCTCTCATGGCAGTGCTGCTTCCAGTGTCTTAAGATTCAACAGATAATTTTCCTACAAGGTGCCAAGCCAAGGCAACTACTTCATCTTGTGCTCAACCCAAGGACCGGGGGAGACTCTGGCCCATTGCTGGAGCCAGGGTCACGGACATTCGCACTGATCTCCAGGGCCTTGGGGACTTTTTAAGGATACTTTTGACAACATGGGATTTGTGTGTGTCTCTGTCTCACTCTAACACTCCCAAAAGACATCTTGTGCCCTTACCACCATCCCTTTCACCCCTTTTCCTGTGCACCTTGCCCCACAGCCGGGCCACCATCACCAGTTGAAGAGGTGACGGCCACAGCAAGCCCTGCCTAGGGGCCACCGGCCACTCTCAGCAGCCGTCGGGCAAGGGTGTGGCTTCGGGTGGCTTTTGTATTTGGGATGATACAAAACTCATTACATTCCACCAGGAATGTACCAACAATTGCATCATGTCCTTGCTTATAGTCCTTCAAAGGCTCTTAATTATCTATGTTCTAAAATCCGAATGATTTAGCGGCATGGAACTGAGCCCCACAGCCTCATTCTCTGTGGGCTCCCCGGCTCTGCCCCCAGAGCACCAGCTGTGGAAACCATTCCCCACTCACCATCTTCCAGGACCAACCTTTTCTTTCGAGACATCTCTGCCTGCCTCCTTCCCCTGAAATAGCCACCCCAGCGCCATCTCCATTAGAATATTAAACTTACGTCTTAGGTATGGTTGGTCCGGCCTGAGAGCAGATCTTCGCACCCCGAGCTCTGGCTGGGTCGCTGGCACAGAGCAGGAGCCCGAGCACGCGAGGCTGAGCCAGTGAGCGGCTGGACTTCCTTCCCCGGTGGCAGCCCTGGGCCTGTAGAAAGGGCAGGACGAGCAGCTGAGGGCAACTGCACAGGCTGGCGGTGGCAGGAGTTTGTGCCAGACCTGTCTGAGTCGGCGTAACCCAGGGTTTGGCGGGGCCGCAAACTTAACCGTGAGCATGCAAGGGGAACACCGTGGAGAGAAGAAAGGCCATTTTTTCTACGCAGTGTTTGTCCTGCCTCTCCTGGAACCTAGATTTGGTCAACGGTTTCATGAGCGGGTCAATCTGATGACTTTCCGTGACAGATTTATTTTCCAAAAATGACCACAAAAGTATTTCCAGCCCCACGAGCTCTTCTAGAGCCTTGCTAGGCTCCCATCAAGAGGAGGAACCTATGTTCCCTCTCCTGAATGGGGCAGGCCTTTGTGACTGCCTCGTCTCTGAGGGGACGGATGAGTGATGCTTGGTGACTTCTGAGACTTGGTTACACAAGGCGACTCAGCCTTAGGTGACCCCGCTGGGAGCAGAGACGAACTGTCCCTACTGAGTCTCACCCAACCTGCAGATGCATAAGCAACATACACATATATGATATTGGTATAAGTGACTAAATTTGGGGATGATTAACTTGGGACATTTATCCACCCTTGCCCTGGACTGAGAGGTTCCTCAGGATGTGTGGCTTTGGGCAAATGGGGATGGTTGGTCACCTGAACCTCCGGCCCATCAGAAATCTGTGTCGCCCGGCCAGGCGTGGCTCAGCAGTTGAGTGTAGACCTAGGATCCAGGCGACTGGGGTTGTGGGCTTGATCAATGACTCTCTCATCATTGATGTTTCTGTCTCTTTCTCTCCCTCTCCTTTCCTCTCTCTGAAATCAATAAAGATATATTTAAAAAAAGAGAAAGAAATGTATGTGACCTGCTGACCTCTCGAGTTTGTTTCTCAGGGTTCCTCTTTTTTTAGATTCAAGTTCCAGAGACAGAGCTAACATAGTCCCAGCTGAACAAGGTGGTGGTAATAGTATTTGTTTTCTGGATGAATTTCACCCTCTCCCGCCCTCACTGAATGGTCTAAGCAGCTGGTCCATCAACTGACGCGGAGAAGGGCAGCCCCAGGTCGGGGGTGGGGGGTGGGGGCTTCATGCTCTCCAGGCTCGGGGCTCTGGTGCTGGGGTTTCCGTTGCCTGGGACACCCCACCTGCTCTTGTCATCCATTTGAACTCTCTTATTTTCTTGTTTTCTGGTGGCCTCTTCCCACTGGGCCATGAGTCCCACGGGGCCACCGCGGGGCCTGCGTCCCTGCAGGGTCTTCAGCAGTCACTGCCTGGCCAGAAGGAGGTGCTCAAAAACTTTTTTTTTTTTAAATGCTGAAAGAATAAGCGAGTTAAGAGGGCACTTAAGATTATCTGTGTCCACTGCCAGCACTGCGGAAGCTTCTTCCATGAGAGCCCGAAGGGGTGAGCACCACCCTAAAACACCTTTGGGATGGAGAGCTCACTACCTCACAGAGCAGCCTGTTCCATCCCATATTTAATAAAACATTTCAAGGCGATATTGAGTCGCCTCCCTGTAACTGTTGGCAACTGCTCTCGGGAGCTTTCTCCCCCCTGCCGCCACCCAGAAGGGAAGCTCTGGCTCCCTGTTACCCCATCTCCTGGTGAGGAGGCGCTGGGCAGATCTCTAGTCCTTCCTGGACCCTGTGTCTTTTCGCAAACTGGAACAATTTCTTATTTTAGCCCACGGACGACAGCAGTATGTCCTAAGGGATTCCGCACACTTCTAAGTTAAGAAGAATTCATCTTTAAAGGGTGGAGGGTGCCAAAGCAGTCGCCAGCCATCTCGTTGGACCCTTCTGCTGAGTTTGGAGACAGCAGGACGGGGTCTGTCTCTGATCTCCTACTGGGTAATGCCACGAGGGGTCATCTCGGATGCAGGACTAGACTCCCCAGCTGGCATGTGCTGGGCGGTGGTTCTGCTCCCCAGGCTTGGGTTTCCCAGGGGGTAGCTCTCTGAGGGTCCCAGCAGGCTCATCAGGTCCTGCCTCCTCGCTGCGGGTGCTGGATGCCCGGGGCCTGGGAGAGGAGGTGCCCCGCACAGGGCCTGCGGCAGCCCTGGGAATCTGGCACAGCCTCCAGTCCTGGCTCTCAAGGTGTGGCCCGAATCAAAAACCAAACAAGATGAAGCCTCAAAGGTCAGCCCATTGTGGCTCCTGTTTTCAGACCAGAGTCTTTTGTCCTGAGCTGCGGGAGTCTGCATGCCCAGGCTGCTTTGTCTCCTGACAAAAGACAGCTTAGCTCTGGGCAGAAAACATCTCCTGAGGAGTAAGAAACCACGCTCTACCCCGAGTCCCTAACGAGGCCGAGGGCACTCCCAGGGAAATCGAGAGATTCCCAGGACGCGCCCTTCCTCTGAGTAGCTCCGGGCACGAGCCTCCATCGTCTTCGTTTTAATTAACCCAGTGAACCAGCATCTACCTTTCAAAGGAATCTGAGGGCGATGCTCCTGCCAAGTTGCAACCAAGTCCCCGTGACGCTCAGGAACGTGGGCCAGGCTCTGTGTAGGTTGAGGAAGCCCGAGGAGAGCAAAGATTATAGGGAGGGTCTGCCTGTCTTTACAAGGGCTTGTTTTGCATCCTGAAATCTCAGATTCAGCTACTACAATGAGGTCCTGTTATAGAGAGAGCTGGCCTTTTATCACCACTTAAAATCTAATTAATCCATATTGAAGCACAAAGATTTCTGTTGTCCTAAGGGTGAGGGGTCATAGAGGCTCCTTTGTTCATCCTTAGCTTTAGAATCATCAGGCATTGGGGATATAATTTTACCAAGCGAGTCGGAAGGCAACGGGTCAAACCCTTATCGGAAAGCCTAACTCGTAGTTTTCACAGAGCCCTTCGTTCTTTACATGAAATATTATATTCGAGAACAAAAACACATTTCAGAGTGCCCAAGGAGTGAACGGCCAAAGCTTATATGCCAGGCAGCATCGAGCCACGATCGCCACAGCACTGCCCGCCACCAAGGCCAGCGCTCCCATAGGGGAGGTCGGTCGCCAGGCCGGCTGCAATGGCCTTAGTCTTGAGAGTAGTAATGCAACTTGTTGGACTGTTATTATCTCTGCTGGGATGGGTTTTGTCCATTGTTACAACCTACCTGCCACATTGGAAAAACCTCAACCTGGAATTAAATGAAATGGAAAACTGGACCATGGGACTCTGGCAAGCCTGCGTCATCCAGGAGGAAGTGGGGAGGCAATGCAAGGACTTCGACTCTTTCCTGGCTCTGCCGGCCGAGCTCAGGGTCTCCCGGATTCTAATGTTCCTGTCCAACGGGCTGGGGTTTCTGGGCCTGCTGCTCTCTGGGTTTGGGCTGGACTGCCTGAGAATCGGAGAGGGGCTGCGGGAGCGCAAGAAGCGACTGCTGATCCTGGGAGGAGCCCTGCTCTGGATGGCAGGCGCGGCGGCCCTGGTGCCGGTGTCCTGGGTCGCCCACGTGACCGTGCGGGAGTTCTGGGACGAGACCATCCCAGAGATCGTGCCCCGCTGGGAGTTTGGGGAAGCCCTCTTCATCGGCTGGTTTGCCGGGTCGGCCCTCCTCCTGGGGGGGTGCCTGCTGAACGGGGCCGCCTGCTCCACCCAAGCTCCGCTGGATTCGGGCCACTACACGGTGGCAGAAACACAAAGTCAGTGTGCCTACCTGGAAAATGGGACTGCAGATCCGAAAGTGTGACTTTGACAAGACCGGAGAGATGTATATTCTGCAGGGACAGAGCTGTAGGGGTCTGCACGAGCAGGGGGCCTTGGTTATGGAACTCAGTCTGTGGGGCTCACATGTTCTCACTTAGTAATTACTTTTCTACCCTAGATCCTCCCTCCCCCCAAAAATCTGGAGAAGGGGCTGTCTTATATCTAAAAGAAAATTACTATGCTAAGGATTACATAGGTATGAGCAAAAAAATGTCATAGGCCTGGTTATTTAAATCGAAATGTGGTGGTGGCTGTCCAATATAGTCCGTATTAAGCTTTCGTGTGTGTATGTTACACTAGAAACTGTTTGTTTGTTTTTGTTGGTAGCTGAAAGTAATAATTACTTTGTTTCCTAAAGAGAAAAACTGACACGCTGAAATCTTTTAAGCATTCTACGTTGGCAGAGACGCAGGTTAAGCTTATCCCAAAGCGAATTTCCACAACAATGACTGTTCTTCTTTTGATCCAAGCTGACTGGTGTTTAGGAAATTACAAGGCACCCGGTGTGAGTGACAGGGTTTTATGAGGCTAAAAGGTTTTCGGTTCATCATGATACTCTCAGATTCGAAACACTGGCCAATCTCCTCTATTGTCTCTTCCCTCAAAAGCTCCATGTTAAAAAGACAAATAATTTAAAATGTTTGCTTGATATTGAGATAGTGACCCTTCATTTGCCCTAAGAAAAACTTTCTTTTGTTCAATTGAAAATTACAAGCTTGGGGATATATATACTTTTGGGGTTGCAGCAGAAGAGATGTTGATGCTAATCTACAAAGTCCTATTGCTTAACTTTTCCACGGCATAGAAGGCAGATTTCAGTAAAGAAGAAACACACGAAGTGTTTATGCACCTGTGTCTGAACATGACAGAAAGGAATGCAGGTAAAAAGACTTGATAGTTTGTTTCGTATTGTTTCATATGTTATGTGGTATATATAGCCTAAGGAATTTTTTTTAAAGGTAGGCCTGATCCCAGCCAGCGTGGCTCAGTGGTTGAGCATCGACCCATGAACCAGGAGGTCAAGGTTCGATTCCCAGTCAGGGCACGTGCCTGTGTTGCAGACTCGATCCCCAGCAGGGGGCGTGCAGGAGGCAGCCGATCAATGACTCTCATCGTTGATATTTCTGTCTCTCTCTCTCTCTTCCTCTCTCTGAAATCAATAAAACACACATACATATTTAAAAATAAAAAGTAGGCCTGATTTAAGATCTAGAGAAATTTCTGATAAAATTGATTTATTTGGTTAAGAAATGTTTTTCTTGAAACTATTTGTTTTTTAAAATAATGCCACTTGGTGTTGCCACAACACATATACTGAAATGTGAGAACTGTCACAGACGAAAGCCTGACAGGTGCCATTAGCAAGAAAGGACACAGTAGGAGCTGGACCGACTGTCAGTGAAACATTCTGCATTTGGACGTCTTAGTTCTTTGACTCGTTAGGAAGGTTGGAAATAACATGAAAGCCATTTAGACATGAACAATGAAAGGAGGATTACTGCTGCTTAGTGTTATTTCAGGGACAAACTGCTTATTAGAAAACTGATCTTGGCCACTCCTTGGCATTACTGGTTTGGAAAACTAGTTCCCTTTCCTTTTCTGAAAACTATTCAGCATGGAATCAAACAATAGCAAGTCTGGCAAGAATCCGCTTATACACACAATGAAAAAATATTTCAGAGCTCTGCAGGTGATAACACAAGTCTGTCGCACTTTTCCCAGAGACCGAAAGGCAGCAGCTGGTTTAGCTAAAGCTCGCAGGACCTCGTAATGGCTTTAGTATTTAGGACTGTGGCACAAGTAACTGGAATTTCACTCTCTCTGCTGGGATGGCTTTTATCCTGTCTCACAAACTACCTGCCACATTGGAAAAACCTCAACCTGGAATTAAATGAAATGGAAAACTGGACCATGGGACTCTGGCAAGCCTGCGTCATCCAGGAGGAAGGCGGGATGGAGTGCAAGGACTTCGACTCTTTCCTGGCTCTGCCGGCCGAGCTCAGGGTCTCCCGGATTCTAATGTTCCTGTCCAACGGGCTGGGGTTTCTGGGCCTGCTGCTCTCTGGGTTTGGGCTGGACTGCCTGAGAATCGGAGAGGGGCTGCGGGAGCGCAAGAAGCGACTGCTGATCCTGGGAGGAGCCCTGCTCTGGATGGCAGGCGCGGCGGCCCTGGTGCCGGTGTCCTGGGTCGCCCACGTGACCGTGCGGGAGTTCTGGGACGAGACCATCCCAGAGATCGTGCCCCGCTGGGAGTTTGGGGAAGCCCTCTTCATCGGCTGGTTTGCCGGGTCGGCCCTCCTCCTGGGGGGGTGCCTGCTGAACGGGGCCGCCTGCTCCACCCAAGCTCCGCTGGCTTCGGGCCACTACACGGTGGCAGAAACGCAGTATCTCCATCAGCACCTGGAGATGGCAAACACCCACCTGACAGTCTGAACCGGGAGGGATCAGGGGTGTCCAGTCCTCACGAGATGCTTGCTCAACTCTGGACCGGGTAGGGTTTCCTGCTACACGGTCACCTAATCACCGTGCTTATGATTTTCTAAAATGAATCCCCCCTGTGGCTCCTTAAACTATGATTCCTTCCTAAGGTGATAAACCACTTTTATGTTCTACTCTGAGACCAAAACCCATCAAGACTTAATAGTAATCATGCTCATTACTGCAGATGAGTTTTCTCAGTTTTAAAACAGATCCAGTGATTGCACAGAACTGGTAAATAAAACGTTCTGTTGGTACTTACGTATCTTGAAGGTGTTGTTCATAGAGACGAGTCACTGGCAATCGGAAATGTTACTGCTCATCATTTCTCTCGTGTTTGAGATCACCTACTACACAGAAACAGTCTCGCTGTGTTATTTAAAATGTATGACATCGGATTATACTAAAAACATTGCTGCTCTTTGAATGCTTGAGAGGTGAGAGACGTGGACATAGCACATCTTTAATCAGAGACCTCAGGGCTCCACGGAGCCCTTCCCGTAAGTGGGCCACTCAGGCGTGCCTCTGCACCACGTCAGGAGCAGAGGAGGCCGGTCTTGGAAGGTTCACATAAAATGTACCCACAGGCGTGCTTTTGCACCTGTGTCCTGTGCTCTGCAGATGGCCAACGTTCCTGCCACGCCTGCAGGGGGCACTGCAGGTCAGTCAGGTCTGGGTGTGTGGGCACAGAACCTCCTGGGCTGGCTGGCGTGGGCGGCAGAGACACTGCCAGGGCAGGGGGCACTAACAGAGCTCGTATTCTAGAGCCTGTGTTTTACTTGTACAATGAAAATATTCTGCCCTTTTTTTTTTTTTTAAATTTAAATCGGCAATACTTATCGCACAACCAAGAAGTATTCACAACAAACTGCTGGCTTGGGGAATTCTTTTTTTTGTTTTTGTTTTTTTTGTTAATCCTCAATAGAGGATATTTTTCCATTGATTTTTTAGAGAGAGTGGAAAGGAGGCGGGGGTAGAGAGACATTGATGTGAGAGAGAGACACATTGATTGGTTGCCTCCTGCATGGTCCCGACCGGAGGCAGGGATCCAGCCTGCAATGGAGGAACGTGCCCTTGACTGGAATCAAACCCACAACCCTTCAGTCTGTGGGCCGATGCTCTAACCACTGAGCCAAACTGGCTAGGGGAGCTTGGGAAATTCTTCACGAAGATTTTTATATTTGCTCAGTACACAGCTCAAATAAACTCTTGCGCTTGAACCAATCAGGGAAATTACCTGAACAACAAACGACACAAATAAAATCTTAGGCAATATGTATCTTTGTTAAAAAAAAAAAAACCACTGAATTTTTTCCACCCACAAACACATGAAAAGTGCAGAAACCAGTTAATCTATGTGATGTATTTGCACACTTTTACAAACAAGACAGATTAAAACAGAAACATATTTAGAATTTAACCTGATTAAATATTTAGTTCAGTCCTGAGCTTTTGATATTTAATACAATATAAAGTAATAGCAAAAAAAAAAAAAAAAAAAGATTTTAAATTTATTTGATTTCCATGCGATAGAGATTCAGCTAAACTTTGTTCACTTGGCTAGCAATATGCTTTTTGTACCTGTAACACTTAGATTCCGATATACAAAATTGTAGTAATGTATTGATAATTCAAACTTGAGAACTAAATATTACATTCTTTTTACCCTGTGCCGAATAAATTCTACCTTTAAAAAATAGCATTTATAATATTAAAATTCATATTGTCCATGTGGGTTTGTGATCAAGTTATTAAACTGTTTTGTCACTGTGAATCATCCGGGTTAGTACAAATACGACAGGATTGTTAAAAGCTGCCTATAAATACATAACACTATTGCTGATTTTTAAAGTGTGGAAAAAGAGTATATTAAAATAAGTTTATCTCTCACGTTAGAAATGAGCAAATTTTGTAAAATAAAACTGCAAGCTTCTTGGTCACAGCTGTTAACTACCAGCCTGAGACAGATTTCCTTCCTTTACACTTGTCGGAATAACTTTTTGTATCGCAAAAAGTTAACAGCTAATATGCTGAAGATTTATAAAGCTGTAAATATTCCAATAGAGCCTCTTCTATGTCAAACATTTAAAATGGCCAGAACCGAACTATATATTAAACAGAACATAAATAAGACCGTAAATAAATAAATGAAGAAAATAAAATCGTACGGTACAACTACACATAGTTCTATAAACATTTTCACGGTCAAACTAAGAAGCTGACAACAGCTGACCTTCATCTCACTCTGCATTAAATAAACTTCTGTCTTTCACATTTGACCTTGACAAGGATGAATGGTCTTTTTCTGGTTTTCCTGTCATCTGAGAGAATGAGCTGGGACAGCCCCGAGGGGCTGCGTG